>NC_083730.1:29111957-29415848 GCF_028564815.1 Eubalaena glacialis
TAAGGACTTATCTAGCAATGCCCCCTGCCTCCCTCCTTGGGGCCTTGGAATTCTAGTTCCATTAGGGACCGAAGTGTTTCTATGGATTCTTCTATCTTCTCTGAATGGCAAGAGGCAGGGAAAGCCAGGCAAGTTGAAAAATCTCACATTAAAAAGTGAATACCTTTTCAAGTTGTCAGGTGATACTGTGGTTTACTGAGTGGAAATCATACCCACATTGAAACTGCCAGCTCCTAGCTGGTTTTAGGTAATAGTTGTCCCCAAGCCCTCACAGCCTTTATGACCTGAGGAGACAAAGCTCAGACTCATACAGGAGGCGCAGACAAACTGGGACACACAGGTTTGATGTAGCCACAGATGCAGGCCGGGAAGATTAAGTTTTTTGATGGGAAGATCTTAGAGGGTTGACCAGAAGAAGAATCCCTGGAGAGGGGAGAAAGATGAAGAGGAGAAAGTCAAGGACAAGGCACAGTTGAGTGATGCTGGCCCCTCAGTTTGCATTCACACAAGCAGCCATGTTGAGCATTTTGGTAGACTGACCAAATGATAACTAGTCAAGCTCTAGGAAAAGCTATAAAGGCAGCAATGGTATATTTTTGATATATTTATCTCCATGTTCTTACCTTTTTGCCACCTTAATGATACCTCCTCCTTATTCTTCTGTAGGAACTCAGGGCTATAGAATCACTGAAACTTGGAGTCGGAAGAGAGGCTGCAGTGGTCACCTGGTCTACCCCCACCCAAAGCAAGCATCTCCAACAGGTCCGCAGCCTTGTTCCTGAGCTCAGGGTCTCACAGAACAACCATTTTTCAGGCAACTTCTACTGTAAAAAAGCACCCCTCTCCACTGATTCAATATCTGCTTGCTTATCACTACCATGTAGTGGTCCTTATTCCATGCTCTGAAGTATTGTTGAGTAAACTGATTTCTTCTTCCACATGTGTTACCTCATACTACGGACAGTCATGGCCCCAGACGTTTCTTCTCCAAGCCGAATATGACAGTTTCATCATCATTCCTGATGAAACAAAGGGGCCTCCAGACCTCATTCACCCAGCCCGGCCCCATGTCAGCATGCCCTCCCTTGCCAAAGATGCTCTCAGAATGTGCTACCCATTTTTTCCTTTGTACTCTCCCCTCCTTTTTCGTCCAACCTATTCTCAGAAATGACTCCTTCAAACTAAGATGCAAGTGATTGATCATGCTTACTGTGTTACCTTCCCAGGACTGTTTACAGTTTAACAGGTTCAAAGACTTGAACTGAAGGGATGGCTGGGAATGTTTGGGCAGCAGGTAATGGCAAGATAGAGAACAAGAGGAGAAGAGGCATAGAAATTTTCCTGAAACCCTTAACATCATGCTTGATACTTTTCCTAAACAGAAGACTAACCCAACAAGATAATTCACTCAAAATCATGAAACTGGTGCCATGACCTTATGTGGCACAGGTAGTCTGTGGTGACATCCTAACCTTTACCTCAGGTGAGACTAATCACCTGGTCAGGCAAATCTCCATAAAGTGAATTCCTTGAAGGCAGGAACTGGTCTGATTCTTTCCTGGTTTGTTGTCAAGGGGGCCTGAGTAACATATTAATAGTTCCCCATACAATATCTTCTGAATGAATGAGTGAATGAGGTCAGAAATACAGTTAAAAGAAAATGATAAAGTTAAAAGGAAATGATAAAGTTTAAAATAAAGGGGTAAGAAAATACCAGAAAAAAAAAAAAAAAAGAAAATACCAGAAAGAAAGTAAGTATGGCAACATAAATGTCAGCTTAGTTGGAATTTGGTTAAAGGCACTAATGAGTATAAAAATGGGTACTTTGTAGTAGTAAAAGATAAAATTTAAGAAGAAACAATGACAGTCATAGTCCATAGGCACCAAACAATGTAGCTGCTAAATATATGAGGCAAATATTTCAGAAATACAAAGAGAGTTTAATAAAACTGTACAATTATAGTTAAATTTTAATAAACACTTCAGAATTAAGATTCATAGACAAAAAATAAATAAGTGCATAGAAGAGTTGAATGATGCAATTAATAAATGAATTTAATATGTATTTGCTTCAAATCAAAAATCTGCATTTTGTATGTCCAAAATCAATCAAATACTTGGCCACACAGAAAAATGCATAACATTTTAAAATAGAGATTGAACAGACCATATTCTTTGCTCATAATCCAATAAAACTAGGTATAAGAAGTTAAAAAATATCAAAAAGTTTAAAGCGCTAGAAATTAAAAAACACATTCTTAAATAATCCTTGCATCAAAGAGAAATAAAAAGTAAAGTTATGAACTGTTTAAAACTGATGAAAGTAGAATACTTTATTCCAAAACCTACAGTACACAGCTAAAGCTGTACTCAGAGGGAAATTAATAGCCTTAAAATGCCTTTGTTGTTAAAAGAGAAAGATCTAAAATAAAGGAACTTTATATGAATTTTAAAACATTAGGAAAAAAAACCATGTAAATAAACCACGAGAAAACGGGAAAAAGACATAGGAAAAAAACCCAAAATGAGTAGAAAAGGACAAATAAATTCTAAACTGTTTCTTTGAAAATAACCAATAAAATGGATGAACCCCTCACAAGCCTGATTAAGCAAAAGAGAGCAAAATTACATAAGATTAGAAATGAAAAAGGAGACAAAGCAACAGATAACAGGAGAGATAGAAATTATCATGAGAACATTATGAGTAATAGTATGGCAACAAAATTTTACAATTAAAGAAAATGGATTATTTCCTAGCAAACTCCCAAGTTTGACCAAGAAGAAGTAAAAAATTTTATTATGTCAATTATCATAGAAGAGACAGGAGAGATGATTTAAGACTATTTAAAAATACAGCACAAAAATAGAACAAAAAATAGAATTTTTTGTTCTAAAAATAGAACAAAACTATTTCACAGTGATGATAGTAGAACTCATCAGTGTTGTAGGAGAGAAGATGAAAATGGGAGGGTGAGATGGCCAGGTCAGAGGGAAGAGACAGTGGAGAGAGGGAGAAAGGGGTATGTTGGGGAAAGAGAGTTTAAGACAGTGCCTCCTCTAAAACCGCCTCCTCCCCAACCCCACACATACATTCCTACTCTCTTTAATGACTACTTATTTCTGTTCATCCATAAATACTTATGTTCAACTATCATTTGTATACCCAAGGGCTGCTGCTGGTAGTTTGGGGTGATAGTAGGAAAACAGCTATGATGTGCTCCCTGAAGCCCTTCTCCTTCCCTCCTGGGGGCCTGCTCCCAAGCAACCCCATGTTGGTGGTGAGAATCTGTAAGGTTAGGGCTCATGACATACTCATTCAAGGGGACAGTAGTTGGCAAAGCTCTGGTGAAGGTGGGACAAGATCACTCCAGGGAACTAGCTCTCAGGTCCCGAAAGGCTATTTGGGCTACTTCAGAGGACATCTGGGCATCTGTCTATGGCCTGTGGGAAGAGTGCCCTGCACTGGGCAGAGTTTTCTTAGAGGGGTAGGGATTTTCACTTCTGCCCCACCCTCATCCATACACGAGAGAGAGAGATGCCGCTTCTGCCCACCAGCCTGGCTTAATGAGATTTGTTCTGCCTCCGGAAGGAGATTGTTTGACCAAATTTGAAAAATTACCATCAATTTTTGGCCTCTTAGCCCCAAAAGATTTTTTTTTTAAACATTTTATCACTCCTGTACAACTTCTCTTGGCAAGAGAATTCAGTGATTAATAATACTTGGCCCCGGTGGTTCTTTCTTACATCACACTAGCAGATGATGTATTTTTCTATTTGTACATATATACCTGGCCATCTTGATCACAGTGTATTATAGAGTTTCTGGGGTCCCGTGGCTTTTCCAGACTTGCTGGACATACTTTTTCCTTTTTCTGAATAACTTAGCTTTTATCCATTTTTTTCCAAATGAGTTTGGCAGCTTGTATTACAGTTAACTTTTAATTCCTGTGGGAGTTAAAGGGGGAACTTGGGAGGGAAAAACAACCCAGATACCAGTGACCAAAGTGGTACCTTGTAAATGACAAACTATGAAGTGGTGTGGGGAGAGAAGGGAGGGGGAGAGATAATCTTGTCCAGTTGAGCTGAAAGCATTTTTCATATCCAAATAGTTTTCCTCTCCTGAAAATCCAACAGAAAGCATGGTTAAAGGACTGTTCCCATCAGATCCAGTGCTTTGGGTGGAGATTCTCAAGGGCTTAACGGAGAGAAGAGGGGATTTCCTACGACAATTTGCCCATAATGAACAAATAGGGTTTCTGGTTCTATCTCTTGTTAGAATAGCCGGGGTGGGGGTGGGGTGTCTCCCTCCGTTTTGGGTGATTGAGCCCCAGAAGCCTTCATCCTCCATATGGAGGGGTTCACTCATCACAGGATGGTGGGACAACCTGGCCTGCATGCTCCCTTCTAACCCTGAGGTTCCAGAGCCCCCCTCCTCTTCCTGCCTAGAAACCCCTGCACTGAAGGGCCTGAGTTTTCTTCTTCTTCTCGTGGTGGTGCACCTGCTGGCAGAGGGGAAACAGAGCGAGGGGCCGGAGAGGGTGAGCCTTAGGGGTGGTTCCCAGACATGTGTGTGGAAGGAAGTCCTGGTGTAAAACTACGCCTCTTAGTGCTCATCACTGGGCCTGTCAGTCTCTGAAAGAGACTCAGGGCAGATTTTCCTGCTTCCGGTCACACTGATCTCTGTTTCTTGAGTGCCCTCCATTTCCTAAGAATCTTCACAATGTCACCCAGCATGTAAATGCCTTGTGGCTTTATCTGGTGTAAAGAACATGGTGGTGTCCTTTGGGTCTGCCCACTTCCCACCAGCTCCTAACTGTTATATGTGGATCTCCAGCTCCTAAGCATTGTTATATTGATCATCTACATCAGGGACTAGCCAACTATGGCTTGTGGGCCAAATCTAGCTGCTTGTTTAATAAAGTCTTATTGGAACACAGCTACCATGATTCATTTACATGTTGTCTAAGACGGCTTTGCTCTATGATGACAGAGTTGAGTGTTTGTAAGAGACTGTATAGCCTCCAGAGCCAAAAATATTTACTATTTGACACTTTCTGGGAAAAAGTTGACAACCCCTGATCTATATATAAATAAAGATTGAATGTAAGCTAATGCCCATAATTGGGAGGGCAAATTATGAAATTCATGGATAATTTTTGGTCTTCTACTCAAGGCTAACCATTTGTTTAAAGTATCATAAATCTCATAAAGCTTCCAACACCCACAAGCAAACAGGAAAATGAAATAAATTTCCCCAGCCTCTCACATACTGAGCTCAGGTACTTTCCTCAACTGAATTCCCTGCTCAAAGTTGCTGGCTTGACCTACACTGAGAAATGTTTATCCTTCATCATGAGTCATATAGGATTCTAACTTATTGATTCCTTCCTGCTATGGAATACCCTCTTGTCCTTTACTTTGACCCCTGAACATTCAAGACTCCCTATTTAGACACTTTCAGTGCCCTAGCTGTCCCTGTTTTTACTTTAAAACTACCTGTGTGAAATTCCTCTCTTTAATGTAAAGCTGTATGTGCCCATCAGCCATTAGCTCCGTGCACCGTGGTGCCTGCATCCCCCGAATTTTCACCCACTCAGGAACCACTCAGCAAGTTCAGTTTCACAGCATCTATTATTTAGTTAAACATGCCAAGAAGATCATCTCTTAATCACCTTTCCAAAAGACTAAATACAAAGAATGGTTTTGTTTTAAGCCAATGACATTGAAAACACATGCCTTACTACTAGTGCCAGCAAGCTCATCACCAACTTCCTCTAACGATGCACAATGGTTAGTTAAGGTGATTTGGGCAGGAAGAGAAAATCAGCACCAGGGAAAGGGAGTTACAGGTGTGTTTGGTTCCACACGGGTACAAAGAGAAGCAAAGAAAGTGAGTGCAGCAGCTGATTGACCCAGAGTTGAGATTACAGGGAGCAGACCCAGGTCCAGGCAAAGAGCATTTCTGCCTGTAACTTGGCTAATCACCACTGAGGGACTTCTCTTCTTCACTGCTTTTCACTGTCAGGTAGTAGATGCGGTTGGCCTCTGGGTAGGTGACTTTGCTGAGTGGGAGCTTGTAGATGGCCGGGTTGTTGGTCATCAGGAGCAGGAAGGTGAGTGCCGAGAGGCAGAAGGGCCAGGTGCCTGGTGGCACACCAACCTGAAATCAAAAACAATGGGATCTGAAAATGTTCCTAGGTTCCAGAGACCTTGGGGGAGAAGGATGCGGTAGGGGTTGAGGATGGGGCATTGGTTTCTGGATTTATCATGTCAGAGTAGTTGGTTTGAATTTGAGGTGTTGGTACCTTTGGGCACAATCGGAATCTTTTAATAATGGAGCTGAAAATCCCCCAGGGGTGATCTCCCATATCCGGCCAAACATGAGTACCTCCATCTGTCCATCCATGTTCTCCACTGCTGGTTACAATACTCTCTCTTTCACACACACACACACACACACACACACACACACACACACACACCCTCAGAGGCACATGTATGCTATTGCCAGTCCTTCTCTGCACAAACCCTGGATAAACCTTGACAAGGGTGTTGTATGGAGTGCTAGCTACCAGAACACAATCACAAGACTCCAAATGTCCTGAAGCCCTGGCTGGGGAGGGGCACTTTAGGGTAGTGTCAGGAGACCCCAAACTTACCACTGACATTATGTTGGAGAGGGCTGCTCCCATGTATGCACAGAACAGGGCTGTGGAAAAACAAGGACCATCGGGAGTCAGCTTTCCAGGGCCCGCCCCCAGCCCTCCCCAAGGGCAGGGCTCCACTCTGGCTCCAGCAGCTTTGGTGTTTGCACCATACCCTGACATCTGGCATGTTTGCCTGACATTATTAGTTATCTTTGCAGGTAGATGTGACCCATCCCCCATCAGGCTGTGTGTTCTCTGAGGGTAGAGATTAAAGCTTACATACCCCTTTATCCCCTCCCCACTTCCATGGTGGCCTTGCATAGAGTCAGGGGTCGACAAGCATCTTTCACTAGTCCACACTGACCTTGGTGATGGTCTAGCACAGGCTGGATAGCTGGATGATTATCTGTCTGGGGGGTGAGTGGTCAGACTATGTGAGCTCTGGATAAAGTCCCTCCTGTCCAAGATTCTGAGCTGCTGTGATGCTGTTGGACATTAATCAAGTCCCACCACGGCTGGACCTTATTGGGCCCCCGAGCCAGGCATCTGGGTTCACCCATAGGATGAGAGTAGTTGGACAGTTAGGGGAGCTCATCCATACCCCTGGTGCCTCTGGACAAGCTCCTTCTACCGCTGTACCTTTGCTCTGTTTCTCTGTCCAGAACACCTTTTCCCCCATCTTTGCCTATCTAAATCCCACCCTGAAAGTGTTGAGATAAACCCCAGCCTCCTCCTGAAGCCTTCCCAGATGGTTCCAGCCACAGGAATCTGCCACTCCTCTGAAGGACAAAGACAGTTACAGTCTGAACCTCGAAATACCTGGCACTTTTGACTTGGTGAATATATACAGAGCCCACTGTCTCCAAGCCCAGCCTTGTGCTGGATGCTGAGGAGGATACAAGAGACATGGAAGTCATTTACAGTCCCCACACGTAAGTGGGGAAAAAACAAGAAAAGCTCTTCTAGATGATATTCTGCCCTTTACAGAGCATGGTGCTGGGGTGCAGGTGTAATGACCGTGGCCCATTTCTCTTCTCTTCTCTGTTTACTCTATGGAAATCAAGCTTCCTTAGTGCTATGTTATCATTTTCTGGGACCTCAGTGCTCCCAGGTACATACGTCATCTCACTGGATCTTTCCAACAGTCTTTTTAGATATCTTAGCCTGAATAATTGTGCAATTATTTCTCCTCTGCTAGACCATGGCTTCATGAGGATGTGGTCACCTCTGTATTTTCCATGCCTAGCCAAGGGCCTAGAACTTAGTGGTGCCTTACAAATAGTGGTTGAATGAAGGTTCAAGGCAGGAATGCTGCCACTAGCACACGAGGAAACGTATGTGGGATTTCCTCGTGAAATTTATAACACTGTGTACATATAGTAGCAGTAATAGTGGTGGTGACTCCATCTGACAGTGGAGGAGCCTCAAATCCCCCAGCTGTTAGGGACCCTACCATTAAACCCTCTAGTGATAGGACCCCAGCCACAGTCCTTCCATCACTACTGCTCAGTACTGATTAGCGGCCACCATGGATGTCACATAACCAGGGGAGTGGGGAGGGCAAGGAACAGCAGAGTGACTTGGTTGCCAGCTTTCCCAGATACCCACCGCAGACGAGGGCCAGCAGGTGGGTCTGCCAGGTAAGGGCGTAGAACATGCCACCGATGGCGATGCAGGAGAGGACGCAGTTGTAGCTCCAGAGGCCCAGGTAGATAGTCTTGAAGGGTGTGGCCACCGTCAGGGCTGTGGGACAAGGTGTTGCATTTCTGGCTGATTCAGGGTCACAGCACAAAGATCACCCCATGCTGGTGCCAGGTCTCAGGTGGCCTCTCTTCCGTCGTTTCCCCCACACCTGCTATCCCTACTCATCAGAGGAGCCTCTACAAAGAGTGTCCGGTCTTAGGAAACCAACAATGGGAGGAGAGCAGTGGTTTCCACTGTTTTTCAAAGATTTCACTCAGAGGTATGACTACTTCTATGGTGAGGGTAAGCCAAGGAGGTGGGATTCCAGGCCCTCTGCACTCCTTTGGCCAGAGCAGCTGCATTTTTAGCAAGAAAGATTTCAATTAAAAAAGTTATGCTTCAACTGGTTGAGAAATATTATGTATATACAGATATAGCTATATCTATATATACAGATAGAGAAATGAGACAGCAAAAGGGGTAGGATGTGAACAGCAGGTGATCTGGGTAAAGAATTTGTGGGTGCCTCTTGGACTATCTTTATTTTCATAATTTTTGATAAGCTTGAAATTATTTCCAAATAAAACAATTTTTTTTAAAGTTGTGCTTCCAAGAAGTTTCTGAAAAATATTGCGATAAGTCAACAGGCTCCTATTCTTAAAGCGCCTGACGTCTATTTCTGACTACTGTCTGCAGTTACATATATAAATGTGTATATATACACATATATAGAAATTAAATGACATTTGTCAAATGGCAATTCAATTTCTGAGAAAAGTTTTCCTTTTAGCCTAGTCAAAATTTTGAAGGGCTGGGTCATTTATACCTCTGCTTGGTCTGCTACCGGCCCCCACCCTCACTGGCTTACCCTCCTCCTCCCGCCCCTCAGCTCCCAGGGGCTCAGTTTACAGGCCAACATGTCTCAGTCCCTTTGCATCTCTCCACACATCCTGCTACTGCAATCTGCTCCCTTTGGAGACTCGAGAAATGGAAAAATAATTCTCAAGCTCTGACAGTGTTTAAAAACTCCAGTGAAGATAAGTCTAGACAATTTGCTGTGTGCTGGGGAAAAATGACCCCAGGAAAATGATCCCTGCAGAGAGGGGGCCCTGTCCTACCTGCTAGCATCCCCACGATTGAGCCAATGGCTGCATGCAAGCAGATGAGTGGTGAGCAGATGAACAGGGCCACCAGGAACACGCCACCTGTCCAGGGATTGTCGCAGCCATACACCTGTCCGACCCCGACGGGGATGGTTTGTAGCAGCTGCAAAGTCAACAGAATCCAGGTCACTGGAGCATGGGCTGATAATGCAAGGACCAGGCCCTAGGGCCAGGAGTGAGCCATTCCTGGGTGGGTAATGGGGTGGAACGGAAGGATGGCTGTGCCCTCCAGTGTGTGGGAGAACATGGGAGGGCACAAACTGGAACAAATAACTCCTCACTCCACCACCTGGCAGGCATCTGAGCATCCCTCATGCAAAGCCGGGCAGGTCCCCCAACACAGAGGCCGGACACAGGTGCTTCTGAGGGACACATGGCTTTTGCTTTGAGGGGACTAGAGGATACCTCCCTGGATTGCCATTGGGGGTTTCAGGCACTAGGGGATTTCCTCTAGACCTTCTGAAATTCTAGAAATATTCCAGGAATTTTGGAAATATTCTAGGCCATTTTGATGAATGATTTGACCAAAGGTCACCCAGCTCATGGTGGCCAAGCCCAGGCTAGAGCCTCTGAGCTTGACCCCTAGTCTACTGGTGGCTGCCTCACATTCAGTGCTACCTGGGGAATGGTGGGACCCCGGGAAGGAGGAGAAGCCACTTCCCCTGCTCTGGAGGAGCATTGCAGAAAGGTAGCACAAGCAACATCTGGAGAACAGCACGGAGCCCCAAATCCCTGGGCCTGAGAGTCATTGGGTGGTGCTGCAATTGCAGATGATTGATTTGGCAGTGATGTTAGATTGCCTTTTTTTTGCCCTAGCTGAACCACCCACACTTTGGCAAAAAGTTCTTTGAGGGCAAAAAGAAAGGAGGGAGATTGACAGGGCAGGAAGAGGACTGGCTTGGGAGTCGAGAGCTCTAGCTTTTAGGGGGCTCTGCAGGAGGTCATTGTGTAGCCGCTGGCATGTCGCCTCCTCATCTGGGCTCTGGTGGCCTCCTCCGTAAGATGAGGAGGCTGTCCTAACAGACTGTCTTCCAGCTTTAAGATTCTGCCAACTCCTTTCTCCATTACCAGCTCACATGACCCTTTTGAGGACAGGGCTCCTTTACCTGGGCCCATAACAGGTGGTTAATAGATATGTGTTGATTAGCTCAGTGGTTTCCAAACTTTGTGCACATTGGAATCCCCTAAAGGTCTTTTTAAAAAATGTTGATGTCTGGCCCCTCCCCAGACATTCTGTTTTAACTGGTGTGGTGGGTCAGGAGGCATGGCTGGGGCCTCTGGTGACTCTAATGTACAACAGAGCTTGGGGACCAATGGATTAGCTACAGACAATCTACTGTAGATGTTGGGAGTGCATTGCATTTCTCCCTTTGATGAAATTTTGTTCTTTTTAACAACTTGACTTAATTCTGGAGTCAGTCTGATTTCTTTAGAGAATTTGAGGAGTCCCAGAGAGCTTTTAAACTATGTCCCTTCTTGTCTCCGAATGGGTGACCTTTTAATCACCAAGCACTATTTGGGCCAGAGTCTATAGACTTCTGCAAGGAATCATAGGGTGGGGGCCCCGTCTTATTTAAAGAAACCCTGAAAACCCTTTGTACCAGTCCAGGGACCTCAGCTTCAGAGTGGGAACAGGTTGGAAATCTACTCAGTAAATATTCCATGACTTTCCTACATCTGAGGAATGCAGGATGCTGCGGGGAATCCGACTCCCACCTTCCCAACTGGGAACCCAGGTTTAAAGCCCAAGCAGGCAAGAATGAGAAGAATGAGGGGACAAGCTGCTTTGGAGTGAAGCCTGGGTTTAGAATGAAGCTCTGCCGGGTTCCAAATTTCAGCCTGGCGAATGGTGGCCCTGGTCCCTCCAAGCTGCGCTCCGGGCCACAGCCAATACCCTGGTGCGAAGTGCAGTCAGGTGTGTGGTGGAAATTTACTAAGGACCGGCCTCCTATGTACTCCGGATAATCCTTGTGTAACAACAACAAGCTGGTTAAACAAAACAGAAGTCACTCCCCTCATTGTTTTGAAGAGAAAGAGGGAAATGGCATTGATTCTTCAAAACTCAGATCTGGATGTGCAGAAGAAAAGGAGCCAGTGGTCAGAGTGGTGGTGGTGGGGAGTTCAGAGGGTGAGCTTGGGCCTCAGGGTATCTGGATTTGGCTCCTACCACTTTTTAACTGTTTGTTTTGAAGATGGACAAGAGGTACCTCTTCTGTGTGGCTGTCTCCACTCTGGTCCCCTCAGCACAGGACAGTACAGCCTCACCGTGCAGGGTGGGTGGGGGGCTTGGTGGCCCTTTCTCTCTGGCAGTGCCACATGTCCCTGTGGCTGTCACTCAGACCAGCCTCACCCGTAGGGCTCAGGGATAGCAGGTTGTGCCCCTGAGGCCGTGTGTCTAGTCGCCAGATGGCTGATCATTGATGATTCAAAGTTAGTTTCATCCCTGCTCTGACCCCAGCAGTTTTCCATTTGAGAAGGTGGGCTTTTGCTTAAATGCAGGGCTCTGTCTTTTCCATTGTCTTGAATTTAGACCCTAATCCTGCCTCTGATCCCATTCTAACCTCAGCCTCAGGTAAAGCTTTTAAAAAGACAAAAACTTGAAAAAGGTTTGGCATTGTTGGCAGCAGTGTTTGCCATGAGGGGCAGAGGAGCCTTTCCTTTTCTGACAGGTTCAGGCTCAGAGTTTGGCTGATGCTGCAGGACCTGTGCTGTCCACCCCACCTGGTGTCTGCCTGGCACCAGGGCCACAAAGAGGTTTAAGCACATCTAGACAAAGGACTTGGTTGGGTGGGGAGGGCTCAGAAATCAGATTTTGTGAACAATATTTGAGGCACTAGCTACAGTTTGACCTCGAGGATCTAACCCTCTCTGTGCCTTGGTTTTCCCATCTGTAAAAGGGGATGATGATAGTACTTACAGTATTGGGTTATGATGAGGGTTAAATGAGTTAGTAAGCTAAGGGCTTGGAACAGTGTCTGATACATAATAAACTTGCTTTAGTGTAAGCTGTTAGCTATCTCTATATTCATTAACAAGGGCAAAATTTTACAATTCTATATATCTAATCTTATGTTAGGTTTTTATTATATCCCTTGATCTCTGATGTCTAGAGATCAGTAGAATAAATGAATATGCACATGTGCGATAGAATATAAAGCAGGGTTTCTCAACTTTGGAATTACTGACATTTTGGGCTGGTTAATTCTTTGTTGTGGGGCGGGGGCTGACCTGTGCATTGTGGGATATCTAGCAGCATCCCTCGCCTCTACCCACTAGATGCCAGTGGCACCCTTTCTCCCCAGTCTTGATAATTATAACATTTCTGCAGACATTTGCGCTCCCCAGGAGGGCAAAAATCACTCCTGCTTGAGAACCACTGATATGGAAAATACACAAAAATTTAACACCATCTTCTATTGATAATATCTTTAAAATCTTAATTTTAAACATTATTTTAGTGTCCTGACCCTTCACCCAACTATCTGTTTTATTTAATATTTTCCCCTTAATCCCACCGTTCTGTATTGTCAACTTAACCTTTATCTGTAAACTTGTTTATTATCTGTTTCCCTGTGCAGAGTGTAGGGGTCATGATGTCAGGGATGTTGTTTTATTCTCCATGTATTCCCAGTGTCTGATAAAGTGCCCAACACAAATAAGGTCTCCAGTTGGGGTTCATTGAAAGAACATATGGAGGTGGCAGCGACCGTTTCCTGTCCTCCTCTCTGCTAAGACCCAACATCTGCTGGAGGTGCATCTAGAGAAGATGAGAGCCTGAGTAATCCACAAAGTGGTGAGTGAGACGGTCTGCAGTGGAAACAGGGCCCCACACACCTGCCACTGGTGACTTACCAAAGACATCTCAATCTCTGACCAGGTGATGTTCGGCACTGAAGACACGGGCTCCACCAGCGTCGTGGGGAAGAAGGGGTTGTAGTGGCCCGTGGCCGCCAAGTACAGGGTCACTGCGATGTTGAAGGGCAGTGTGAAGACCGGGAGGTCCCACTTGCTGAAGATGGAACTCAAGGCACTAGAAAAGACAGGGCTGGAGATGGAAGGGACAAAGGATTAATTGCTGCGCTCATCCTTCAGCCTATACTGTCTAGTCAGCTCTGGTCACTGGACCACTCACTGTCCCCTCTCCTTGGCACAGCCATTCCTGGCTCCCTTGAGACTTGAGTGGTCCATTTACCTGGGACTGGAAATAAGGTGTTCAATATAAGTCTACATCTTTGGGAAACAAAATTTAAAAGTCTTATAACTTGTTTTCAATAGAAAATGTTATAAAATAATTTATATATTTCCTTATTTCTTAAACCAAGAAAACTAAACAAAATCTAATCCTTACAAAATGTCATGTATTGCCTTTGGATCATTACAATGTACATCACGATGTATCCTGGGCTGTGATAACATTTAGAATATATGCTTGAAATAACCTTCTAAGAGGAGGCTGCTACGAATATAGCAATTCAGCTGAAGTACTTGGAATTATGCTGGGAGCCACCGTGTGAAAATGAAACCTTCAGCTGATTGTGTCCTCTGTCTTCTTGGTGTCTTCCTTGGGGAGAGAGTGGATTCTGGAGAAAGATGGAGCAAGGTGCAAATCCTAACTCCTACAATTACAGGCTGAGTGAGCTGCGTTAGGAAATTAACCTTCCTTAGCCTCAGTTTCCTCTGAAACAGCCATCCACCTGGCACCCAACACTCTACATCTCCCACAGGCAGTAAGCTGCAGGACAAAACTTGAACTCATGTGATGCGGTTGATTGGCTCACTTTTAATTAAGGACGATGAATCTCAAATGGGCATTTAAGACTGCCTGAAACCCCTACTATACGTCCCTAGCAAATTAACTCTCCAACTTGCTGAGACAACAATTTTGCATTTTCTCCTTTCTCCTCCATTCTTCACTTTCTGCTTCCCTTTAGTTTCAGCTAACCACCTTCCTTTACTCCATTAAGAAAACAGAAATGACAAGATGAGAAATGCTTCATTTTCCCGACCATAAGATTCATACTCCGACTGCTTTGTTCCCACAGACTCTGCCTCTCTGCCTTTTTCATATAATGGAAGTGTCCTTGCTCCCTTATCAGGCCAATTCTTTTCCTTGTACTTTGGGATCCAGTCTCTCAAAGACTTCGTTCTTGCAATTCTCTCCTTTCTCTCCTGCAGCTTCAACCTCTCCTTTTTCTCCACGTCACTCTCATAAATACATAATGCGTTCTAGTACCTTCTACCTTAAAAATCCTCCCCCTTTCTGATTTCTGCTCCAAATATTGCCCCTTTTCTCTGCCCCCTGCACAACACTATTCCTCAAAACTAGTCTATCTTTGTTGTCCCCAGTTTTTCTACTCCCATTCTTTCCTAAATCCACTCCAATCAGGTGGATGTTCTCACCACACCACAGAAATGGCTTTTGTCCAGTTCACCGATGACATCTCTCTTGCCGTGGTCATTCTCTGCCCCTTTCATTTGACAGTTGGATCCTCCGCCTGGATCGAAACACCTTCTGTCAGGGCTACCACGACACTGCACTTAGTTGCTCTCCAGCTGCTCCTTCTCAAGTCCCCTTCAGTGGTTCTTCCGCTCTTCTGCCAGGCATCTAAATATTGGAAGATCCTGCAGCTCTGTCTTGGATCTTCTCTTTTTGAATCCTCTCTTCCTGGGTGATAACCTTTAGTTTCAAGGATGAAATATCTTCTATATGCTTCTGCCTTCCTAATCTTGACCAGATCACTAAGTGCCAGATTTGCACATCCAATTTCTTTCTCAGCATCTCTACTCAGAAGGCTGAAGTTTAATATGTCCAAACAGAACTCTTGACTTGTGTCCTGTCCCTCACCATCAACTGGTGTTTCTTTCCATCTCCTCCGTCAACCCAGGTGCTCAGGCAAATTATAGGAGTGCACTGAGTCTTCCTTCATCCCCACCCCCAAACTCCACAGCCTCTCAGAAAGTCCTGTTGCCTCTACCTTCCTTAAAATATACCCCAAGCCCAACCACTTCTCTTCACCTTCATGGACATCACCCTGGTCAAAGCATTCCTGTCCTCTGTGGGTTATTGCAGCAGACTCCTAACTGTGCTTCTAGCGTCCACTCCTGCTCCAGCTAAAATCCATTCTCCACACTGCCAGCAGAGTGATTTGTTTAAATTTAAACCACATCCTATCACTCCTCTGCTTAAAACCCTTTAACTGCTTCTCATCACAGTTGTAAAAATCAAAAGGCTGGGCTTCCCTGGTGGCGCAGTGGTTGAGAGTCTGCCTGCCAATGCAGGGGACATGGGTTCGAGCCCCGGTCTGGGAGGATCCCACATGCCGTGGAGCAACTGGGCCCGTGAGCCACAATTACTGAGCCTGCGCGTCTGGAGCCTGTGCTCCGCAACAAGAGAGGCCGCAATAATGAGAGGCCCGCGCACTGCGATGAAGAGTGGCCCCCACTTGCCGCAACTAGAGAAAGCCCTCGCATAGAAACAAAGACCCAACACAGCCAAAAATAAATAAATAAATAAATAAAAATTAAAAAAAAAATCAAAAGGCTTGCTGGAGAGGTACAAACTATTAGGTACAAAATAAGCTACAAGGATATATTGTACAACACGGGGAATATAACCAATCTTATAATAACTATAAATGGAGTATAACCTTTAAAAATTGTGAATCACTATATTGTACACCTATAACTTATATTGTACAGCAACTATACTTCAATTAAAAGAAAGGCTTACTAGATCCACAAGGTGTATGGGCCTTGGCCATCATCTACATCTGCCCTCACCTCCTGCTACCCCTCCTTCATTCACTGAGCTTCAGCCCCTCTGGTCTTGTTTCTTGAACACATCATACTTCTCCAGTTGGTGTCTGCATATGCCACTGGTTCTGCCTGCAATATACTTCACCCAGATCTTCAGATGGCAGGTACTTTCTTATTTAGGTGACAGTTCAAATGTCTCCTCTTCAAAGTGGCCTTCCCTGACCACCCAAGTCTGGGATCATTCTTTGTCCCGTTTGCCCCATTTTGCTTTCCTCAAAGCACTTATCACATCTTGAAATGATCTTTTTACTGAAAAATTGATGAGTTTATTTCTATCTTTGCCAAGAAGAATGTCAGCTCCCAGAGGACGGAGACTTTCTCTTGCTCACAGCTCTCCCTGACATCTAGAATAGTCTCTGCACATAGAAGGCCCTCAGCAAATTTTTGTTTGTTGGATAACTCCAGCACTACTTAGTACCTACGCTGTGGATTGGATTTCCAGGATTGCATGAGTGGATTCGTGAAGTGCCCGGGTAGTAGCACAGAGCTCAGCCAGCGTAGGGGCCCAATGTTTTTTTTCTTTTTTTTTTCACTTTAAATTGGGAAGTGAGGGTGGCGATGGGGGTACGGTAGACACACTGCCACCCAGTGCACTGTGTCTGAGGGGCTTAATCTATGTAGTTATAAACCAAATGTATGCAAATGAAGACAAGTTCTCCTCCTCCTCAGGCGTGGCGTGTGGGGGACATTAAGGAAATCCCCACAGAAATGACTGTGTTAGCATTTTGTCCTGATAGATTAACGAAGAAATCCTAAGAAGAAACGTAAATTGCCCAGAATGCTTAATGTAGTAATTTATTTGCAAACACTCCTAAAAAGTAATGGAACAGCACTTAAACTAAATTAAACTAACTGGTTTTAGTAACTCCAGACTTTGAAACCAAGGAAAGATGTTAAAAATCAATGGGCATGTCAGAGAGTGGTAGAGTTCAGGGGTTGGGGGGACATGGGCTCCCCTCAGGCTTCCTGCCACCATGTGACAGTGGGTGCGACCAGACCCTTTGACGCTATAGACCCACTGTAGGTTCAAGTGAACTGAGCATTACATGTGTAAAAGGTCTATTTGTTCCTAACACCCTTCATCTTGACTTTTTTATTCCTTCTGAAAAATGAGGCAAATGCACAGCAAGACCTCAACTGATGCTTCTTGTTCAAAGATTCTATGCTTTAAATATAGACATTTTGTTTTAGAAAGCTCTCTGATTCTATCACAAGTGAGTTTCAGCTTTTGGGTCTTGGTTAGGCCACGGGATAGACGATTCCCATGTAGGCTGGAGTTGAATAGTGCAGACTCTTGGTTCATCATCTGGGGCAGGTTGCATAGCCTCTGCATGCCTTAGCCTTCCCTTCTGTAAATTGGTAACAGTAATAGTCCTCCCTTGCCTAGCACTGTGCCTGGCATGTAGAAAATACTCAATAAATGTTAGCCTTTATTACTAAGCCTATCATTCAGAGGAGGTTATCAGCACAGTAAAAAAAATGTAGTGTTTGCTCTTTGAAAGGTCCGTGTTATTCCAAACTCAAAATGATCCTCTTGTGTTGAGACTCAACTCATGGACTCTTGCGAGACAAAGACAAACCAGGTTGACTATGAAGACACTGGGCCCCACAACAGTGTCAGACACAGCACCTTGGGGCCCTGTAGGTCCGAGAGCGGAAAGAAGGAGGTGCCTCACCAGGACATGGCTGTGAAGGTCACAGGAAGCAGAAGCCACCAGTAATAGTCTAACTTCTCGGAGAACACAGCTATCAGCATTCCCACCAGCATCCCATTGTACCCATGGAGACCCGAGGCGATGGCGGACCTGGGGTTGAAAACAGAGGTACTGTGTGAATTTGTTGGCACTTACTGGGTCTGTTCCTCCTGGTGCTCACAGAAAAAAGTCAGCTTAGTCAATGAATATAGGGTAGTCACACAGCTGTCGGCACATTTCTAGATCACATACACACACACACACACACACACACACACACCTTGATTACCCTTGCTGATCTAGAATTAAATAATGCACTTTGTCTGTGTCTAAGCTCCCCTTTGCTTCTCAGGGGAGTCTAGACTGCTTGATATAGAGGGAAATCTAAGAGAAACCTGAGGTGCGTCACGGGGAAGGGGTGTGTGTGTGTGTGTGTGTGTGTGTGTGTGTATGTGTGAAAGAGACAGTACAGAATGAGGAAGGAGGGAGGCAGGGAGGAGGAGAGAGTGTGTTCTGACTGCATTGTGTGACACTGTAATTGTCTGAATCTGGCCGCTTTCCCTGTCTCTGAAGTTGGCCACAGAGTGCACAAGCCGAGTCCGCTGTGATGCCCATGCCCTTCCCCACGGCACAGCAGGAGGGCCCAGAGGCACCATAGAATCCAAGCTTGAGTCTCCTTCTGCTTCATCAGAGATGCCTGTATGCACCTAAACTTCTCTTCCTGATCCAAATAAACACTGCCCTTGACCTTTCCCATTGCTCTGCTGGGTAAGGGGAGAGGGGAATGGGGTGAGGGACGGGCCTGGACAAATCACATTGCAAGGCCCCTGCAGAGAATAAGCTTTGTGTGCTGTGGTCTGCCCTGCCCTCCACTGAAAGTTGCCTGAGGTCAAAGCTTATCTGATGTCAGTGTCAACAACAGTCAACAGTGTCTGGTGCACGGAGCGGAGCGTTCTAGGCAAGCAGTTGATGAATGGATGTGAGTGTGTGTTAAATCCTACCACAGATACTGACTGTTTTGTAGGCGGAGGCACCTGGAAGCATGGTGCCCTATGGTGGAGGAAGGGAGCTCTAGCCAGAGGAGGCTCCTGCCTGGCAGAGGCCACAGCTTAGGTGTGGAATAGGGGAACCTTCAGCTCTGGAGTGACCAGGAGATCAGCTCAGCTAGATTAGGGGAGTGGGAGCAGGGGAGAGGGTGGGAGAGCATCTCTAGACAGTTTCTAACAAGAAAAGCTGAACATGGGGCACTTGTGTGGGGACACTTGTATGGGACATGGGACAGCTGGGTCTTTAGCTGCTCCAAGGCCAGGAAGATATGGGGCAGCTGGGGGCAGGCAGGGGGCTGAGAAAGAACGGGGCGGCAGGGAAGACCACTGGAGTTCAGAATCTCCTCAGGACTAGAATAACTACCTGAGAAACCTGTGCTTGGGGAAGAATCATTATTTTTAAGTGTGTTTGCATTTTCTCTATATTTTCTCATTTCTGTTCCATGTTAGAATTTAGTACATTTTTAGTTTTAATACCAGTTGCTTCAGGCAAACTGAGCAGAGACTGATGACCCATACTGGGGGAGAACCTCAGCCCCAGTGGCTGGGTGTATAGGAATAGCAGGAATAAAATGAGGGAATCCAGGGGAGATAAAATTAGGGAGACATCTATCGGCTGCCTCCATAGCTGCCCCTCCCCGTAGGGAGTCCCCTCCCAGAACCCTTCTCTATCAAAACGTTGGTGGCTTCTGGCTTGATTGTCAAAAGGAGACCCATTGCCTCACATCCCCATCCCTGCCCTGACCAACAAAAATATAAAATTAGGTTCAACCTCAATGCCCAAAAGACCTTCACTAGGACCATGTTCCAGAAGGACACTGCGGCATCATGTTGCTGAGCTTGAGGCTGCAGTGGTAAAGGGCTGTCTCGGGCTAGTGGGGGTGGGGTAGTACAAGTAAGGGTTGGGGAGAGGGGGTGGGGGGAAGCAGGAGTGGTGGACAAGGAGAAGAGGTAGGGGCTCTGGGGGTAGGCGAGTAGGGATGGTGGAGGGGGGTGGTAGAGGTTATGACTAGGATATGCAGCTGCATCAGTGGTTCACTTGGGACAGTGGTGAAATTGGGGCTCCTCAGAAGGATGTGCGTGTACACATGTCATGTAAGGTGCCTAGAGCTTTGAGCCTATGATGTAGAACATGGCACTGACCTACCAGCAATGAGGCTGGAATCTTTTCCAGGCACCATGGTAGAATATGGAACATCTGAGATGGACTTCCTGTTCTGAACATAGCCAGGGAGAGAAGACTCAGAAAGCAGAGAATGATCCAAGATAGTAAGGGGTAAGTTCTGTGGTTTTTCAGAGAGAAATGAGGGTTCAGAGAGCACTGGGGTAGTCAGGGGTGGCTCCCTGGAGGAGGAGGGATTTGCAGGAAGGGTAGGATTAGTTAGGCCGAAGCAAAAGTGCTCAGTTGGGAAGAGTGTGATGCTACGTGGTAGGTTGGGTGAGGCCCGTCAGAGAAGGCTTTGGAAACCAAGCTGAGGGATTGGGTTTTTAGCTAATGCACACTTGTCTTAGATTCTTAATCAGGATATTTGGGAAGATTAGGCAGGGAATGTGTGAGTTTCCCTCATAAAACTGGGAGCAAAAAAAGAGTCCATGGAGCAACTCTTTGAATGGCTTGGCAAGTTTTCCAGTGAATTATGGTCAGGAGGGAAGTTGGCGAATTAGACTGTCAGAGCAGGAAGGGACACAGGCTTCTTGAAGGTGACCTGTAGATGGGCTGGATGGAGTTCACCTCAGGGGAGTTTTGGCGAACAGTGATGGAACAGTAGGACAAGAGCTGATCCTGTCAGAGGCTATTTCTATGCCAGCTGTCCGTGAGGCTGTAGGTGAGTGGCAGCAAGGAATAGGGAACCCACTGCTTGAAACAGAGACACAAATCCTGGCTGGAGCCCATTTCTTCTGTCACCTACCAGACCTACACCCCAAAGAATTCAGCCTCTTATTCATCTGATCTCGTATGGCCTCCCAGCTAGAATTGGCATGGTCCCCCAAGGCCACCTTAGAGGGGCACTGACACTTCTCATGGGAGACAAGTCGACCCACGCCTGTGCCTTGGTGGAGCTGGAATGTCAGGGGGGCTGGAGGAGTGCAGCGTTGGTTATAACACAAGCAACTTGGAGCACTCTCCAGGCTCTGGGGTAACCAGGGGCCCCCGGCTCTGCTGTCCACTCTGCCCACGTGCCAGGGAGAGCACTGACCTCCAGCCTAGAAGACGCAGGCCACGTGTCCCAGCCAGAACCCTGCCATCCACTGGCTGTGGCTCCTTCCGTGAGCGCCTTACTCCTCCTGGCCTTCTTTCTCTCACTTGCAAAACGTGGACCCTCTTACCTTCACTGTCTGCCTTGTGAAGTGGCGGGAAGAATCACAGGTAACAAGGCACGACAGTGCTTTTAAATATTTTTGACAGTACTGCATGGTAAGGAAGGAATGTGTTCATATTTTATAGTATGGCCCAGTTTTTCTCTCTCTCTCTTTCTCTCTCTCTCTCACCCCCCCCACACACCCAACATGATTGAAACAAAAATTTCACAAATAATATTTACCTTTACTACATATGGATTACTCTAATCTGTTTTATTTTATTCTATTATTTTAATTTAAAAAAATCTTGTTTTTAAAAATTCATGATCTACAAATGAATTGGTGACCGCCAAATTTAAAAAAAGCTGCGACTGTGGGCATTCCCAGACCTCTCTGATCATCAGAAGTACCCAGGAGAATCTTGTTTAAAACACCGCCCACCTCCAGATCCACTGAATGGGAATATCTCTGGGAGGGAGGGGGACTGGGGTGGTGCTGAGAAACTATATTTCTTAACAATCACTCCAGGTGTTTCTGGCCATCAGGAAAGTTTGGGAACCATTGGAATAACATATGGCAAAGTCTGAGGAAATGGTCCCGTTCTCTAAAATGCACTTGTTGTTATTACTGGGCTTTGTGGCCACCGGTGCAGAGCTGCCCTCCCCGCAACCTGCCCGCTCTCAGCTCCTGTTGTTCCCTTCTCCATGCCACCTCCCCACCCCCTCACTGCCCTCTCCTCTCGCCTTCCTCTCTCCCACATCAATGTTACTAGCTCAAGGCTGCCCTCTCTAAGCTTCCCAACACTTAATGAGGTCTGCCTTCTCTGAGCTCTCCAGTATACACTGTCTTGTATTATTCTGAGACATTTCTTGTCTGTTAGTCTTATCTCCCTCAACTAGATTGTAGGCTCCATGAAGGAAGAGCAGCTTAAGTGTTCCTCTGCACCTGCCTTTGAGGGAGTGTTTCCAGAAGTCTCTACAGTCAGATGGAGCCTGGTACTGTCACTTGCTGTGAACTTAGGAGAAGTTTAACTGTGTAAAGAACTCCAGTGACATGTTTAAAGCTGATACTCAGGAGACTGTGGTTGGCTGATACTAGGATAAGGTCACTCAAGTAAACACTTCTCCACCTGTCTATCCCAAGAACCCAAGACCCTCAGAGAGAGGAACTCACTTGTCCTGGCTCAAGACAAGGGCAGTTAAAGTTGACACCACTGTCCCCAGAGCCCCAGCAATTGTCCACCAGGGATTCTGGATCAGGAGCCCTATGAAGATGATGAGTCCGCTGAGAGGGTTGTTGACGAACATCACCTGAGCGGCCCCCCTCAGAACCCAGTCTGTGAACTGGAAGGCCAGGGGCTTATCTGAAAGAGATAGGCAGAGTCATCAACAGGGTTCAGCCTGTGCTTCCCTGCTGGACCACTGGCTGGCGAGGCAACCAAGGCAGACAGGGATGCACTAGCCAGGACATTTTCCCTCATTCAGCCTGGTGCCCAGCCCGAATCTCTGCGTGGCCTGACAATCAGTCCACAGTGGTGTCAGTTTTGCCATACAGACTGAGGCACCATGCTGAGACCAATTTAACGCTATTCCAGCCATCGGCTTGGTTGGTAAGGAAGCCCCAGGAACATTCCAAGGGAAATTTATTGGTCCAAAGGAAGAGGTGGGGAGGGAAGGAAACTCTTTTTGTGTAGAGCTGTATGACTCAGTTGAGGGCTGGTATCTGAGCAGCAAAGAATATAGTCTGGAGAAAAAAAGGCTGGGAAAGAAATGATTTTAGCCCAGCTGTGAAATCAGCATTGAGTTATGTATTGACATTGAGTATTGACATGCATTCTGTCTCATTCTCTGGTTTGGTTTCCAGGACAACATATACAAGTGGGGGGCAGGTGGGGGAGGGTATGGTAGGGATATTTGTTGCAACATTTAGTTTAGGGAAACTAGGAGAAGAATGATGTTAAAAGGGAAGAATCTGGAACATTGGGGAGGGTGAGACCAATATTTTCTTGGCACATAAAAAATGGCTGTGGAATAAGTGAAGGAATGACCATTCAGTTTGTTTGAAAATGGCTTCTACGTTGCTAATGTGGTTGTCCTATATCTATTCCATGTAGGAGTGAAGAATTTGCAAAGAACTAAAATCAGTGGAATGCACTGAATTCTGAAACCATGGGAATTCAGGTAGTAGGATACATTACGGCCACCCAGAGCCAGCCCTGACCTGGAGCACCTCAAATGTGGGGGCCCTGCCATGGGTGAGTGTGGGAGCAGCTTCCTCAGTCCAAGCCAGAGGGCGGGCTGGCTCCCTGGCCTGGCCTGGCTGCTTCTGCCCTGGGCATTGGCCTACCTTTCAGCCAGCTCCTGCATTCCTTCATCTCGCCTGTGAGGTAGCCCACAGCTTGAAAGAGGCTGATGCCCCCTTGGCCCAAAGAGCCCTGAGGGGATGCCCCACTTTCTCTTCTTCTACCTTTTTCATTGGGTTTTTCAATCTTCACAATGTGGCTGTCTTCGCTGGATGACCGAAGATCCTTTAAGGAGAAGCCATGACAAAACATCAAATAATATAGCTGTTTGAGAGCAGGGGCATTTGGGGGTAGGGAAGATGTTCAGATTTTTTGATAAAGATAGAGGATCATGAGACAAATAAATGTCCATTGTGCAATGCTGTCTAGAGTGCCCCACGCAGGCCTGCTCTTCCCAGGACTTCTACACGTTCCTCATAGCAGGGTTCTTAACTTTTTGTGCCATGGATCCCTTTTGGCAGTTTGGTAGGCCTGTGGACTTCCTTCCAGAATGTTTGTAAATGAATAAAATAAATAAGATTGCAATGAAAACCAATTATATTGAAATGCAGTTATCACAGTATTAAAAAAAAAAACCCTGCTATGCATATAGGGGCAGCAGATCCAATACCAATTATACTTTTAAAGTACTGATGAGTGACTATGTGGGATGACAACTCAGGACAACTCTATAGGGCCATTCTAGCACCAGAACTCACCGTAGGCTCACCTGAGGCCTTTATTGTGACTGCATCACAGCCCAACTTCTGCCTAATTCTGCTGCCTTTCCTTCTCTACAAGTATTGACCCCAAGGACACACCCCAGTAAACTTCTTACATCCAACTCTCCATCTCAGACTCAGTTTGCTTTGGGAACCCAATCATGTGACGATGACAAAAATCTCAGGTACTACTAATATGGCTGTTGTTCTTTGCTTATATTTATAATTGAAGTAAATGCTAAAGTTCATTGGAGGTTAGTGAAAATAAAGATAAATTATTTTTTCCATCCAAGTTCATATCCCCATCAATCTTGTCTATGGACACCTGGGTCAGGACTCCTTGCTCTAAAACTGTGTTTTCTGATATAGTATCCATGTGGCTCTTGGCACTTAAAATGTGGCTAATCTGAACTGAGATGTGCTCGAAGTAGGTTTTGAAGGTTTAGTACGAAAAAAGAATGTGTAAAAGATCTCAGTGATACTTTATATTGATTAAATATTAAAATAATAATATATTCATATATATTAGGCTCAATAAAATATATTATTAAAATTAATTTCACCTGATTAATACAGATGGCCAAAGGGCACATAAAAGATGCTCAACATCACTAATTATAAGAGAAATGCAAATGAAAACTACAATAAGGTATCACCTCACACCAGTCAGAATGGCCATCATCAAAAAGTCTACAAATAATAAATGCTGGAGAGGGTGTCGAGAAAAGGGAACCCTCCTACACTGTTGGTGGGAATGTAAACTGGTGTAGCCACTATGGAGAATAGTATGGAGGTTCCTGAAAAAACTAAAAACAGAGCTACCATATGATCCTTCAATCCCAATCCTAGGTATATATATGGGGAAAAACATAATTCAAAAAGATACATGCACCCCAATGTTCATTGCAGCACTATTTACAATGGCCAAGACATGGAAGCAACCTAAGTGTCCATCAACAGATGAATAGACAAAGAAGATGTGGTATATTTATACAATGGAATATTACTCAGCCATAAGAAAGAATGAAATAATGTCATTTGCAGCAACATGGATGGACCTTGAGATTATCATACTAGATGAGGTAAGTCAGTCAGAGAAAGACAAATATATGATATTGCTCATATGTGGAATCTAAAGAAAAAATAATGCAAAGGAACTTATATACAAAACAGAAATAGACTCACACACTTAGAAAATAGACTTATGGTTACCAAGGGGGAAGTGGGGGGAGGGATGGTTAGTTTGGATTAACATATATACATTACTATATATAAAATAGATAACCAACAAGGACCTACTATATAGCCCAGAGAACTATATTCAATATTTTGTAATAACCTATAAGGGAAAAGAATCTGAAAAAGAACATATATATATATATATATATATATATATATATATATATATATATATATATATATAAACTGAACAATAATATATATATAGTTATATATATAACAGAATCACTGTGCTGTATATCTGAAACTAACACAACATTGTAAATCAACTATACTTCAATAAAAAATAAAGTAAAATAAATTAATTTCACCTGCTTTTTCTTTTTACTTTTTAAAATGTATTTAATATAAATTTAAACTTACATGTGTGGCTCATATTATGTTACTATTGTATACTGATGGTCTACAGATTTCTCTAACCTCATCACTGCATCAAAACTTAAATGTCTTGAAGATGTCAGTAGAAATGGTGAAGTGAGGACCTCCTCAAATTCTCTCCTCCATTAAGGCAATGAGAACACTGGAAAAAAATGTGCCAGAGGTGGTGGATAATAGTTGAGGAAAACAAGAAGCTAATCAAAAAGCTTAAAAGGAAAAACTGGGGAATGAGATGTCCAAAGGGGGCTTTAAAAGGCTTGGGCATATTGCTGTGAATCTAGAACACCTCATGCATGTGTAGGGCTTGCACATGCCCAGGACAGTGTGTATGCTCAAGAAAGACCTGAGAATGCCCTAAGCTCTCACCTCTGGCTGAGTTTGAATCTCTATGTAAGCAGAAATTAAAGGCTAGGTGGAGTTGAAAACTGCCTAGGTTTTGAAGTGTTGAAGATGTCCCAACACACAGACAGCTCTCCTTGGCAAAGACTGAGAAGCTTACTGATCCCAAGCATTTAAGGAAATCTCTGTCCAATAATTAGCTAAACTTTAAGCTGACTGAGCAGAGATTTCAGTGGCTACAAATGACAAAAGAATAAAGACTTTCCAGAACTAGTCCAGAAAAGCCATTAAACAAACAAGCCAGCAATGACAAACCCTGGGGAGAGGGAAGAATCTGATTTCCAGAGTTGTCACATTATTTAAGACATCCAGTTTTTTAACAAACAATTATGAGACATGCAAAGAAACAAGAAAGTATGAGACAAGGGAAATAAAGCAATCAATAGGAACTGTCCCTGAGGAAGGCCAGACTTATTAAACAAAGATTTAAAATCACCTTAAAATATCATCAGGGAACAAAAGAAAACCATGTTTAAAAACTAAAGGAGAGTATGAGAAATGTGAGAACAATCTCACTAAATAGAGATTATCAATAAACAGGAAATTATAAAAAAGAAACAAATAGAAATCCTGAAGTTGAAAGGTATAAAAATGGAAATGAAAAATTTGCTAGAGTAGCTCAACAGCAGCTTGGAGCACTCAGAAGAAAGAATCAGAAAACCTAAAGGCAAGTCAATTGAGATTATCCAATCTGAGGAACAGAAAGAAAACAGAAAGATGAAAAATGAACACAGCCTCAGAGACCTGTGGGACCCATCAAGTGTACCACCATATGCATAATGGGCATTCCAGAAGGGAAGGAGAGAGAAAGGGGCAGGAATATTTGAAAACTTCCCAAATTTGATGAAAATCAGTAATAGACACATCCAAGTAGTTCAACAAACTTCCAGTAGGATAAACTCAAAGAGATCTTCACCTAGACATATCATAAACTATTAAAAGTCAAAGACAAGAGTAATTTTGTATAGACTCTTGAAAGCAGCAAGAGTGAATCAAGTCATTACATACAAGAAATCCTCAATAGAATTAACACCCAATTTCAGAAACCATGGAGGTCAGAAGGCAGTGGAATGACATATTGAAAGTGCTGAAAGAAAGACTGTCAATCAAGAATTCTATATTCAGCAAAACAGTTTTTTAAAAATGAAGGAGAAATTAACACATTCTGAGATAAATGAAGACTGAGAGAATTTATTGCTAGTAGACCTGCCTATGAGAAATATTAAAATGAGTCCTTCAGGCTGATATGAAAGGACACTAAGAAGGACACTAGTATCTCAAGAAGAAATAAAGAGCATTGGTAAAGGTAACTACATAGGTAAATATAATAGGCAGTTTAAATGTATTTTTGGTAATTCTCTTTTTCCCCTTCTGATGTAAAGACAACTTCATAAAACAATTGTAAGTCTGTGTTGGTGGGCATACAATGTATAAAGATGTAATTTGTATGACAGTAACAGCACAAAGGAGGTGGGGATAGAGCTACATAGGAACACAGCTTTTGGATAATATTGTAATTAAGTGGGTTTTAATCCAAGCTAGATTGTTATAAATTAAGATGTTTAATTGTAATATCTAGGGCAACTACTCAGAAAATAACTAGAAACATATAGAAAATAATGACAGAAGAATTAAAATGATACACTAGAAAATATCTGTTTAAGACAAAAGATGGAGTAGTGAAATAATAGAGAAACAGAAAAAAGACAGAAAACACATAGCAAAATGGCAGGCATAAATCCTGCCTTATCAGTAACTAAATTAAATATAAATGGATTCACACTTCAGTTAAAAGACAGAAATTGGCAGAACGGAATTTAAAAATTTATACAACTATATCTTGTCTACAAGAGACACAATTTATATTCAAATATGTAAATATATTGTAAGGATGGAAAAAGATATATTGTGCAAACCGTTACCAAAAAAAAAAAAAGCTGGAGTGACTATACTAAGATCAGCAAAATAGACCTTTTGCTAAGACAAAAATTGTTACTAGAGAGTAAGAAAGACAATTTTAATGATAAAAGGATCAGTCTATGAAGAAGATATAAGAATTATAAACACTTACATGCCTAACAAAGCCCCAAAATACATGAAGCAGAAGTTGGCAGAATTGAAGGGAGGAAAAGTCAACTCAATAATAATAATTGGAGACTTCTATACTCCACTTGAAAAAATGGATAGAATAACTAGACAGAAGATCAAGGAAATAGAAGACTTGAACAACACTATAAACTAACTAGACCTAATACATATCTATAGAACACTTCACCCAGCAATAGCAGAATATACCTTTTATAGTGCACATGGAACCTTCTCCAATATAGACCATGCTAGGCCATAAAATAAGTAAAACATTTTTACTGATAAAAATATCAGTAAAGGGATTGAAATCATTCACAATATGTTCTCTGGTCACAGTGGAGTGAAATTAGAAATCAAACATAGAAGGATATTTGGAAAATATGTGGAAATTAAACAACACACTCCTAAATAATCCATGGATCAGAGAGGAAATCAGAAGAGAAATTGGAAAATATTTCATTCATTGAGATGAATGAAAACAAAACCACAACACACCAAAACTTATGGGATGCAGCTAAATCAGTGAGTAGAGTGAAATTTGTAATTATAAATACCTATGTTAAAAAAGAAGAAATATCTCAACAACCTAACCTTTCACTTTAAGAAACTAGAAAAATAACAGTGAATTAAACCCAAAGCAAGTAGAAGGAAGGAAAAGTTGGTTCTTTGGAAAGATCAAAATTGACAAACTTTTAACTAGTTTGACAAAGAAAAAAAGAGCAGATTGAAATAACTAGAATCAGAAATGAAAGAGGGTACATTACTACCAACTTTAAAGAAAAAGAAAGGATTATAAGGAAGTGGATTATAAAGAAATTAATAATTGTATGCTAACAAATTAGATAACCTAGATGAACCGTATAAATTCTTAGAAAGACACACACTACCAAAACTGACTCAGGAAGAAATAGAAAATCTGAATTGACTCATAACAAAGTAAAGCAACTGAATTAGTTAAAAACCAAACCAAACCAAACCAAAATTTCCCACAAAACCCCAAGTCCCGGTGGCTTCACTTGTGAATTGCACCAAATGTTTAAAGAATTAATACCAATATCTTCTAAAGAGTAGAAGAGAAGGGAACACTTCTTAACACATTCTATGAGGCTACTATTATCTTGATATCAAAACCAGACAAAGTAATCACAAGAAAGAAAATTATAGACCAATATGCTTTATGAATATAGATGCAAACATCCTTAACAAAATACTAGCAAAACAAATCCAAGCAGGATATAAAAAAGATTATGACCAAAAGAGAATTCTAAGAATTTGAGGCTGTTTCAACCTATAAAAACTATCAACAGATTGTTTAATAGAATAAAGAAAAAAACTCACATGATTATCTTGATAAACACAGAAAAACCATTTGAAAAATTAAGCAACCTTACTGATAAAAAACAATCAACAAACTAGGAATAGAAAGGAAGTTCCTCAACCTAATAATAAAAACCCACAGCTAATATCAAACTTAATGGTGAAAGACTGGATGCTTTACCTCTAAGATCAGGAACAAGAGAAAGATGTGTGCTCTTGTCACTACTATTCAACATTGTACTGGAAGTTCTAGCCAGAGGAATTAGGTAAGAAAAAAACAGACAAAAGGGACCCGTATTGGAAAGAAAGAATTTAAACTATCTCTATTTGAAGATGGAACATCCTTTTATACATAAAATCCTTAAGGAATCTACAAAAAAACTATTAGAGATAATGAATGAGTTCAGCAAGTTTGCAGGATAGACAATCAATATACAAAAACAAATTTATTTCTATACATTGGCAATGAACAATCGAAAAATAAGATTAAGAAAACAATTCTATTTATGCAGCATGAAAAAGAATCAAATATTTTGGAATGAGTTTAACAAAAGAGGTGCAAGACTGTACACTTAAAAACTACAAAACATCATTGAAAGAAATTAAAAACTCAATAAAAGGAAAGATAACCTATGTCCAAGGACTGGAAGACTTAATATTGTTAAGATGACAATATTCTCCAAATTGATCTATAGATTTAACACAATCCCTATCAAAATGCCAGTTGCCTTTTTGTTTTATTTTTTTTTCAGAAATTGAAAGTTGGATCCTAAAATTCATATGGAAATTTAAGGATCTCAGAATAGATACAACAATCTTGAAAAAAAAGAACAAAGTTGGAGAACTCATACTTTCTGATTTCAAAACTTACTACAAAGCTACAGTGATCAAGGTGGTGTGGTATTGCCATAAGGATAAACATATAAATCAGTTCAATAGAAATGAGAGTCCAGAAACAAACCCATACATTTATGGTCAATTGATTGTTGATAGGAATATCAAGACAATTCAGTGGAGGAAGGATAATCTTTTTAACAAATGATTCTGGGACAAGTGGATATCCACTTGGTAAAATATTAAAATTGGACCCCTACTTAATATCATATACAGAAAGGAACTCAAAATGGATAAAAGACTTACATGTAAGAGCTAAAACTATAAAACCCTTAGATTAAAACATTGGAGTAAATCTTTGTGACCTTGGATAAGAAAATGGTTTCTTGCATATGACACCAAAACCATAAGCAATCAAAGAAAAAATAGATAAATTGGACTTAATCAGAATTAAAAACTCTGCTTCTAAGGACACTATCAAGAAAGTGAAAAGACAACCTACAGAGCGGGAGAAATTATTTGCAAATTATATATCTGGGAAGGGTCTAATATCCAGAATATAAAAAGAATGATTACAACTCTACAATAAAAAGACCAATAACCCAATTTAAAAAATGGGCAAAAGGTTTGAAAAGACATTTTTCCAAAGAAGATACACAAGTGGCCAGTAAGCACATGAAAAGATGTTCGACATCATTTGCCATTAGGGAAATGCTAATCAAAATCACAATGAGATGCCACTTCACATTCACCTAGGCTGTAACAAAAAAGACAACAACACATTTTGGTGAGGAGGTGTAGTGGCACGATGTGCACATTGCTGGTGAGAATATACACTAATGCAGCCACTTTGGAAAACAGTTTGGCAGTTCGTTAAAATGTTAAACACAGATTTACAATATGACCCAGAAATACCACTTCTAGGTATATACCCAAGAAAAATAGAAACGTGTCCACACAAAAACTTCTACACAGATGCTTATAGTAGGATTACTACTTATACAACCTCAAAGCAGAAACAACCCAAATGTCCATCAGCTGATGGATAAATAAAATACAGTATATTCATACAATGAAATATTATTTGGCCATAAAAAGGAATGATCTACTGAAAGAACCCAAAAACATTATGCTAAATGAATGAAACCAACCATAAAAGGCCACATATTATATGATTCCATTTATATGAAAGGTACAGAATAGGCAAATCCATAGGGACAGAAAGTAGATTGGTGGTTGCCAGGGGTTGGGGGGAGGATGGAATGAGGACTGACTGCTAATGAGTATGGATTTTCTTTTTGAGGTGATAAAAATATTCTGGAATTAGATAATGATGATGTTTGCACAGTTTTGTAAATATGCTAAAAAACAGTGTAATGTATACTTTAAAGGCGTGAATTTTACGGTACCTGAATTACATCTCATTAAAAAACCTAAGCAGTCTTGGGTCCTCTTCCACTGAATCAGTAGCTAGCCAGGCTGCCTCGGTGCTGCTGGGTCCAAGGAGTGCTAAAGGCCTGTGTTTGAATGGGCTTCCTTTTGGAGATAGTAGAGTAATTCAAGGGAGCAAGTGTAAGGGGAAAGATTTTGGGGACTGGTTGGAAGACTGGTATGTGTGTGTGTGCATTCTCTACTTGTCCTTAAAATCACGTCACACACAGAGCCACATTTTCCATCTAAGGCCAAGTAGGGCTGATTGTGGGTGTGAGCACGTATGGGGGGCAGAATCTCCCCACTTCCATGGGCATTAGGCGACACTTCCATGGCATTAGGTCACATGTGCTGGGAGAGCAGCATCTTTCTACACTCTTCCTCCCACCACCCACCTGGGAAACACCCTGGGAGGGACGTTCCTCACCTTTTCTTCAGGCATTTCCAGGAGGGGCAGGGCCGGGTGTGTATCCTGGGGGCTTGAGGGCCAGCTAGGGCTGGTAAACTCTGACTCGTAGAGTTTGTGCCTGCTGGAAGGAGGTTCTGCCAGGAGAGGACTGCTGTGAGTGTGAGTGTCAGACATCTCTTCCATGCGGTGGCCACTCATGGATCATGCGACTGGTGAAAGGAAAGGGAAAGAACAGGTGAGTCAGGATGGGGCCTCAGGGACTTGACCAAGGCTGGATGGAGGTCCCAGGAGGACTGAGGTCTGTCCTGACACAAGGGACCTACTCCTCCAGTCTCTTGGGCTACCAGAGGGGCCTGAAGCCATTCCTCAACCCACGTGACCTGTACCTTTCAAAATCCCCCCATTCTTCCAAGTCCAGAAGAAAGTCCATTTCTTCTGTGCAGATTTCCCTGACCACCCAGTTAGATCTAGATCTAACTAGATCTCTTTTTTTTTTTTCTGATCACTAAAATATTTTTTCTCTACCTTTCATATCATCCATTGTACTCTCTTATTGTGGTAATTAGTTGTACATATATTTTCCCCTTGATACATACATGTGGATCTGGGTCTTCCAACCAAATGGGGGTCTAAGAGAAATTTGTTTTCTTAGTTGCTGTGCAGCTTATGTTGCTGACAGTTGGCCTGCAGTGCCCCCTCTCTCCCCTCTGCCCTCAGTGCCCTTTCCAGCTCCTCCCCCCTCCCCTTCCCCAGGAGCAGTAAGCAGTTCTGGTATGATCTCTTGGAGGCTATGTGCACCGGTCCCTCCATGTGGGGCTCCTTTTCCTTTCACCACTGGGCCAGGACTTATGCCAGGACTTGGTTTTAGAACAACCTCTGCCCAGCGTCCTTAGTTTCCAGTTTAGTCCGGCTGCCCCCGGGTAGTTCTGTACTTCTCCTCTTCCTGTCTCAGCCATTCTTCTTCGGCCTCCTCCAGCTCAATTACGTCTTCCTTGACTTTGACTTTATTGCTTATTTGGGAGGTGGTTTTGGATCTGCACACAGTCTCATGGAATGAAACTCTGAGCTAGAGTTTTCCTCATTGATCCGTGCTGCCGTGGGTTAACCTTCCATCTATACACCTGTAACTCCCAAATCTAACATTTCTAGCCCAGTTTTGAGCACTAGATTCATAGATTTAATTCTTTACTTCATACTTGCATGTAGAGGTTCCAGAAGCAGCTTAAACTTAATACACTGAGACAACTCATAATGTTACCTTCCCAAGTCCTGTCCTCCTCCCTCAAAGGGGCCCATCCCAGGAAAAGTCCCCTCCCCCTTCCAAGCTGCTCCTTCAGACAACTCAGGAGTCAAACTTCATGCTCCCTTCTCTTCCACTCTCCAAATCCAGTAATTCTATCTCTAAAATACACCTTGATGTACAGTATCACCACTTAGTTGTCATTACTTCTTGTCACTTCTCCAATAACTCTCAAATGATCACCTCTACCTCTTCTCAGATTTCTCCTCCAAGCCGTGCTCCACAGGCAGTCAGAATTGTCATATTAACACTCAAGTCTACTCATGTCTGTTTCCTGATTAAATCCCTTCAATGGCTACAGAGGGAAAGCCACATCTTTAACGTGGTGCTCAAGGCTCTGCATCACCGAGTTCGTCTATGCTTTAGCCTGCCCTGTGCTTCTCCTGCCCCTCATCTCTGGGCTCCACACTGGCCTCCTTCTAGCACTTTCTACCTCAGGGTCTCTGCAAATGCTGGTCCATCTGCCTGGGAGGCTTCTCCCTCACTCTTTACCTGGATGACTCCTACTTTTCCCTTTGTGTCAATTATCAGCTATCAGTGATGCCTTCCCTGATGGTCTCGTGTCACATGTTCTCATGGGACCCAGTATTTTTCCTTATACTGTTGTATCCCAGCTCCTAGCATAGAGTCTGGCACATAGTAGGTATTCGATAAATAAGTAGTTAAGTGAAGGAGAAGGAGGGAAGGAAGAAAAGGGGGAAGGAAGGGTGGAAGGCTACAGGTAACTGCTAGAGTGGGGGAACTTTACAAATCACCGTGGGTCTCAGGTGTTGAATGGTTTAAGAAGGTGTGGGGCTGCCCACCAGCTCTGCACTTTGAGGCAAAACTCTGCTGTGTCTAGCACTTGTCTTCATTCCCAGGAAGAGCTCATTTAAACCATGGCTGATTTTTAGCGTGGGTCAGCAAACATCATTCAGATCCAACAAACTCCTCTTTCTCATTCTGCCATGGCTCTGAAAGAGGGCCTTTCCTCTATTCTGACCTTGCAGGTGGCGTTTCAGTGAGTTTCAGACTGCCCTGGAGGGGGCACCCTGGAAAGGTTTAGGAGAGGGAAAGCCCGCAAGCCTAAGAATCTGTCCCTTCCCAATGCACTCTCTCCCTCTGGTGGCCAAGAGGTGATACAGCATCCCGGCCTGTTGGTATGATTCCTTCCAAGTCACCTAGTTGAAAACGTGAGGGGCAGTGAGATATCTAGACACACGATCTGCATGACACTACATATCTGAATGAACAAGAAATGTTCTGGAAAAATCGTGTATTAAATTCAGTGGCTGTGAATTACATTAAAAATCCAGTTGAAAAATAAGTTTTTTCCCCAAATATATTTCATTGAATCTGTTATCAACTGTAAGATATATCATTGTTTTGTGTATAACCAAGAAAGAAGAAAATGCTGCCAATTAAAATTGCAGGTTGCACCCTGATTTAAGAAATGTTAAAATATGAGAAAGATGTATATTATATAATCAAGGAAATACGATAAAAATCATAGTGATGTGGCTCAGGAGTACAGGAGCAGGAATTGTTTTCTAACTGTGGGACTTCAAACATTTATATATTTTTTTGATGAAAAATGTGTGTATATATTATGAGCCCTTTAAGAACAGGGCCTGTTACCTTGTTGATTTCTGTATTTGCATTGCTCAGCAGAAAGCCTGACACATAATAAACCCTCAATATATGTTTAATAATTATGGAAAGAATGAATGCTTGCACAATGGAAGTACTCTCCAGAGTGTCTCCAAAAAGGCTCCATCTTCTCTTCCTTTGAGTCCCTCCTGTATGCAGATAATATTCCCAATTACCGATGGAGAAATCAAGGCCCAGGAAAGCAAAACAAGAGTTGTTTCTCACGTGGATGTAACTCTCTGAACTTTCTGAAGCAAACTTGCTGGCTTGTGATGGCTACAGGGAGCAGAGACCCAGGGAAACCAGCAGTTTGCTGCAGAGTCAAGATTAGACCCAGTTTCCCACCCTGGGCTCCTTCTATTACTCCAACTGCCTTGCAGGGCACAGCTGGGGGAGGCGGAGGAGGCGGGCAGCCCTCCAGCCCGGGGCCAGGCCCTCAGCCCAGTGTCCTATTTCATAAGCCCACATAACCTCGGCAGGAACAACGTGATTGCATCTCCTCTGGGGAACACAGCGTTCCTTTGCCATGGGAATGTTTATCCTGTTCAAATGGGGGAATTTTGGCTTTGGGGTAGGGGCGAGATGTGCAGCAAAAATGGCCTTGTAAAGAGGAGGTCACTGTTTGGAAAGAGCAAAGGCTGTGGAAGCTGAGATGCCCAGCTTCACTCTTTTCTCTGCCAGGAGGTGCTGCATGGGCCTCTGTCTCTCCCTCTTTAATGGGTTCTTAGGACAGTGAAACTGCTGACTTGGTTCTTGGCACACAGTAGGTGCTCAGTGATTTTTATTTTCCTCCTTTCGTGTGCTCCCAAATTGAAGGGAAAGATGGATAAAGCAACCAGATGAAGTGCAAGCTGGCTGGTCTGAAACAGAATGCCTTTCAAAAGTTTCCATAAGGCGTTGGCCACTTGTTAAAACTGGACGGTGAAATCGCTGCCCGAGCCACGTCCCGTCAGAAGGCTGCAGGCCTCAGAGCCCATTCCCAGCTCAGTTCTGAGCCAGTCCATTAAACCTGCTTCCAAGAACACATAATTATCTGCTTGGCGTGAGAACGCTCTCCTTGGCTGCCCGCACCTCCTCTTCTCTCTCAGAAATGTGGACAGAAATGGCTGTTTGGATCAGCCTCCTATCTCTCCAAAAAGCCAGGCCTCAACGTTCCGCAAGGGGGCTCCCCGGACAGACTGGGCCCTCCCTCCTCTTTGAAGAAGCTCCCTGTTGAATACCTACTGTGTGCCCTTAGGCTACTCCAGGGGGCACGGAGCTGCCGCTTGGGCGGTAGAGAGGCAGGGAGAGAGGCAGCAGACTGTCAGTGTGGAGGGAAAGTGGGGCAGGGTTGGGGGGACGCAGGGGCTGCTGTCGAAGCACAGGGCAGTTCCCCAACCTCCCAGCCTCAGGGAGAGCAGCCCAGGCTTTCATGTTAGGACTTGGCTGAGCAGGCAAGAGGGAGGCGAACACTCCAGCCAAGGAAATGCCTGAAAAAATACACACCTGTTTTGTGCCAGGAAATCCCAGTTGTGGGCCTGCTGGAGCCAGAGTCAGCCAGCAACAAAGGCGAAGCTGGGTGTTAGAAGCCAGACTGTGAGTTCTCAGTCCATATACTTGGACCCCAGTTCACCTCCCAACATCAGAAAGCGTGGCTTCCACTCTACTGTACTAATTTTGAAATTCTTCTTCTAGCTCTTTTCTCTAAAAGACTGTTTCCAGTAGCAATGTAAAAACATGCCTCTGCCCAGTGGAGAGAAGCTGCACCCTCCCTGGCATATTTCTGCAGTTATGAGAGGAAAGGGCCTGTGATTGAGGGGTTTCTTTTTTTTTTTTTGAGGGGTTTCTTGAGTTTTCTGTGTGAATCAGTGCACAGTTGAAGCTCCCCCTCCCTGTGGCTTGTTGGGTTTAAGTCTGCTGGTGACCTTGTCATGGGGGGTGAATCTAAAATGGCCTCATTTATGTCATCTTCCACCCAACTGAGTTACTGAGGTTGCAGTGTTCTGGAGAAGGAAAAGTGATTAGTAGGTTTTCCAAAATATTTATTGAATTGATTAATTTTGCCAAAGACTTTACAATTGACACAGTTATGGAAAGGGAGAGTTTCCATAAATTTCTAGAACCGTAGGACGGAAAGGGATATCCTTTGCCTCTCTCAAACTTTGAAGGTCCATTTTTTAGTGCCTCTGACTGTTGGCTGGGGTCCCACAACCCCAGGAGTCAGTCTGCTCTCACTGTGAACAGCTCTGATTACTGGAAACCCTTGGGTCTGTGGAGCTGACATCAAGCCCCTAAGTTCTACCCATCGCGGGCTCTGGTTCTGTCTATCATGCTGGCGCAGGATGCTCGCACTCCCTGTGCCACATAAGAGCACTTCAGAGATTGAGTCCAAACCTTCCTGTCTCTAGGGCAGACCCCTTGAGCTTCCTTTGATTTGGCTCAGCAGACAAGGCCCCCAGACTCTCTGCCGTCTTGCTACCGGTCACAGTGACAGCAGGATCAAAGGCAGGGACTTCTCTCTGAAGGACCTTGCTGAGTCAGGCTGGGTCCCCAGGCCAGGGGCTCTGCTGATCCCTGAGCTTGGGGGACAGCTGCTGAAAGGGAGAAATCAACTGTGCAGGGCTCAGTGGATGCTGGAATGGGGACAGAAGAGGCCCATGGGCTGGTGGATCATCCCCAGGGAGGCCAGGGAGAGGCCTGGTCAATAGACAGATAGGCTGGGGAAGAGAGGAAGGGGCCTGGCATGCCACTGGGCCTAGGTGAGAGGTGCCTTTCTCAGGGCCAGTTGTATAAGAGGTTGGCCAAGTGCTGCCTCTTGTTAGGAGTGGCTCAGAGCTTTTCTTGGCAACTCCAGCCCAATGAGTTTGATTTGGGCTCAGAGGAGCCTGACTCACTGGGGCCAGAAGGTCAGGCGGGTGGGACAGGAGTCAGGAGGCAGCAAAACTCCTCTGGGCCATCAGCAGACTGTCTGGGGTTAGACGGCTGGTGGCCAGCGTGCCGGGGGCTGTATCTTTCTGGCCTCTCCTTCAGGGCCAGGGCTGGGACCCGTAGCTGGGAATTTAACCAGGGCCCTCAGCTGAAAGTCTCAGGAGTCTATGTAAGGTGGAGGTAAGAGACCAGACCTTTGATCTCCGCCTTAGATACTAGCTTGTGTTTGGAAGGACATTCAGAGGCACGCACCACACCCTTCTCAGCTGACACTTTTCAAGTGGGATGACCCTTCCATGTGCTATGTACTGAGCCCCTGCCTCACCATCCCAACTGTAGCAATTACCAGGCTGTCAGAGTTCCCTTCGAGGGCCTTTGTCTGCATCAGTCTATTCTCTCCCTCTGGGCCAGGCCCTCCCCTGTCCAGGCCAGCTCACATCCCTTTCCACCTCCCCACTGGTGATGGATATATTATCTTAAAACACTACTTGGTCATGCCACGGCTCAAAAAGCTTCCCAGGTGCTCCAGGTCTGAGTGTCTCATTACCTCTGGACGGGATATGCACACTGCTCCAGATGCTAATTGTTTTTGGTGGGAAATTGTTGTATATTTAAGCAAACATGGCTTGTAAAAGAGTAGCGTGCAAACATTTTAATTTTTAAAATAAACATTTCTGGACAGACATTTCGAGTCTGTAGCTGGCTGTTTCGGGCATGTCCCCAGACCACCTGGGGATGATGTGTCAAGTGCCTCCATCAGTTGGGGCTAGTTGGGGGAAAAGTTAAGCAGCACTGAATGTGGCAACTGTCCTCGCTCCCCTGCGGCTCTGCCTGAGGGCTGGGCCCCCTGTGCCTGAGCATGTGCCCCTGGCCTGGGCAGGACGTCTCCTCTGGCCCCATGGCCTCCTCAGTCTTGATTCTGCGTCATGTGTGTTGTTCTCCATTATCCACCCTGATCCTGCCCACAGCTTGGCCCTGTCATCACTACGGTACCTTCCTGACGACCCGGAGGTGCTCTGACCTTGCCTTTGACCCATGTGGTGGTTGGGATCTGTTTTACAGTGCAAGAGTCACACACACACACACACACACACACACAGAGACACTCATCCACACATTCACTCGTGTACATGCCCCCCCACACACAATCATACACACACACACACACATATCTCTTGCACACACACATACACGCGCACACACTATGAACACTACAAATTTTGCACTGCTTTAAACCTTCATGTGCATAGTATTTCATACTTTACAAAGCACTTTCCTTACTATAACTGCATTTGTCTCCTCAAACGATCCCATGATGTGTGGAGAGAGGTAGGATGGTATATTCGTCTCACTTCACAGGCCCAGGGAAGTGAGGCTAGCTGCCTGAAGTCACATAGGGGTTGACACAGGAGCTGGGGATGACCCTGCCTCCAAATGCTCGGACCTGGGCTCTTTCCGCATCACTGACACCCTTGCTACGGATCCTGGACTCTTCCCTGAGGGTGACTCTCTCCTCCCATGCAGATACCAGGGGCCTGGCTGTATATAGTTTATGTTTTTGGTCTTTGGATGCAGTGTGTACAAGCACATGCCTCCTTTCATGAACTGGACCACAGTGTGAGCTGGGACTTTGCGTGTGTAACCGGGATGGTGTGTAGCCCCATCTGCCACCGTGGCAGGGAGAGAGTTCTGTACTTGACCTCTCCAAAAGGCTTTGTTTGGCATGTCCGTAAGGCCCTTGAGCTACGCCCTTTCTTTTCAACCAAACTTTGATAATTTTTTTCCCGGCACAGATGTTTGCTTTCTGAAAGTGACACTGATTAGAGAGGGGAGTCAGGCTGTCCCTGGGAGGGTGCAGAAACTGGGACAGATCCCATCAGGCGCTGTCCTTGGAGCCTCTTAATCAGCTAAAACAGAGTCAGGTGAATATGGAAGGCCTCTGTGGACAGAGTGGAGGTGTTTAGAATGGGGTGAGGGGTACTGATGGGAGGGGGAGGGGAGGCAGTTAATGGGCCGGTGTTCAATCTCAGGTCATTCTTAAGCACCAGCCGAAGGGGCGACTGGACTGGATTCTCCCAGTGCAGCATCCCGCCTGCCCCATCCTCCGTGGCTTTAGACAGCACTTCTCAGTGTGCTGTAACATGCTTAGGAGCCGGCTTTCCCCCAGTCTCCCAGTTTTCAAAACTGACTTCACATAAGCCATTTTCTGCACATGATGAACCCAAGCCACTGTTTTCATCTGGTTTGGTGGGAACTGAGTAGGGATGAATTGTTTTCAAAGCACCTCCCCTTTCCCTTCAGCCGGATGTGAATGCTCCTTCCTTTAAACCCTGAGAGCAAAGGTCCTCAACCTTGACAGCACACGGTCATCGTCTCTTTCTAGGGAGCTTTAAAAATGCTGCTGCCTGGGCTCCTTACCCAGAGATTCTGACTTAAGTAGTCTGGGCTGCAGCCTGGGGTGGTTAAAAGCTCCCCAGGGATGCTGACGTGCAGCACAGATGGAGAAGTGCTGACCTAGGTCTCTAAGTCTGTTCTTGTTCTGCACACAGTCTGCTCCCACCTGCTCAAGATGAGTGATGAGCATCAGCTCCAGTTCTAAACTCAGGAGCTCAGCCCCACCTGCAGAAGCAGAATCTGCATTTGAACCAGAGCCCCAGGTCTGCTCCTTCAGGTCTGAGCGGCACAGATGTAGGGGCCTCACCTGGTGGCAGAGGTGGGCTGTGGGCGTGGTAGGAGAGGGCCTGGAAAAGATCTTCATTAAATTCAGAACTTTTGCTTAGTGGTCAGAGCATTCAGTAAACAAGCAAAACCAGACAGATTTAAGAACAGCAAAACAAAATCAAAACAAAAGATTTATGACTTTAGTTAAATGTCATTACATCCTCTATCTCCAGATGAAAGGATGTAGCAAACACTCCAGTCTTTTCCAGTGTGTGCCTTGGCCTGTAGAAGCTAAGTCCCTGCTTCCCATGCAACCTGCTCAGGGTCATATGCAATGGCCTACTCGCAAGGAAGCTAGTTATAGGAGCTGCACAAGTTCAGAAACAAACATGTACTGCTTATGGAAACGGAGGCTCATTCAGTTGTTGGAATATCAAAATCGAATGCTCACCTTGCCTTGTAAGCCCATACAAGAACGTAAAGAGGAGACACAGACGGGTTGTTGATTTGCCCATCCCCGAAGAGAACAGAAGCTTGGACCCACATTGGGGTGAGTGGAAGTTAGGGGGCTTCGGTTGTCGTGGCCTCATGCAGCCTTGCCAGAAGCTTCAGTGGGGATGAACACAGCAGGAGGGCACCAGGGAAAACCCTCAGCGATCAAGAGATTAGTGTGCACTCTCAGAGAGGAGAGGACAGAGATAGACCCACGTGATGTGGAAAGGGACATTTTGTGGAGGTAGTGAGAAGAGAAATACAGTTGGGATTGGCAGAAATGAAGGAAAAAGTGGAAGGATTGGAGAATTCTAGACACAAGAAAGAAGACGAAGGAGAAGAAGAAGAAGAGGAGGAAGAAGAAGAAGGAGAAGGAGAAGGAGAAGAAGAAGAAGAAGAAGAAGAAGAAGAAGAATAAGAAGAAGAAGAAGAAGAAGAAGAAGAAGAAGAAGAAGAAGAAGAAGGAGAAAAGATGGACTGAGGAGAGGAAAAAAGAGAAAATGAAGTCACAGCTCAGTAAACGCTGTAGACGCTGACGTGCTGGTAGTAAAGGAAAGGGGGCAAAACCAGGCTGAGGAGGAGACGGATGGGGCGGGGCAGGCAGACAGCAGCCCCTGAGCCAGTTGTCTCTGCTCTGATGGGGCAACGGCCTTCAAGCTGCCACACCCCTTGGCTTGGCTTCCCCCTCCTCCCCTCTTCCACGAATCCTGTGAAGGATAGAGAAGAGGAATTGGGGATCTTCTTTTTCATCGCCCTGGCATATCATCTGGACTCAGAAATAGCCCCTGGGCCAGCTATCTAAAAAGGAAAACAGGAGCTTAACAATTCCAGCTCCATCCCGCCCTCACTCCTCCCATATGACTAATCAGATTGACGAAACAAGCTTTCTTCAGATGCCCAAAGAAGCCACTTGGGGTTGCATCAGTTGGGTGTCAAGGAATGCGTGCATTTGGAAGTGGCTGAAGGCATTTGCCGAGCTGCTTGTCTTCTGACTCCCTGAGGCTTGACTGAGGTAATGGGAGAACTAAGTTGGCTATATTTAAACAGCCAAAAATCTGAAGAGATGGAATTTGTCTGGACATCACTGGAAAGTAAATTGAGCTTGTTGTGAAATCTCTGAAGATGTGTTTTCTCTTGAGCATCTGAAAGGAGGGTGAGTGTTGATGAGCAAATCCCACTGGGATGGAACAAAAAGCACACGGACTCTGGAGTCCAGCCAAATTCCAGCTCTGCCACTTACCACGGTGCCACCTCAGACACAGATCCCTCCTCACTGTGAAGCAGGATGTTGGTAACTACCTCGCAAGGCCACATGCAGAGGGCCTAGCTCACTGCCTGGCATGTGGTGGGTGTCAACCCGTGTCAGTTTCTACCTCTATCCACCCACATGTTCTGGGGTTGTCCACAAATTCTAAAGACTCCAACTGCCAGGGATTTTAAAAGAGTGGATTGGCTGATGTAAATATTTAGAAATGTTAATCTTCCAAAAATTTCTTCATAGCAGGTCTTATATTGGATGTTATGCTTTCATTCAAAAGTATTTGTTGAGCACCTACTATGGGCCAGTCACTGGAGATTCAACAGTGAGCAAGAAAGAGCCCTTCTTGTCCTAATGGAAACCAGAAGGTAACCTGTAAGTGCCCAGGGATGGGATTGTCTGGTTCCCATGGTGGGAGGGTGGGTTATGGACGTGAAAACAAGGGAGCACCTTTTGGTGACCTGAGGGACTGAGGGACATAACTAGGATGTTTGGGAGGAAGACTGGGGAGGCTAAAGATCCTGCAATATGTAGGACAAGCCTATGTGACAAGGGATTGTCCCACTCAAAATGCTCGGTGAGAAACCATCATAGACCAAGGGTGGAAAAAGTCATGGAAACCAAAAACTTGCCTGCTGGTAGTAATATTTTTAATATCATCATTTCCCTAACATCAGCTTTTAAGAGATCTTTGAATTGGGTGTTAAGGGATCTTGTAACCTATTTCTCTTGTTTTCCAGATTTTCTAGGCCCTTTTCTCCTAGGGCCTTTCCTTCGATATAATGATTGTATTCATTTTTTGGTAATGTTCCTAATTCCTTCACACACAAAGCTCATGCAACCAACTGTGAACTAAGAAGTGAGGTTTAATCAGGATTCTAGGATTCACAGACCCACTTGATCAGTGATTTGCCTTTACAAGGGGTCTAGCTTTGATTAGGGGTACAGATGGGGATCACAGATTTGGGAGAAGACAAATGGCTCTTTGGGGATCTGAACCCACTGTCTTTGGCTGCATTATGTCTGTACTCTAACTCACTAAGACAAGAGTCAGGAAAACCCCTCTAAAAACTGATGACCCATCTATAACATCTTCAAGGGCTTCTGGGGTTCTAAGATATAAACATTTTTGGGAATACACATTAAAAATGATATGACAATATAACCCACCCAATAATCATATTCTTTTAAGAATTAAATTAAAATTAATTTAATTGTAATTAAATTAAAATTTAATCATGTTTATACTTATCATGTTCATAAAATCATATACATTCATTGTGAAAGCGTAAAATACTGAAGAGTACAGGAAGAGAGCAAAAACGTATTCCATTGTCCAGATGCAGAAAAGACCATCATAAACATTGGGGAATCTATCCTTCCAAACAACTCTTTGCTTATATTCACAAGCAGCCAGAGAAATGGACAGACAAAAGTACTTTTCTAGAAATAGGATCATGCTTTACAAGATATTTTTTAAAGTTAAAAGTATTATATTTAATTTTATTTGACCTTAACAAAAGAAAAATGAATTAAAGTGAAACTAAAGAAACTGCTGAACTTCAGATAAGTGTTTATCACAGGAAATATTTTTGGTTTTTATAACCCTTTAAGACTAAGAAAACAGAAAAACTATTTGGAAAAAAATCAAGAATTCAGTATCTTTTTAAAAATTCCATGTTTCATTTTTAGGTAGTGTTGATTACCTCTTCACTAAGAAAAATGAGGAAATTGGTTTTCCATACTTTTATCAATTTTTATTAATTTTATTACCAATATTATTTTTGCTTTGTCAAGGTTTATACTATTTTATTTTATTCTTTAATTGTAATTCAAAGTTGTCTTCTATCTCTAACTCTATTTATCTATCCAGAGAAAAAAGAACTAATATATTAGGCTATTATTAGGTGGGCCTCAATGCTCGTTGCCTCCTGGTAGTCACAGCACTGACCTGTGTAACCAGTGGGACATTGTAGAAATAATGGTCTGTGACTTCTGAGGCTGGGTTATAAAAGACAGCCTTGCACTCTTGGCTCACTTGGTCTGGGGGAAACTGCTGCCACATCATGATGACACTCAAGCAGCCTTAGGAGTTCCTCAACAACCAGCATCAGCTCACCAGCTGTGTGAATGAGCCACCTTCAGAGTGGATCCTCCAGCCCTGGGCAAGCCTTCAGATGACAGCAGCCCCGTCGCGATCTTGACTGCTGTCTTATTATAGACCCAGAATGACCCAGCTGTGCTGCTCCTGGATTCCTGGCCAAAGACATTCTGAGGATAATAAATATTTACTGTTGTTTTAAGCTGCTAAGTTTTGGGCAATTTGTTACACATCAATCGATAATGAATACATTAGCCATCAATATATCTTCAAGGATCTGATTTTAGCCAGTCTCTTAGCAGGAATCTTGAAAGGCATTTTTTCATAGGAAAAGGTTCTTGGGGAGAAGGAAGGAACCAGTATTTATTGAACACCTACAGTGTGGTAGGTATTGTTACCCTATGTTATCTTATTTAATCCTTATAGCAACCCTGTAGAATAGTGTGGAGGGCACTTGCTTACCAACTTGGAGGTAGTCTGCTGCCAAAATGTGATGACAGGACCTATAAAAAAGATCTGTTTGCCTCACACTTTTGCAGGAAAGTTGTTTCCTATTGATTGAGTATCATGGGGCAGAAATATCTTTTGGGAAAAAAATATTGACTGTGAATATTTTTGGCTGTGAATATTGGCTGTGAAACACAATCAGCCAATGTTTGAGGAATGTATATACCCGGCCCTGTGGCACATTCTGTGGGGACATGCCTGAGAAGTACTAACCGGTATTACCTTCAAGGAGGCAGAGACAACACTTAAATGCAGGAACAGAATCAGAAAGCAAACTGAGAAAGTACTGACACAGTTAAAGCACTCCATCATTTAATTATTTGGCTGTCCTTAGCAAGGGCCTCTCATTTGCAAGGCTGTAGCCTTGAAGAATGTGAAATACATGATTTCCGTCCTCCGGGGACTGAAGGATGGTTAGACATGTAAAAATGACGTAGGATGTATTATTTGGAAAATTCCCATGGTGGAACCTGTAGCTTGGATTGCCTAATCCTCCTTCTAGGGTACCTTACTATACCCAAGAGGCTGGAAAGTTAAATGTCAAAATTTTCAGCATCCCTTGAAGCTAGGCTTTAGAAGAAAATCAGGTTTTGTCAATTAGAGGCATTTAGGAAATATTTAGAAGGTGTAAGTGAATCAGAAGACTTTAGTTGTTTTCTGATGAAAGTCAGGTCATGGACATATGATGTTTCCTGCCACTCAGTGCTCAGCCGCCAGCTTTGTGGGGTTTGAGAGGCAGTAGCTGTAGTGACTCTGTGATTCTGGCTTCCTGATTCCTGGAATTCAGTGGTGGTTCTTGAACTCAAGTTTCAGTGGTGGCCTCAGAGGTAGTAGCTCCTATGGTAAATCAGTTCTGTAGTGTCCGGGAGTAATTTCTGGCCCAACCTAGAGAGCTCCCTCCTACAACTCTGCCCCAAATTTTGTAAGCCCCTAAGTACCTGTGTTAAATCCCTTTCTGCTTACAGTACCTGCAAGGTTTTCTGTTTCCTGTGCTGAACCCTGACTGATAGATGTCAGAGAAAAAACCCAGTGTTCAGAGATTAGAGCAGGGGACAGCTGAGAAGGGGTAATAAGAAAGGAATTTGGGGAAGAGGTAAATTTTTAGCATAAAGGAATAAGGATTTCAAACAGCCAAGAGGAGAGATGAGGGCACCATGGTGAGAGTGAGTAAAAGAGCCTGTTTCTCCTTCTCCCAAGTTGGTACCTCTCTATCACCTTCCACCCTTCAGCAGGATGGGTTATGTTTTTCATTAAAGCCTAGACTTGAATGAACAGTTTCTTGGAGTTTCTGTTTGTTGTCACTGGGAAGTGTGTTATTTCAATATGGGATTCAATACCCAGGAAACAGACTCTCATGGAGCCCCTCATGGATCCTGCAAAGATAAATACATCTGGAGAAGGCAGTGCTTTTCCTTTCCTTTTACCTTCCTCCATCACCCCGCTGGAAACTGCAAGCTGCTGTCCAGGCTCAGCTCCTGATCACCTGTCTCCCTGGGGGAGGATAAAACAGAGGGACCAGGTGTTCTCTGACATGGCAAATCAGAAGAAAAATCACTGCATTGGGAGTGAGGAGACCTGGGATCTAAATTTAGCTCTGCTGCCTACCGGCTGTTTAACCTTGGGCAGGTTTAATTAATAACCAGATCTTAACTATTTCATGAATGTGCCCACTTTGCTCCATTTAAAAGGCTGCAACCTTAACTCAGACCATTATCGTTTCTCCTGTTACAAGTCCTGGTATCTGTGCATGATCCACAATCCATTCTTCTAGATGCCTCCAGAATAATCTTGTAAGAAGGCAAATCAGGTCATATCACCTCTTCTTTAAGACTCTTTAATGCTTCCCAGTGCCTCTAGGTTGTCAAAAACTCCTGGGCAGGACATTAAGTCTGATTTGGTCTCAGTAGGCATCTCCACCCTTCTCTCCAGAAGAGGCTGTATTTTAAAGTGAACTAGAGCCACTGGTTCCCAAAGTGGGACATTCATCCTGAGGGGTACATAAGACAGTCCACTGGGGTGTGAGTAGAAAATACTAGAACTTCTATATATATTTTTATCTAAAAATTAAGGCGAACCTAAGATAAGGAGTCTTGGCTTAGATCATTTTTCAAGTCATCACATGTCACTTGTGGACATTGGGTACCATGTGTGAAGGTCAGCACTGCAAGGTCACCTATGTAGGCTCTGGAGTCAGACTTCCTGGATACGTGCTTTTTATTTGTTATTAATATATTATTATTCTTAATTTTATTATTATCATCCTGGTAAAGAGTGGAACTCCCATGGTGCAAAAGGATTTACACAAAATGGACAGTAGATTAGTAAGACTCCTGTAAAGAAACTTCAGGACTTCCCTGGTGGCGCAGTGGTTGAGAATCCGCCTGCCAATGTAGGGCACGCATGTTTGAGCCCTGGTCCGTGAAGATCCCACATGCTGCGGAGCAACTAAGCCCGTGCGCCACAACTGCTGAGCCTGCGCTCTACAGCCTGCGAGCCACAACTACTGAGCCCGTGTGCCACAACTACTGAAGCCCACATGCCTAGAGCCCGTGCTCTGCAACAAGAGAAGCCACTGCAATGAGAAGCCCATGCACCGCAACTGAGTAGCCCCTGCTTGCCACAACTAGAGAAAGCCCACGCGCAGTAACGAAGACCCAACGCAGCCAAAAATAAAAATAAATTAATTTAAAAAAAGAAACTTCAGATTATAAAGAAAGATTGACTAATATAAGCCCAAATAAATCCCCCAAAAAAGTGGTGGGGCTATTGCTTCCTCAGTTCTGATTATAAACTCATTATCAGCCATATTAGGAAGTAAAGGCAATGACAACCTAATTAGCCAAGATGAGAATTAGGCCAAAAAAAGATAAAAATAATGAAGTCGACTTTTAAAAGGATTTACATTCACTGTCATTAAAGATGACCCTCACCTAAGTGTGTATTGTGCCTTGACATATTGGCTGCTGTAAGTACATGAGTATAAATTATAATTAAACAAACATATTGGGGTGCCTGCTCAAAAATATTTTTATGGTAGAATTGCGCAGTAAAGAAATTTGGAGACCACTGAGCTGCGCATAGACGTGGGTCTAGGCGTTGTAAGAACCTGCCCTAGATCCAATTAATGAACTCTGGCCTAATGCAAGAAGGTGAACTTCTTGGTTATTGATGCTTTTATTGCATTTATAAAGTGGAGTTGTTACTGTGTAGTATATTCACAGTGTATTTTAAAGGACTAGACTTGAAAATTTGGAATATTTTATCTGCAAAATCATTTGATTTGGATATTGTCCCATACTTACTTGAATTAAAAAAGGTAATTATTATATACCATACAAAATTATGTCCCTGCTAGGATGGGTTATGGCAACCTGCACCCTTGTGATGGTGAATTGCTTGCTGACATTAGGACCAACTGGGTCACACACCCGTCCATCATTTAGAACCCAGCAAGCAATGCCCTTTTTGCACCACAGCCATTCTTGAAGTAATTTGTTTACCCGAGCCATCAGAACACAGTCAATAAAATGCAGGGATTGACAAAGTGGCACTGTATAGGCAACACGGGAAAATTGGAAAAGTGAATTATAGGTGGCGAGTGACTAACAGTAAATAATCAGCTTATTCTCATTGCAGAAATGTCTGTGACCAGGAGGAAAATCTGACCAGTGGAAAATTTGAATCAGACAAAAGTGGGTCGTTTAATTCTGTATGAATATTTTTGAGAGTGAATATGTTCTGATTCCCTAAGCAAGATGGCTCTTCACTATACCTGGTTTTGTTAACACCATGTTTGCTGACACTTGGACTCTGCCCAGTTACCTGGCATCTGAAATTACTGTTGGCTCTCCATACCATGGGATCTGCGTCCACAGATACAGAGGGCAGACTGTACTATGCCATTTTATATAAGGGACTTGAGCATCTGCAGATTTTGGTATCCACTGGGGTCCAAGAGCCAATCCCCCGCATATACGGAGGGACGACTGTATGTCATTAGTGATTTACTCTTCTGAGCTAAACCCAGATCTCTTCAGGTATCTTCTGTCGAAAAACAGGCAGCCCTGGAAAGAGCAGAGCGAGTCCAAGATCCCTCAGTGTGTCTTGGTCTATTAAATGGTTCCCCCCGTGGGGAGAGCTCTGGGAGAGTACTAGGGCTCTGAGCATCCTGGGAGGGGATGTAGGAGGAGGTCGGGAGCTGCTGGGGAGTGGGAGGAGAGTGAAGTCAGAGAAGCGCAGCACCAAAAGCCAGCTTTAATGGTTTCATTTGTAACAAAAAAAGAACCTGATTTTAACCCTTTAGTTCAGGTCTAAAATTGACTGTATCAAACACTGAATTTATCATAATCCTCTGGACTTGGGTAAGAATCACATCTTTCAGAATTAATTCAGTGTAATACAACCTTCAAGGGGACCCAATAAATACAGTCCACTTCCAGTTTTCAGTGAACTTGCATTGGCTTGTTTGTTGAAGGGTAATCCAGGCACAGTCAGATTCTGGGCAATCACACCATTTTCTTATCAACTATGGACAAGCAAGAGACAGGAAGGGGAATTTCTAGGGAGAATAGAAAAATGCTCTTGAATGCACAAAATTGTTGTGATTAGGGGTTATCTGTCGAACCTCTTGGAGGATCCCATTTCTCCCTGTTATTGTGGATGATTGAGCGTGATATTGTGGCCGTCCTGATGGCACGTTTTGAAGATTTCATTTCTGACGTTCACCTCCCTGCTTGTTCAGCAAGCTGACCCATCTGTTCGATAATGCACCGCCACATACAACTGATTGATTTAGTAGATTCAGTGAAAAAAATCAAAGTAGTTTGACAAAAATGTACTTTTTTGATAGAAGTTATTAGTCAGTTGATAAGTAAATGGATAGGTTATTTTTATCTTGATTTTTTTTTTTTTGTTTTTAGACATAAGTTTAACTAACTAAAAAGACCAGGTATATAATTGACTTGGCTGGTTATGCTGACAGATATCTGATATGACATCAATTGACTAAACTGACAGGAATTTGAATGAGTTCAGTCAAAATGTTTGAATTCATCAGTGGGGAGTGTCAACCAATTTTTGCTCTGGAGAAAGCACTCAAGTGTCTGCGTTTTAGAAGGAGGAAGTACAAGCTGTTTGGCTTCAAGAAACAAAAAGCTGAGAGGAGAATTCTTTGAAAGACCTGAGTGATTTTCTTGTGTCTTCTGACCTCTGTAAGGACCTGAGTTTCTCCAGGAAAGACCAACTTATGTGCCCCATTACAGTTACATGTTTTAAGTCTCTGGGGAGGGTAGCAGCATTGGAAGTGAACCTGAGGGTAGATGTTTTCTATGTTTCACCAGAGACCTCACACTAACTCTGTCCTTGGGGTGTCCAGAGCCAGACCATGGAAAAGCCTTGCCTACCAGTAAAATGAGTTTTCAGTTTTCGTGATCCGCGCTCCTCAGCCTGCCTCAAATGACTTTTTGCACCCTCCTACTTCCTTCATCAGAGTGTCTAATGCCCTCATACTGTCCCTCTCTAAGATAAATAGCCTCTAATACCCCCCAGGAAGGAGGTGCAAATCTCTCTGCTCACTAACGCTCTCCGAGAGAGATTACATTCCCATCGGAGACTGGCATTTCAGTAAGTACTGTGTACCAGGTCTGTGCTGAGCACTTTACACATGCTATCTCATTTCTTGTTCCCAACAAACCCTGACCATCATATGGCTCATGTACAGCTTTTGGGTAGTTCATAAATTAACGTTCTTGGCTGAAGTTTAGAATTGAAGTTCTGGCAAATTTCTGGATGCGTTTGGCTTGCTCTGGGCAGTGAACTGGCACTCCTGGAACAGGCCCTGAATCCCAGAATGATGGAGACCCTTGGGTATCATGTATGGCCATGTACACCCTCACCTAGAGTGAGTTATTGCAGTGGCCGATGCCAAAGGCTCTGACCGTTCAGATCTCTCAGACAGTGCTGCCAAAGTAGCAGCTTCTTTGATGAGACCAAAGGAAATGCTCCTGACCTTGTCTGAGAAAGCCCATGTCCCTCTAGTTCAGCAGAAAAGACTCAGAGGTTGAGGGTCACCAAGGCTTTGTCTCATCATACTGAGACAGGCTGGGACCTGGGAACATTTGCTGCAGTGTTTGCACCTGGACACACCTCTCCTCGAGCAACAAAACATAAAGAAACTATATGGGACTCAAAATAACTTTGTGCATATGCAGTTGGGGCAAATTCTGGACCAAAAGATACAAAAAGACCAAAGAAAAAAAAAACCAACTGCCACTTCTGAAGAGCCGGGAGCAAAAGCTGGGGGTCAGGAGCAAAAGCAGGGTACTGTGCATGCCCCCTGCACTCAACACCACAAAGGGGTGGACAAACTACCTAAGCCACCCCTCTGGACTGACCTCTGGACACACCCCTACCCTTACCCCATACAAGGAACAAGCTCAGTGCCCCTTGGGGAGCGAGAGAGCAAGGGAAACTCTTACTTGTTCTTGCTCCCCCCTGCTGCAGCAGGGGCCCCAATAAAGCCTTGCCTGAATTTCTTGTCTGGCCTCTAGTCAATTTCTATTGATTGGGGAAGGCCAAGAACCCTGGTTGGTATCAATACTACAGATTTGGTGTTCCTCAAGTCAGCGCTTACTAATGGGTCAGTCTGATCAATGCATCTGAGGAAAAACATCATGCAGATTTTCCTCCAAAGGTATTCATTCAGCAAACATCTGCTCTGTGGTACAGATGTCAGCTGGGCTGGGGGCATCCTTCTGGATCACTAATGGAGAGAGCTAGCCCATTGGACTAAATAGATAGAGAAAAAATCCCCACTGAAATTAGACGATGAAATCAAAGCATTTGTACCCAGACTCAGAAAATATTACCGCCCTACGTGGCCTGAGTGGTGAATTGGCCTAACCTTGTCCCTTTCTCACTGAGGGGCCACAGAGCAGTTACATTTACAAAGCGTGTACACTCTCCTCTCTGGACATTCAAGGTTGGGGTCAGTTGCCTGGCAAGGCGTGGGGAAAAGCCTGGGAAAGGAGGAGATGGTTCTGGTCAGGTTCTCCCACTTCTATATTTTAGGTGACACTGGTGCTTCTATATAAATGGACCTTTAGGACTCCATGTTTTTTCCACAGCGCCCCCATGTGGCAGGTTGAGCTAATAGAGGCTAAGGAACCGCCCATTGTCACACAGCCAGTGGGTAGCTGACTGAATAAAATGGTGCAGATTGGGGCGTGCACTCTCTTTTGCCTGTTCTGCAAGATCATGTAGTATTGTACTGCACAGGGGCAGCCAGATTTGCTGGAAAAAGGGACAGCATAGGAAAATGGTGAAGAATGAGGCTCTGGAGCCAGATGACTGAGTTTGAGTCTCAGTGTCCCCCACCCCTGCCAAAGTATCATGACTTTGGGCAGATTAAAGGGCCTGAGTTCTCCCTTGGGCACAATGAGGACAGTGGTATTATTCTGCCCAGAGTCGGCTTCATGGGCACACGATCAATGCAATTGTATATGGTTTTGAGCTTAAGAGAGCCTGGGCTTGGGGTTTGATTCTCTATAATTGCCATCTTGAAATTCTTCATAGCTCAAATACCTTCAATTATTCAAAATCTTAAATTTGCGCTGAGTGCAGTCTGATAGGACAATGGGTCACGAGTGGGGTAGGCTTGGATCCTCGGCTCACACTCAGTCCTGCCTCCTGCTGCCTCCCCTGATCTCTCCCACCTGCTCCCCCGTCTCTAGGTGCCCAGGGCCCTGCCTAGCCTCTCCCTCTTTGCCCCGAGTCTGGGGACGGCTGCTGCCCTCTGTGCACAAGTTGCGTTCAGGCACCTGGGCACGGGTGTGGGGCGGTGCACCCTGAGGAATCTTGGCCATTCCTGGTACCAAGTGAATCCAGGCACAGAGGTTGCCATTCCTTGTCAGGGGGAGGGGTCACCGCTCACAAAGGGCTGGGGTGGAAGCCTTACAGGGGGAGACACCTGGCTCAACTCGTCCACGCTGGAGCAGGTGTGTCTGTCTGAGGGCTGGGAGACGGGAACCTGGCAGCCAGTGGGCCTTCTGTCTTTGCACTGAGATGCAGGGTGGGGCTCCTGGTATCTGGGAGGGTCTGCACTCACCTGGCCAGTGCAACATTAAGTAACAGATGAAAACACCATGACAGGCCAAGGTGAGAGAGGCAGAGGGAGCAAGAGAGTGAGAGAGCGAGAGAGCGAGAAAATTACCCAAGGAAGAATAAAATAAATTTATATTTCAGTACCTTTAACCGTAGATTTCTCCTGCTTTTTGAACAAGGGCCCCATATTTTCATTTTGCACGAAGCCCCACAGGCTCTGTATCTGGCCCTGAATCTGCCTCGGGGCTGTGGTGAGGGTTAGATGAACAGGCACCTGCAAGTGCTGGGGACAGGGCCCAGCGGAGGCGTACTCAGCGCACTCTTGTCCATTTCTGGCTGGAGGTGCGGACCAGCTCATGTTCTGCTCCTTTGCAGCAGGAGGGCTGCAGTCATGCTCCCTGGGGGGCGTCCCTCCACCCATCAAGCTCACAATGAAAGAGAGAATTGTCTGCTCTCTTCCTAACTCCAGACACACTTCTTTAAATTGGACCAGGTATTGACAGGTAACTACATTTGCAACAGACAGGGCAGGTCAGGACCAGGGCTGCGGCAGGCATCTCACTGAACCCAGTTGGAAGGAGAGCAAGGGGCTCGTCATGTGGTCACATCCACTGCGATTCAGCTCATTTCCAGCATGATAATGAATTCAAGAATGAGCTTCTGAAATGAACTCTTGATCAGGAGGGAGGTGGTAATTGCGCTGGTTATTAACGATTACCCCTGGATAGGGGTTAGGGGTGTGAGCAATAGAATTAAATGAATTTCCTTTGAAAGTTCTGCTGCGCAAAGTAAGAGATACAAATACTACATTATGTGTTTAAAATACCTCCAGGGTTTGGTTTATAGACTTGTTTATATTCATATATTTATTTGAATGTTTATGGCTTTCTCTCTGTCATTTTCATGTTGGTATCTCCACACTCATTATGGTTTTATGGCTGCTTTTTGGAAATCAGTGGCTGCACACACCAGCACATGATTTGATGAGAGAAGGAGATCCAGAAAAGGAAAACAAGTTTAATATTGTAGTTGCGGGGAAGAGCCTTCCTTTGGGATCAGAAAGTTAAAAATGAAGCTCGAGGTCTGCATGTTTTAGGTAGACTCTTGGAAGGTTACTGCTTAGTAGGCAGCTGAGAGATGGTCAAGTTCCACCCCTCCTAGGAAAGTTGGGGAGGCAGAGGCCTTGAGAGGTGGAGGGACTGATCAGAGCTCTTACAGCTTATTGCTCAGAAGTCAGGATGAGGGCCCGGCTCTCCTGATGTCCAGTGCTCTTCCAGACCCACCCTCCTACCTGCCCTGTACACAGGGCGACTTCCCCGTTGCTCACAGCAGGCACAGCCCACAGTACTTTTAAGGGTCCACAAAAATGCTTTAATTTCTTTTAAAATCATAAGAAGAAAATGTACATAATCCAGCCTGCATTATATTTATCTCATTACCAATGCAGTCATAAAATATAATTTTTAATATTTTTTTATGGAAGACGGGACCTATGAAAGCCAAGTGCCTAGGGCCCCCACAAGTCATAATGTGGCCCTGCTGATACAGACCAACCAAGATAGCCATGGGAGAAATTTGGGGGTGGGGGGACCCAGCCTCCTGAATCAGCCCCACCCCATAGTGATGAGGTTCTGCCCCCTCCCCATACCACTCTTTATAAGTAAACTCTTTTGTCTCAAATGTCTTTTTGTCTATCTCTCTGCAGAAAGAGCATTTCAAACTGGGAAGAGGGGCTCTGAGTAACATGTTATGATGGGTAAAGAGCGATAGAGATAAGCTGCATGAGCAAATACACAGTGAGCAGCAAACCCCTGCTAACTCAGTTCTGGTCAGAAGGCACCTGAGGGTCTCCAGGGTATGTATCAGTCACAGCTGCTATGTCAAAGTGTGGGTGCCCATTTATAGAAAGTTCCACGTAGTAAAATATAAGATGTGTTTCATACCTCTGGTTGGGTGTGTGTTGATTGGCCTGCACCTCCTCAAAATGATCAGCTTTCTAGGCTCCCCCATCTCAGTAAGAGCAACTGTCACTCATGGCAGTAGACTGAATCTTTGAGTTGCCCCCAAATTCATGTGTTGAAACCTAACCCCCAATGTGATGGAATTGGGAGATAGGGCCTTTGGGAGGTGATTAGGCCATGAGGGTGAAGCCCTCATGGACGGGATTAGTGCCCTTATAAGAGAGGCCCCAGAGGGTTCCCTAGTCCCTTCCTCCATGTGGGGACACAGTGCAAAGACTGTCTAGGAACCAGGAAGCCAGCTCTCACCAGACCCCGAATCTGCTGGCCCCTTCATCTTTGACTTCTAACCCCCAAAACTGTGAGAAATAGATGCTTGTTGTTTACAGACCACCCAGTCTATGCAATTTTGTTATATGGCCTGAACAGACTAAGGTGCCCAGAGAGGCTCAGGCCCTTCTTTCTCTCACACTCCACACCCAGGTGCACAAGCTATTCCTATTAGCTTCTCCTATAAATCACATATGGAATCAGCTTTTCTCATCACCTCATTGCTAGGTGGCCGAGCCTAAGGCACCATCATGTCTCTCCGGTGTTATGTGAGCAGCCTCTGGACCAGGACCAGTCTCTCCACTTTCTCCTTCAGTCCAGCCTGAGCAGCCTGAGTGGTCCTTTGAGTATGTAGCTGGGATCCTGCTCCTGCTCAAGAGCCCTTGGTGACTGCCCAGCTCACTCAGACACAGGTCAGAGTCCTTCTGCTGCCCACTGGGCCTCCAGGACCTGGACTCTGGCTACTTCTTTGACGTCACCTCCTTCCTGTCACCTCCTCCCCTTCCTCGAACATGTGGAACCTACTCCTACGCCTATGGTGCAGGACCTTTGCATGCGCCATTCCCTCTGCTTAGAATACCCTCCCTGGTTAGTCATGGCTCCTCAGAAATGCATCCTCCAGCTCCCTCTCTGCTATCGCAGCCCCAGCTGGACTTTCCCCCACACACTCACTATCACCTGCTGCTCTAACATCCCCCATTTGTTTACTGTTTGTCCCTCCCATCAGGATAAAGCACCCCCCCTGCCCCCCGCCCTGGGAGGGACCATGTCTTACTTGTTGTATCTCTAGGCTTACAAGAAATCACATTTCAAATAATATTTGTTGAATGAATGGAGAAAAGATTGGGACTGTAAAGTAGTTCACTCTGAAAATGTCCAAACATCTGCCTGTATGGTCAGGTTTTCTATTTTCATCCCAGATTTGGAACCACAAATCTTGCTGATTCTCCCTTGTCTCATGGGGGCCCCTGCCTAGTTCCATCCCTCACCCTTTTCAAATGTTGGGTAGCTGGTCTCCCTGCCCCAACCACATGTTGCCAATGGAGAGTATTTCTAAAATATGACTAGAGCCTGTGCCTCCCGTGGTATAACTAGAACAACACACCCCTCAGAATGTGTGGGCAACCTTCGAGGGAACAGCACACCCCTCAGACCAGCGTCCAGCCTCCATGCCCGCCCCGCCCACCTCGCCCTCTGGGCGGCAGCCATTCTGTGCTTTTTCAGTTCCTGAAGCTGGCCCCACGGTTTCAGGTCATAACTTTTTTACACCATAAATTATCATGACACTATTATTGCTCAAAACAGTTCTCAAATTGACGGGCAAGGGAGAGGGAGAAGAAAAATATCATTTCCCCACCCCAATAAATTTCAGATGGAGCTATGGGAAGAGGAAGAAAGTGAGGAGCACTGCTGGAAGAGCTGGCGATGAAACAGAGGGGCACTGGGGTAATTTTACTGGCAAATATCTTGTTCATTAATTCAGCCAACATTGATGAAACACACATTGTGAGCCAGATGGACGCCGGGACCTGCGCTGGGTTGGGGGTGGGGGCAGAGGTGCGATGCTCATTGGTTTGTGGAGGGGCAGGCAGCGGACAGGTAGTTATGCCACAGAGTGATGAGTGCTGGTAGAGGGAAGCAGGGGTGCTGAGGGAGCCCAGAAGAGGGGCTTCCCACACCAGGGAACATTGTGCTCTGAGCTAGTCATCAATGGGGAGGAAGAGGTGGTGAGGCATAGACCTGGGTGACGGTCAGAGGAGAGCATGGCCCTCGTCAGAGTTGAGGATGGAGTGTGATCGTCCAGAAACCGCGAAAGCACAGGATGGTTGAAGCAAAGGGTGGGCAGGGGGGGAGTGCAGGTTCACCAGGAGCTGCAGGGGACCTAGCACAGAACGGGTTGGCCCTGTGCATAGCTTAGAAATACACTGGGTAACATGGACTTGGAGGCAGGGAGAGCAGCCAGGAGGCTGTTCAGGAACTCACTTGAGAAGTGATATAAGTAAGAAGTGATGAGTAAGGAGGCATGCAGGCAACCACCTTGGAGACCTGTTTGAGGTTTGGATGGGATTGGTTGGCAGACAGCTCAAAGGCCATTCTCAGGGGACAGGGACACTAGGAGCTACTTGAGGAGGGGAGACTTCAGGAGGAAGTCGAGGGTCTGACAGTAGAGGAGGTGGGCTGACTGGTGAGGAGGGCAGGCAGCTGAGAGTCCCCTATAGATTTTAGACTCGCCAAGCCAGCCCCCACAATCCCATTAGCCATAAGCCAGTTCCTTAAATAAGTCTGTCTGTCTATCTATCTATCTATCTATCTATCTATCTATCTATCTATCTATCTATCTATCTATCTATCTATCTATCTATCTGCCTATCTGTCTATCTATCTATCTATCTATCTATCTATCTATCTATCTATCTATCTATCTATCTATCTATCTATCTATGTATCTATCTATCTATCTATCTATCTATCTATCTATCTATCTCCTACTGGTTCTGTTCTTCTGGTTGACCCTGACTAATACAACAGCTATGAGGGAACCAAACCCACACCTCACCTGAGGAAGGCCTCTTGGTTCCCTGCAGCCATGTCACTCCCCAGGCCAGGGTGCCTCTTCCCCTGCCTCCTTTATCAGGAGCCCCATGGAGGAGCCAGTAGCAAAGATGACTCTTTTTGGGGAAGGGAAGCACGTACCTAACCACCTTGTGTGTGTGTGCCGAAGTACACATCCCTGCAATGGCAGGACTGATTCTTGGCTCTCAGAGACCCAAATCAACCCAGTCCAATGCACCTCACTTTAGAAGTACCCCCTTTCTCTTGTCAACTCCTGGGCAATTCCCTGTGGGTCTATCACATCACAGGAGAATCCCCACCCTCGCTGTCTTTCCATCTCTTTTAATATTTTAATAATATCTCCCTGCTCCCCAATAAGGGTTTGAAATATATCCACCAAGTTTCTAACAAAGATCCTGCTCTATCTGCATATGCCTCAATTAACCAAACTCAATCTCAGGAGTCCTGGGGGCGAGATCAGTTTTGTTCCAGATAGCTGTGCCAATTTCCACTGCTTCCAATAGTATTTCAAACTCACTGAGAGCGCTTGGCAAGCCAAACATTTCCACATGGTTTACCCACATTAATTAATTTAGCCTCATGCTGCCATGGAGAGATGGGAGAGGGCAACTGGGTGCATAGGTGGAGTTTAAAGGAGGGCTGGCAGGGAGAGGGTCCTTGTGAGCTGGGGGAGGCCTCCTTCCCCCCATGCCTCTCCCCCCACTTCCCCCACCCCCCATCCATGATGATGGGTGGATTTCCTTTTCTTGGATGTAATCTACACGGCTCAACAGGAGGGCCTTCATGAAGCGTGAGCAACACGGGCCCCACGATTCCATTTCTGCACTGTCTTCATGATTGTCGGGGTGGCAAAAACCTCCTTAATGCATCTGCTGGGGGCAGCAGGCTCAGTCTGATGCTGGCTCCCAAGGACTGAGTCAGGCAGCTTGAACAAGGACACTGCCTGCAATGCTGCAGAGTGTGTGGGAGGGAGAGAGAAGGGCTGGGAGGGAGAGGCGAGGCTGGAGGCTGCCACTAACTGATTGGAGGAGGCCATGTGTTGTTCAGACTCTGCTTTCCCTTCACCCCAGGCCCTGGCTCCCTTGAGTCTCATATCTAATGCCCAATATTCTGTGATATGTCTTATACTTCAATCCCTCATCACTATAGCAAGACCCCTAATACTCTGCATCCTTGAGTCGTCTAGCCTGGTATCCTGTGCTGGAATTGATACCGTGGTGCTTCTCAAATCTGTAGTTTAGTAGCAAATAATCTGTGCCATTCGTATTCACGAACCCTCCCCTCGGCCCCCAGTGCCCTGACTGTTGTCAACCCTGCAGCCATGCAGTCTATCCTACCGGTGCCCTCTGCTCTGGTGTTCGAGGTCCTCATTTAAATAACATTTTAAAAAAGTAAACAGCACTCAACACTTCAGTGAGGAACTCCTGCAGGTGCTTTTTTTGCCTTCTCCACTGGTCAGTCATAGTTTCAAACATTTTTTATTGAAGGAGCTTAGGGGCAATAGTCTGGCTGGGAGGGTGAGGTGTTAATACCTTCCAGTTGCATGTGAAGAGCAAGCCCAGAGTTTTTCCTTAGCTGGAATCCTAGAGATAAATAAAAATAGCAAACTTTTCTAAAAATCCTTTTACCTAAGATTGAGGAAATGCCTAGTCATTGCATCTAAGAACCTTAGTCTTAGGGTTTTATTGTTATTAATAGGATTATTATTTGGAATGGCTTGGGGGTGGTGTCAGAGATGATGGGAAGGCTAAACGCTACCCCTGGCATGGTGCCCACCGGTTCTTCTCTATCCACACTGTTTGGTAAGTCACCACTGCCCGCATGTGGCCACTGAGCACTTGAAATACGGCTAGTCCAAATTGAGACGTGCCGTAAATGTAAAATACACACCAAATTTCAAAGACTTAGTACAAAAGAAGAATGTGATAATTTTCATTAATAAGTTTTAATGTCAATTACATGTTGAGATGATACTAGTTTAGATATATTAGGCTCAATTAAATATATTATTAAAATTAATTAAAACTGTAACTTTAAAAAAATGTAATACACTTAAAATTTTTAAACCGTTTTTAGTAAAAATTTTAAAATTATGTATGCAACACACATCAATGGCTCATGTTATGTTTCTATTAGACAGTGCTGGTTTAGAACCCTGGATCGTTGGTTGTTTGATGATGCTGGTTCCAGGGGTACCCTTGGACTCTGTCAGTTTGAAGAACAGATCTGGGGAGTGTCTGATTTATTACCAACAGTCACGTGAAGGAAAGAATAGCTTCACCTTATTGCCTACCTACTCTGCACCTAGTCTTATAAGGAATGACACTCACAGTGACGTTAGAGATCACAGAGCTTGAGATCTGGGGGAGCGAGGATCCAAGCCCAGCTCTGGTGGACCAGACGTCCACTGGGCCCCCTGCCCCTCACTAGGCTCCTTGTCAGAGAGAGCCAGATGGAGGAGGCCAGGGGTCAAGTGCTGCCCCTTCCTGATCTAAAATGCCTGTTTCTCTTGGCTGAGTGAAGCCTTCAGAACTGGTAGGCACAATACGTTTGGTGTGTTTGGGCTGTGAAGCAGAGCCCTGGGGACTAGGCTCCACCTTCCAGTCTCTGGCAGCAGGCTTGGCTGTGGCAATCAACCTCCTGCATCTGCTTCCCAAGATGTGGACGGGGATGGGATGCCCAGGTTCATGGGAGAGCTGTGTTTATGGCACTCAGCCTCCAGATGGAAAGGAAACTGGTTCCATCTGATTTCCTGATGTGTGGCATTGGCAACAAGACATCAGAATATTTAGACATGCAGACAATTGGCTGAATTTTTATTTACTGTACAGGCATTTAGAGACTCATAGATTGGGATAGGAAGGAGAGAAGAGATTGAAAGATTCTCTAGTGTGATCCTCTCGTTTTACATGTCAAATAATGGAACCAGAAAGGTTAAACTTCTGCCCAAACTCGCCGTCAAGAAGGTGGAAGCTGCCACACTGGGCCAGTGTCTCTTGGCCAGCAGCCTTCCCTTCGAGATGCGGGAGAGGTATTGGTGCTGACTGTTCCCGACCTCAGTGATTACAGCACACTCATCACCGCCCCTGCCAGGGATGTAGAGATACTAGACTCTGTTCCTGCGGTGGCTGGCTGCTGCCAGCTGCTGCAAAGATTTCAGTCAAAGGGCTTCTCACAGCCCCAAAGACTCTGCACCTTCCCCAGGTCTCCCAGTGCCTGAGACTTGAAGCTTGGGAATCTGTTGGCTCTACTGACGGGTGGCAGGAGGGCTAGTTTGGGTCACGGCCGTGAGGCTAGTGAAATGGCTTTGGCCCTGCCAGCTGCCTCCTGTGCGTGTGCCTTCGCGAGGAAGTCTCTGTTGGTGGAGGGAAGCAACCAGGTGAATAGCCTGCAGCCTTGCTGCTCAAAGTGCCTCCGTGGCCCAGCAGAAGCACCTGTGAGCCCCTTAGAAATGTGGACTCTCAGCTCCTCCACAAACCTGCTGAATGATAACCTGCATTTCAGCAGGATTGCTAAGGAATTTGTATGCTCATTACAATTTGTGAAGCCTTGGTTTAGGGTATTAGTGACTTAATTCATTGCCGCATTCGGGGGCGGGGGGGGGGGGGGGTATTTACACAACAAAAGGGTAAGGAGAGAGTGTGAAGTGTTTATTTCAAAAAGTATACCTCCAACGGGGTGAGAAGGGGAGAGTTAAGACCTGTGTCTGACATTGGTAATTAGGTCTGTGTTTGGGCGGGGGTGGGGGGTTGGGGAGGTGGGGGGGGAGGTGGGGGCTGGGGTGGGGGGAGGTGGGGTGGGGGGAGGTGGGGTGGGGAGGGTGGTGGGTAGTTTCAGAGCTTAGGCTCTGGAGCCTGATTGCTGAGGTTCAAATACTGACTCAGTGACTATGTCAGCTATGTGATCTTAGTCTCTTATGAGACCTTGGGCAATTTGCCTCAGTTTTCTCATATGCAAAATGGGGATAATGGTATCACTACATCATCTTGTCGTTGTTAGGATGAAATGATTTAACTCTTGCCAAGCCCTTAGAACAGCACTTTAGCACACTGCACATGCTTAATTAAAGTCAGTTTTTATTCTGATCATTTCCATGCATGAAGCCACCCCTGACAACTGGGTCAGAGCTGTTGCTGCCTGCAGAGTGTGACATTCCTATCTTAGGGACCACTGCTTGGATGACAAGTGAGTCATGATGCTCTGTACACCCTACCATTCCAGGGGTCTGGACTTTGGGTCCCTAGGGTGCCAAGGTCTGGGGAAGGAGGGCCCCACTTGGATTCCTGCAAGGCGAACTTTGAACACACAAGTGAGCTCCTGCCATTGCCATGTCCTGGGGCAGTTTCCAGAAAACAAAACCAATTCATCTCCAGGGAGTCCTCACCCTGTTTTGTTTGAAAATAAACATGTAATAGTTTATGATGTGAATTATAGTTCAATAGGAAATGAAGTAAGAGCATTCAACTCCTTCAGGATGGGTCATTTCATAGCTGGGGGGAGTCTGGGCCTGTGAGTTCCTGCAAAAAACAATGTCAGCAGCTCTGATCTGAGACAGAGAGAGCTGGTGCCCAAGGTGAAGGTCTCTGCCTTGTCTGTGCAGGGAGGTGGCATGCTTTGGTGGATTCAGGAGCCCTGGGTTTTCAATTTGCTGAACCTCAGGCGAATCATTCTCTTTCCCTCCATCCTGGGCCCCTCAGGTATAAAACAAGGGGATGCAACCTAAATATCCCCCGGTTTAGCTGGAGTCTTGGTCAGCATCTTGACAGGGAGAGGAATGGTGGTGACCACCCCCTTTCTGAGAGGAGTCAAACCTTGAGAAAGCCTGGTGCTGCTGGGGTCTGGAGGAGCTCCCATGCCTCCCCACACCCACCCAAATGTGTAGCCTCTTAGGAATTCCCGGCTCCTCTTTGCACTTTCCTCCATAGAGCCTCCTGCTCCCACCCTGCCCCAGCCTTGCCACTTCCCCCTTCTTCTGCAAGTTAACCAAATTCTCTCTTCGTGGACAGTTCAATGGAAAGTTAGTCTGAAATGACAGTATATCATATTTCATGAATTTAATAGGGTTTTCATGATTTTACAAAGTACCTCCACCAGACGCTCGCAGCTGGAGGCGGCTCAGCGGGAGACTGAAGCCCTGCATCTGGGTTTTTCAACTCTTGCCAAAATCCATTGAATTTGATCCGGAATGACTATGAATCTTTGGAATGTACAGTCCCTTTTCTCTTGCCTTATCCAAATAAAAAAGGGGAGGGGGGAGGGTGGTGCGGGGAAATGTCCTAAGAGAATTCCATATGGAAACACTAAACGTGCATTATAAAGGATTTCCTATAAACAAAATCACAGTCAGAGATGTTGGACCCTCCCCATGTTGAAAACAAAGGGCGCTTGTGTATGTGTTTTTGTGCACTTTCTAACATACACACGTATTCATGGGGGTACCCTGGACGTCCCCCTTTCTCCCTAGGTTTCTTCTTTTCCATCTCCCTGGCCCCCAAACTAGCTCCAAACTCCTAACAAGAACAAACTTTAATCGTTCTGTGCATTAAATCCCCTACAAATAAATATCCAGGGCAACTTCAAACGCGCTTAATTGGAAGCACATGGGAAGAACTCCCCAGTCCTGGCCGAGGCTGCGGGGTTGTAATTTAATGTTATGATCTGCCAGAAATATGCGCCATAATGAGTGGAGTTTGGATTTCCTTTCTGTGTATCAGAAAACTGCAGGTTTGAGTTTTTTCACATTCTTTTTTCTCTTTTGCTCTGCTTTTGTTCGGTCATCAAACTTCACATTTAACATCCCCCCAATCAACCCCAAATGAAAAAAGACAACCACAATCTAAACAAGCCTTCCTCTCCTTTTAACCTCTCCCTGCAACTCCCTTGCTTCAAACTGTGCATGACTGTCCTGTCTTTCCCTCTGCTGTAAAAGAATTATGGCTTAGGGTTTATGGGATTTAAAAAAATGTGTTCAATCACCAGGATGAGAGAAATGAGGCTAAACCACCTCTGGACCCTCTAATGGTTTTATCATCGAATTATAGCTGGAATGGGGTGGCGGGAACTTAGAGAGGTCATGAAGTCCATCTCCCTGTCTCCACACTGCTTTATCTACAGCACTGAGGTCCATGAGTAGCCACCTCTCCTCAGAGATCACCCAGAGAGGAGTTTGTATAACACTCTCTGGCAACTGAACCCCATCTCTAAGCTTACAGTATAGGAAGTCTTTCACAGGCCCTATGGAAGTCACATGATCTAAGGCCATTTCTCTTCATCACATCCTTAGGAAGTGAAAGACTTTTAGATGTCATCCTTTGGTACGACTTTACTGGGGAGAACGTCTCCAGCCAAGCGGGTAGGAGCAACTCCTTCTGGTTTCAAAGGGAGGAAACCCAATGCCTAGTTCCTTTTGCATAGAACTGCTGAATATCAGGCTTAGAAGGAACCTCAGGCGCCATCCAGTCCAACTGCGCCTGAAGATCTGGGGTCCTCTTGACAGTGCCCAGGACTTCCAGCAATCGGAAGCCCACCGTCTCCTCAGCTAGTTTCTTCTACTTTCTGAGAGCTCTAATGATCAGATAGCTGTCTCTCCTATTGAGCCCAGATCTAAATTCTCATTCTTTGTTTTTGCTGGCCTTCATTTTGTTCTCTGAAGCTACATTAGAATTCAATCCCTTTGAATGACAGTCATATTCATATCACACATTATCATATTCATATTATATTATTATCATATTCATATTGTATCTTTGTATCCATATCATATTATTATCATATTCATCCCAATCTTCCCTTTCCAAGGATTAAGAAAGGACCAGCCCAGCTTTTTCAGTCACTCCTCCCCCCAACCCCAGTTCAATATATGGTCTAGAACACTCAGCACAATCTTGGTCTTTGCTTGTTCTACCTACAAAATAGGGGTAATTCTGCCGTTTGTTCCCACTGCCTAGAATGACTATGAGGATTGCCCTGACATGGAGGTTTGTTCTGCTGCATTTTTCTTCAGCACCAACACAGTTGGCTGGTGAGAGTAGGGTGGCCTCCCCTCCTTCTTCACCATCTTCACCTGCCTTTCCTAGCTGTGTGGCTCTGGGCCAGCCACTTTACCTCTCTGGGGGTTGGCTTCTTCCTCTGGGAAATCAGAGAGCTGGATTAAATGACTTCCAAGATTCCTTCTAGTTTAACAGGGTCACAAGGGCAGGTGTTGATGCCAAGTGGAGCCAAGGCCCTGGAAGCTATTGTATCTCTGATCCTACTGCCTTCTGCTCATCTATCAACTGGTGCCGACAGTGTGCTAGACCAAGAAGAAGAAGATGTGGCTCTGGCCTGCTGGGAACCTACCTTCTGGTTCATGAGACAAGAGATACACCGAGGACAGAATCAGAGGACAGGGCAGGACGTCTTATAACCACGTACCCCAAAGGGTATCCTGGAAGGGGGTTCTCATTCCCAATGTTGCCACACTGGTGAAAGCAACTGGTTGTGTGGTGGTATGTTCCAAGCCAAGTGTTATCAGTAACAGTTAAGGGACTGTGTTTGTGAGTGTGTAATTAAAAAAATAAAGCAGAATAAGAATATTTTTCTATAACATTATTCACAGTCATGCACATTCTATTATAGGTTCTTAAAGCAGTAGATAAAGGGGCAAAGTTATAGCTGGCATTTAATCACCACTGCTTCCCAAAAACTGAACCCTTCCCCACCAATCCCTGCCTGGGGGTGCCCACCCCTCACCTGGGAGTGTGTGGTCTGTGGGAGCCCCATTCATTTTACAGCGGGCGGTAGCCAGTGCCTGCTAACCACTGACACATGACTGAAGGATGGAGGGAAGAGACCTGTGGGCTCTGAAGGAAGAGCAAGTCCTCAAAGGGTGCATAAGCTTGCAATAGGCTGGGGTGGGGACGGGGAGTGCAGCCAGTCAGGGCCCTGTCCGAGCCCCCACCGAGCATCGTCTGGACTATGGCGATTGCCTGCCCTTCTGCCTCCACTCTTGCTCCCTTACAGAATATTCTCCATGCGGCAGCCAGAAGAAACATTAGATCTTGCTGCTTCTCTGCTCTGAATCCTTCAGTCACTTTCCAATGTACTGGGAACAAAGCCCTAATCCAAGCTAAGGCCTCCAAGGTTTATGAGAATTAGCTTCCAGCTATCTTTCCTGCCTAACTTCTTGCCTCCTCTCCTTTTGTGCTCTGCTCCTTAGCCATTTAGCATTCTCCACGCTCCCTGCACTAGCCAGGCACACTCCTGCCTCAGGGCCTTTGCATGTGTTGTTTCTAGATATGTGACTCACTCCCTTGTTTCACTGAGGTCTTCACAAAGCAGCCTTCCCTGATCACTGCATCTACGGCAGCACTCCCTGCCATTCTGTACCTAAATCATGCCACTTTTTTCATAGTATTTATCATCGCTTAATAGCATATTATATATTTATCAGCATATTTGTTTATTGTCTGTCTCTGTCACAGGAGGGAAGAGAACTTTGTCTTGTCTGTCTCACCGGTCACCTAGACAGACCCTTTCATTCTAGTGCTAAGGAAAAGGTCCAGAGAGGTAAAACGACTAGTTCATAGCCTGTTTCTGACAGATCCAAGAAAAGAGCCCAGCCTTTCCAGTTTCCAGCCTGTGCATCTCTTACTAAGGCCTGCTGATTTTGATCTCAATATTCCAGCATGTAACATTTTCTAGAGCATTTTTCACAAACATCATTTTGTCCTATATGCAGAAACCTGCTGCCAGATTCTCAGTGTCAGATTACAGGAGCATAAACCGAGCTTCAGAGATGAAGGGATTTCTGAAAGTCACACAGAGCTGGAGCCCGAACCCATGACTTGCAAACGCCCGCCAGGCCACCACTTCAGAGCCGCAGAACCCGCCTTTCAAAGATGAAGGCCTGGCATCTCCCTGCGGGCTCCTCGCGGTAACTCGCCTCCTTGGCTAATCGACAGGTGCGTTTCTGAGTGCTTCCATTGACATCTAGCTTCTGAGAAATCCAGTCCCCTTCCCCAGGCTCCAGCACTCTCCAGCAGTGGCGTGGGGGAGGAGCAGCCCTAGGGGGAGGGCCATTTCTGATGCTAAATTGGCCCGCGGAGGGAGGGTGCAGCTGGGTTCATTAGCTGCCTTCAGTCTCGCATATTGAAAGCTGGAAGGAATGTGTGGCAATTAATAAGCGCTCAGGGTCCTGAGGGAGCAGGCGTGTGGGTGAGAGGAGGCCTGAGGTCCTGTTAAGGTGCAGAAGATCTGGCCTCGCTGAAATTAATCCAACCCACGGGACAAGCACTCTTTCTGCCTGAGTTGTAAAAAGACAACGCCATTTTAAAAACCATCACCATTGACAAAATCCTAAAATGGCAGGATGTCCCTGTCACTCTGTGTTGCTCTGACTCTGATTCGAAACGAGTGCTGTCAGTACCGGTGGTCGCCAGCCACATGTACAGTTCAGGGGGGGAGGGTGTCCTGCAGTATAAAATACACACTGGCATTTCACAGACTTATTATGAAATCAAGAAGGTAAAATATCTTATTAATGATCTTTTATAAGGATTGGATGTTGAAGTAATATTTTGGATATCTTGAGTTAAAATATTAAGATTAATTTTGGCTGTTTCTTTTAACAATTTTAATGGGAGTACTAAAAAATTTAAAATTACATATGTGGCTTATATTCAGCAGTCGCTGGAACTGGCTCATGCCAGCTTGTGAGAGCCAGTTGTGTGCCCTTTCTTCCCAGCTCTGTATTTAGTGAGGTCAGGTTAGTGGCTTGGAATCAGTAGTGGTGGGATTTTTAACACCATGGAAATTGGCAAGTGCTAGAAATTAGGGCTTTTTTTTTTTTTTTTTTTTTTAAGAGCTCGTTTATCAACACACCACTCCTCACATTGTATTTCACTGTTAGTTCTATTCTAGATGTTTTGTTTCCTAAGATTTCCTTTCTGGGTGTGCAGGTTGAGTGTGGGAGTTTTGTGTGTTTTCCTCTGTCTCTTTTCCCTAGTGCCTGTACTATTGTTTTTATTTATTTATACTTTCATCCACAATCATTGAATAATTACTATGTATAAGGTTTAGACCATGAAGATTTATGATGAATAAATCACAGTCCTGCTTCTGGGGAATTCAGGATCTAGTGGGAGTGAGAACAGAAGTTGGGGCAAACTACTCTGGCAGTGGTAAAGGTGGGGTCAAATGAATAGGACAGCCTGCAGAGCCTCGACAGGGGTGAGACACAGGGGCAGGAAAGGCTTCAGAGAAGAAGGGTTATTTGAGCTGGGTCTTTAAGGATGAATAGGAGTTTGTCAGGAGAGAATCTGGGAAAGATCATTCCGGGGGGAATGAGGTTGCCAAGTAGCTTGGGGTTGGCACAGCATGGGAAACAGGATGGGGGAGTGATGTTAGATAAGACTGGAAGAGAATTTTGGAACACAACAAGGAAGGCTTTGTATAACATGCAAAGAAGCTTCAGACATATTTTCTCTTTTCCTTTCTTCTCCCCTTCCCCAATGTCTCTTCCTAGTAATGGAAAATTGGAATGTAGAGCGTTTAACCTTTCAAGCCTCATCTCCCAGGGGTCAGGGATTCCACGCAGGAGACAGGCTTTCAATGTCAGACCCTGGTGAGTGGTGAGGAGATCAGACTGGACCCCTCTAAGGGCAATGGACTCAGAGACTCCATGTGTGGAAGTTGGGGGGTAATTCATTGTTTGGAGTGTTCTTAAGGGGGTGGGTAATTTTGAAATACAGGGGTGTCTCACCGGAAGTGCAGAGTGAATGTGAAATAAGATCTCTGTCCATTGGTGCCAGCAGCAGGGTAGGAACAGCATAGAGACGTTACAGTAAAGGATGGTGAAAAGAGCACATGGCCAGAGGCTCGCTGTTTATAATAGGAAAATCACCCCCTCTTTTGGACCTCAGTTTCCTCATCTCTAAAATGGGCAAGTTAGATTAAATTCTATGTTTCAACATTTATCATATTTGTTGATTATTTTATGTATCCTCTTCTTAAGTTTTAAGAATATTTTCTATTTCTCATAAATAAACCCTGATTTCTTTTTATTGTTGTGGTTTTGGTCAGTAGCACATAAGGAAAAAAAAGTTTTATCATCTCTGGCCCAGTATCATTTCCTTCCTCACTTGTCAGGGGCTGTCTCAGTCTATCCTGAGATCAGGGGCTGCTCTATTTAGTTGTTAGAGGCAGAGACTCAGCTACCTGGACCAGGTGCCCAGAGCGGGCCCTTCCTTTCATCATCTCTCCGTGGCTGGGGTTTGTGCTGCTTCAGAAACCAGTGGGCCAAGAGCAAAGGTTTTCTGAACTGGACGGGGTCACGCGTGTTCTATTTGATCATTTCCTTTTTCATCTGTACCTCACTTGTCGTCACTCTGCCCACCTATGTCAGAAAGTGGTCCTAAATGACAGCTTTGTCTTGCTTTTTTTCTCTCTGCCCTCTAGCCATCAGTGGCTCCCTGGGGAGTCAGAGGACACAGTTCCACTGGGTGAAGGAGGCTCTCTTCTTCCAGCATCGCTCTCCTCTAGCCATCCTTCAGGCTGCTCCCAAGACCCTCCTCTCCTCACCCTGATGACTTGATCACCTGCCCCCCCACCCAGCTCCAGAGACACCTCCCGTTTCCTTTCTGACTCTCAATTCCTTCAAGTTCTCTCTTTGTGAAATTTCCCTAGTCTCAAGCCTGCACACCCACTGGGCACCTACAGATGCTTGCTACGGGTCCTCGCCTGGTCCCTCCGGTCTGCATCTTGCCCTCCAAATCATACAGTAGGTCTGGGATTGCAGAGATCCTGTAGGGTGCTGGCCAGCCCGCAAATGGGCTGCGTGACCCCGAACACATTTCTGCCTCATTGGCACCTTAACTGCTTTGTCTATAAGATGGGAATAATATTCCCTGTCTTCCTTCACAGAGATTTTTTGAGGATCAAAATGGACAATAGAAAACAGGAGTTGAAGGGTTTAGTAAGTGACCAGGAAGTAGGTGGAACCCAGGTGCCGCTTCCAGGCCTTGTGCTCTGAACCCTCAGTGACGGATTAAGTGTCACAACAGTAGTTCCAGTGATGTTTCCCTCAAGCTATTTCTGTAATAATCATGCAAACAGGAAAACTTGGACATAGGTCTGTTTGGAACTGAGCATGTTTAGTTAAAAAAAAAGGAAGGGAGACTTCACTGGTGGCACAGTGGTTAAGACTCCACACTCCTAATGCAGGGGGTCCGAGCTCGAGCCCTGGTCAGGGAATTAGATCCCACATGCATGCCACAACTAAGAATTTGCTTGCTGCAACTAAGCAGCCCGCGTGCCGCAACTGAGACCCAGCACAACCAAATAAATAAATAAATAAATATTTAAAAAAAAAAAAAGGAAAGACTCAGGTGGCGGCAGTTACGGAAGCTGTTTTCAAACACCTTAAGGGCTGTTGGGTGGCAGATGGTTGATTTATTGGAGCTGGAAGGTGGAAGGAGGCTGTAGACATTCAGAAGGAAGTGGAGGTCTCAGGGAGGAAGGAAATTTCTAAGTAAGCCTGTCCCGTGGGCCCTGGGCTGTGGGTGCCAGAGGACCCTCAGAGGTGTCTGCAAAGGGTTGCAGACAGGAGGGCTTATTCCCCAGACTGATGGGAAAATGAGGGCAGCTTCTCTGGAGGACCAGGAGCAGCTCAGACCGTGGTTGTCTTTGTGCTACTTGGAGACTAGACTGAACAACTGTCCTGGAGGCTGGCTCGGGACTCAGAGGCCCACACTGACTGCTTATGTGCCAAGCACTTCTCCACAGCTGTGTGAGTAGAACTATTATTATATCCATTTTGCAAACAAGAAAACTGAGGCTAAGAGAAGATACACCACTTGCCTCAGGTGTACTTGCAGAGCCAGTATTCAAGCTCGGTCTCTCTGACTCAGAGCAGTTGTTGGTGTGGCTTCCGGCCACCACCTAATGCTTGCAGCGTGGTGATTCTCTCCTCCTGTTCAGCCCCTGGCTTTCCTTGTCTCCTGTGAAGCCTGCCCGTTGAGAGTGCTGCTTCTCAGCGCCTTCTGCCCTGCACCCCCCTGCTGCTCCGGACTCTCTGCTCTGTGGCCTCTCTACTTAGCTTGGATCCTGAGCCGGCTCACCCCAGGGGGTCTCTCTCGAGGACCCTGGACCCCCTTGCTCCCATGTCATCCCATGCCTGTCCTTCCACCCTGCAGCCCTGCCCTGCGGTGCTGAGCTCTGCTGGGGGTGCTGGGCATACACATGGCCCATGCCTATCAGGTGCCTCTCTGGGGCCGCAGCCCTCCTGCCCTCTCTTCTCAGCTCCCTTCCTTATTCCTAAGACACATTCAGGTGTTCCCAGTGCAGAAAGATGATATTTCACGGACACTTTTTCCCCTACTGACTCCGCAATGGTTCTGGCTCATGTTATCTGGTTTCCTACATGACTGAACGCCTCCCTGATGCCTGCAGACATCTTCCAGGTCTGATCTCACGGCTCTGCCTAAAGATTGAGGTATTGTGACCTCTTTACAGTCTGCCACAATCTATTTCCCCAGCATCAATATCCCAACACACCATCCTACACATCATACACTCCAGTTTCAAGGCATACCTCAGGGCTCCACGAACTCCCCATCCCCTTTCACAGCCCCATGCTTCTGCACATGCTCCTCCCTCCATCAGGTGTACCTTTCTCTCAGCTCTCTACATGGTGTGTAGGCTCTTTCTCTAGCACTCAGTTGACTTTTGCTGCAAAGATTTTCCTGCTTCCCCCCAAGAAAAATTAACTGCTCCTTTTTATGTTTCCTACAGGTTTCAGTTTATACTTCCAGTACTTTGCACTGTTTCCCCCACTAATCTATAAGCACCTTGAGGGTAGGGATGGGTCTTGTTGGTCCTTGTAGCTCTAGTGCCTATGGCAGCCCCAGTGCAGAGCTAGTGCCTGGCCCATGCCTAGTAAATGAATGGGTGAACCACCTGCTCCTATGCTGCTAATGTGGAAGCTGCAGGCGTGGCAATGACATATACTGAGCAACAGCAAATCTGCAATCATGAAAGCATATTTTCCCCTTTTTTTAGAAGGAAACATAATTTTAAAACATTTGAGAATAACTGTAACTTAGAAAACCATTTAAGGAGGGGAAGTAAGTTCCCTGCTCTCTGAACATCCCTCTTAATGTGAACACCTGAACGTGTCTTAGATCATCACTACCAGGCCAACCCATTGATGAGAAAAAGGAAACTCCCATGACAATATTTATCCCTTGCATAAAGTTGTATATTCTTTCAAAGACCTCCATATGTGTGATCTCATTTGATCTTCATAACCTCCCTGAGACAGACTGCAAAAATGGCCCCAATTTTCCATCTCTCTCTGTATCTGTGCCCTTTATAAAGAGCCTTTGTAGCTTGTCCTATCAAGAGGTGGAATAAACTTCCCTATCCCATGGATCTGTGTCAGCCTTGTGACTTGCATTGGCCAGTAGAACTTGGTGGAAGTGACATTGTGCTAAACATGAGTTTAGGCCGCCAAAAGCCTTGCGGCTTCTGCTCTCTCTGTTGGAACCCTGTGACTACCATGTGATAAGTCTAGGCCAGTCTACTGGAGAATGAGAGGCCACATGGAGCAGAACTGAGCCAGCTGATTCATCCCAGCCAAGACCTCTGCCACATGAACAAGCTCACAAAGCCAACTGGTAGTTGACCCTCCACGTGCCAGCAGACCCATGAGCAGGACCATCCTAGACCAGTCATCCCCAAGCCAATCTTCAGTTTGTGAGCTAAACTAATTGTTTTTTATGCCTCTAAGTTTGGGATAGTTTGTTATGCAGCACTAGCTAACTGATACACTCCCTGTGAGAGAAGTAGGACAAGAATGGCAGTTATAGATGGGGAGGCTTGATGATCCCAAACTTCAGTTCCTAATTCAATGCTGTTTCCACAACAATGCCTTTCAATAATTGGTTGGTCACAGAGTCCTTCCTTTAAGTAAAATTGTGTAGGGTCCCAATATGGAAAAATAGTCAAAAGAGCACTCTTTCCATTGAAGCTGGTACAGGGTCCTAAATATACTGTATATTTACATTATGGCCCAGTAACTATATATAAACTACTTAGACGTGGCCTTGAGACAGTTGGTGGCATTCAGGGCAAGCAGAATGTGTAGTTTATGGTTGGCAATAACCTCAATCTAGTGGGAGAAAAACAGATCAAGCCTGAAATAATGGTGAACAATATAAAAATGGTGACACGTATGTGATGAGATTTTTGGTAGAAGTTCTGTGTCTTCAGAGTGCGGTAGAGATGGTGGTGGTTGATTGAGGGTAGTCAGAAAAGGAGTCATGGAAAAGATGGATTGAAAAGCAGGATAGGATTTTAATGAGTGAAGGAGAGAGGGAAGAGCCTTCTTAGGGAGGAGAATGATATGGCTCCAGGGAAGGTAGGAGCATTATTTTTTGTGGGACTGATCAGGAGGTTTTGTTATTCTGGCTAAAAGGGCTTCTGGGCCTTGGAAGGGAGTGAGTTAATCATGAAAGTGGGACAATGTCAGAGAAGTCCTTTAAGGCCCACATCCTCCATGAAGCCTTCCCTGATTCCTCTCCAAAGACTAGTTTATTATTTGTCTTAACTCCATGTCCTGCATTAATTGTTTCACGACTTTTCTCCTCCTCCAGAGTGCATGTTCCTGGAGGGCAGAGTTGGCTTCCTCCTTTCTTTATGTCATCCTTGCAGTTTGGATGTCTACTGGGAGAGTTGACACTTGTATGTTGACCACGTGATGAATTTCACTGTGCCAAGTTCCTGTAACTCACAGCATTGGGATCACAATTCCTCTCCTTGACTCCTGCCATTTAAGGAAGTCCTGAAGGTTATTAGGACCACAACACCCTGCCTAGCATTGTGGCTGGGGAAATGTGATGTTAACAGAGAGGGACAATTAGATTTCGCAGCTTTTGAGTCTAAGACTTCTGGATTATAAGGTATGGGGAAAGGGACCCATTAGCCATTAAAGTTTTGGAGACTATTATGGGAGGTGTGCTGGTTTTAAACATGTTCACAAATTCTTTGGCAATCTTTCCATCAAAAAGTAGCTCTTGTCGGTTGCATTGTTTGCAAATATTTTCTCCCAGTCCATAGGTTGTCTTCTCATTTTGTTTATGGTTTCCTTTGCTGTGCAAAAGCTTCTAAGTTTAATTTGGTCCCATTTGTTTATTTTTGCTTTTATTTCTTTTGCCTTTGGAGACTGACCTAAGAAAACATTGGTACAACTTATGTCAGAGAATGTTTTGCCTATGTTATCTTCTAGGAGTTTTATGGTACCATGTTTTACTTTTAAGTCTTTAAGCCATTAATCACTGTTTACAATAGCCAAGACCCGGAAGCAACCTAAATGCCCATCGACAGATGAATGAATAAAGAAGATGTGGTATATAAATATATATATATATATAATGGAATATTACTCAGCCATAAAAAAGAATGAAATAATGCCATTTGCAGCAACATGGATGGACCTGGAGATTGTCATACTAAGTGAAGTAAGTCAGAAAGAGAAAGACAAATACCATATGATATCATTCATATGTGGAATCTAAAATATGACACAAATGAACTTATTTATGAAACAGAAACAGACTCACTGACATAGAGAACAGACTTGTGGTTGCTGAAGGGGAGGCAGGATGGGGGAGGGATGGACTGGGAGTTTGAGATTAGCAGATGCAAACCACTATATATAGAATGGATAAACAACAAGGTCCTACTGGATAGCACAGGGAACTATATTCAATATCCTGTAATAAACCATAATGGAAAAGAATATGAAAAAGAATATATATATGTATACATATATATGTTTATATATATATATATCTGAATCACTTTGCTGTACACCAGAAACTAACAGAACATTGTAAATCAACTATACTTCAATAAAAATAAATTTTAAAAGTGTGAAGCTGATTCTCTTCCTCTTGATTATGGGCTAGCCTTAGTGACTTGCTTCTTATAAGTAGAAAGTGACAAGTGATACTGCATGTCTTTTGAAGCTAGCTCATAAAAGGCAGTATAGCTTGTGCCTGGCTCTCTGTAGCTTTGGACATGCGTCTTTGGAGCCCTGAGCCACCATGTGTATTAATCGTGTTTTTTATTTTCTGCATTTTGATGCTTTGATATTTGATGTCTTGCTGACCCTGAAGGGGCTGTCCCTCCAAAATTAGCTAATTCCTAGAGACAGCAAGGAACTCATCTGGGAGCACATACTTCATATGCAAACTAACCAATACAGAGTCCATGTCCCCAACCACCTCCTTTATTGGGCTCTCACATTCTGGGCCATTATTTTCCTACTCTAATGACACCAGTGCCTGATACCAGACAACTAGGGACAGCCCCTATGCCCTTGAGCCTGCTGAGGTTATTTAAACCAGCCAGTCTTAAGCACCACCAGTTCCTCCCACAGAAATGCAATAAAGGCTCTTTCCTACGTTCCACCCTTCCCCCACCCCTAACAGACCTTGGTGCTTCCGCTTGTGGCTCTCCGTGTGCCCCCTCCTCTTGGGATCTGTGAGTGTACTAAACTATCTCTTCAATGGAAATTGTCTCCTGATCTTACCATACCTAAATAACAATAAAACCTACATTTTAAAAGACCATGTAAGAAGTCTGGGTACACTGAAATCACCATGCTGGAGGGACCACATGTAGAGATGACATAGAGAGGGAAGGAGATGCCCAAGGAGCCCCAGCTGATGTTGCAGCCTTCTTAACCCAGATGCTAGATATGTGTGGGAGCCTTTGAGAAGACCCCTGCTCCAGCCACCTTCTGACTGCAACCTCATGGATGACCCTTAGCAAGAGCTGCCAGTCAATCCCCGTGAGAGATAATTATAAAGAATGACTATTATTTTGTATCACTCAGTTTGGATGGTTTGTTACAGAGTCAAAGGTATCTGAAACAGGAGGCATGATCAAAGGTATGTTTCTGCTGATTTCATTCCTGTTCCCTCCGACTGCCGAATCACTGTTCATGTCTTTTAGGATCATTTAATTCCTGAAATTTGAAATTCCTTCAGTTCTAGCAAGACTCTATAGACTGCCCCTATCCCCCTACCCCAGAGCACCAGTAATAGCCCTCTTGTATCACTTGGTGCAATGCCTCAAAGAAAACATCTAAAACTATTTAGAAATATTTCTAGGGGCACCAGGATAAAATTCAGAGCTCAGTGTGGCCAATAAGAAAAAAAAAAGGAGAGGGGAGAAAATGAAAATGAGACAAACCAGGGTTTCAAAGAAAATTGAGGATCTGGAGAGCCTTCAAGTCTTTTGATTTATATTTAAACATTTCTCAAAATTGAAGTCTTGATTAGCCCAGTCCTTTCAAGTCCTGCCTCAGCCCTGATTTATGGGAAGGCCAGGCCAGCGCAAATGAAAGCAAAATGAGGTATTCTTTAAAATTACCTTGGAACACTTGAAGGAGGGCACAAGTGCTAACATGGAGATTAAAAAGGAAGTGATGAGATGGGCTTCTGAAGCCCTCGATCTGCAGACGTCTGGAGTGTGGGGAGGGGGGCCTGTGAAGGGTGGGCTACAAATCTCTGCAGGTGAGACTCCTGCAGGACGCTTTGTTTGGCTTGGCTCCCCATAGACTGAGCTCTCCATCAAAGAGTGGATCTGATAGCCCAGGCTGGCATTCTGATTTATTGACCCTTCCTTCATTAGCTGGAAAGGAGAAATTTGTAGCATGGAGAGAATGACAGGATTGTGGAGGAAGGAGACTGATTGGCAGTGGATTATAACAGTAGAATCCAGACCCACAGCAGCTCAGGGGCTGAATCACCTTTAGACCCAGGCAAGAGGAGCCTTTGATCCAGGCTCCTTACTTTGCCCCCTTCCAGCCACACCTTCCACCTAGGCAAGAAACCCACAGGACCACAAAGACATGCTCATTTGTAGCCCACTGTCCTCTTCTAGACTTCACCCTGGGTACCTGGGATCTGTAATTCCCTGACCAAATGGCTCCAAGCCCACTCCCAGGGGCTGCATGGGCCTCGTCTTTGGTTCATCTTTCTGAGGACAGACCACACAGGTGCTGTGTACACCCCAAGACTTGAGGGTTGGCCAGGTGGTGGCTATTTATAGGAGGAGGAGTTGGGACACATGGTCTGGGATGTTCACATGCACGTGCACAAGGCCCTTAAAATGTGGATGGAGCCAAGTGTGGGAAGAGGAAAGAGGTATAGGCCAGAGCCTGGACCCTATACCTCCTTAGGCTTTGGTACAGAAAACTAAGAATTCTAAATTCAAACTTGGTTTTCCAGGTTGATATAAAGGTATATCTGTGAATGGAGGAGGAGGGGACATATTGTATTGAATATTTGACATTTGTTATCTTGATTTATAACTCTGGCCTATGTAGCCATATGGCGCACATGGGCCTCCATATGCACTCTTGCCTTGACCTGCAAATGTTAGGAGAGGGTCTGTGCAAAGGGCAGAGACAGAGCATGACTTTAGTCTATTGTGTCAACTGCAGGGAGCTCAGCCTTTCTCCAGCCTTCTCCCTTGAGGGTAGGATGGTATGTGTGGGATGGTATTGCTTTCAATTTTAGTATCTCTCATAAATCTTCTCAGCTCAAGGGTCAGCAAAGGCTCCTCTCATATGGGAAAAGCTCTGAAGACCTATGGAACATTCTGGACTTAATCTACTGTCCTAAACCTACTTCCTACAACTATCCTCTTTGCCTCCATGAACTTTCTGTGTGTAAGTATAAACTTCTTCACTGCTTCTCCCTAGTCTCCTCTACTACACACACACACACACACACACACACACACACATGTGAGCAGGTTCCTTCCTCTCAGTTTACTCATGACACATTCTTTCTCAAATATCATTCCTCCTGCTCTCCACACATCCAAATCTTACCCAGTTTTAAAGATCTAGTTCAAGTTGAATTTCTTAAACTTTGTTTATCCATTAATTAATTCATTGAATAACTAATCAGTGAAACTCTGGCATGTACCAATTCTTGGGTTACAGCCATGAAGCTCTATCTATCATCTATCTATCTATCTATCTATCTATCTATCTATCTATCTATCTATTATCTATCTATTTATCTATCTATCTATCTATCTATCTATCTATCTATCTATCTATCTATCTATCTATCTATCTCTTTCTTTCTTTCTTTTTACTTCAACTCACCCTGATCTTGATTTTCCTAATTCTTCTTCATATAACATTATTGTGACTAAATTTTAACAAAATTTTTACATCGCTCTCCAAATTTTCTTAGTTGTAGATTTTGTATCTGAAACTGGATGACATATTTCTCACGAGCAGGAACTCTCTGTTGGGCTACTTTCATATTCCACTCCTTGGTCAGCAGAGTATAATGATAAAAATTTGATATGCAGCAAAGATCAACTGATTAAGTGACAGGCAGATTGATGGAGTGATAAGTTGATTAGCTGCCAACCTCCCTCCTGCATAAAGGAACTTGCAAAGAGCTCAGGTGGTCTGGCTTCCATTCTCCCCTTGCCATTTTTTTAAAAAAATCATTCCATTGGTTTATTTCTATTCCATTATGCATCTATCATGCTAGAATTTATTTCAACCCCTTTGAACATATTGATATTTTGGCTTGAAGTCTTAATAAGAATGATTTCTTTATTACAAATTTGAGTTTTTATTTGCAATTTATAACAAATTACTCTCATAGACAAGCATATGTTGAAATAAATAGGCCCAGTCATTTATTATTTCTTATTATTTCCATATGACTTTGGTTTAAGTTTCTAACAGAATCTCTGTTTCCATCTTTTTTTCTTTTAGGAAATAGCTTGTATTAGAACAGTTGTTCTCAAAAGTGTGAACCAGTACCCATCTGTGAACCAGTACCCATCTGATGGGTACTGCTGACGGCTAGTACCCATCAGCACCACCCAGATCTACTAGTTGAACAAGCTCTTCAGGTGATTCTGATGTATGATAAAGTCTGAGAACCTCTCTATTAGTTGAAAAACACTGAGCTGGCAGTGGAGACCCTGAATTTTGGCTCTGCCTCTTTTATTAAAAGCCTGTGTGACTCACTCTAAGTCTTAATTTCCTCATGCCAGTTTTTCTGTCTGTCTTGGTATATTTGGGGATAAAGATGGACTATTCTCATTTTAGTTTTTTGGACTGGTGACATGGTGAAAATAACAATGATATTTACTTCACAAGGTTTTCTAAAGATCAAATAATTCATTGCATGTACACTCTAGCAGCATTCTTTTAAAAATCTCTCAGAATTCTCAAGGGAGCCCAGATTCTTATTATTTTACATTGGATTCACAATCAAGAAATCTTGGTTTCTACCACATGTAGGTGTTACAGCCCATTGGGAAACGCACACTCACTTGGCCATATAGTGTATTTTAAGTGTCAGAATAAATGGTACATGTGATGGACAATAAACTCAGAAGAGAAAACAGCTTCTGAGAGCTGGCATGGTCACACAGAATGCTACATATCAAAAATGCGTTTTGAGTTGAGACTTAAAGATAAGCTGTGGAGAGACAGATAGTGAGGAAGGGCACTTTTGATCAGCCCAGGTGGGTGAATGCCAGGATTAAATATGTAGACTAAAATGGGCTTGCAGATGGGGACCATCTACCAGCAGTTGGGTCTGTGTTGAGGGATGAGTGAAAGTTTGAAAAGGATGTTGGGGCCAGGTGTTGAGGGTCTTGATAGTGGGCAAAGGAATCTGGAAACTCCGAGTGAGAAAACTGGCATAATAGGTCACTGGTAATATTTTAGATTTTTTTAAGGTCAAAGGGATATTCAGTTGGTGTTGTGTTGGGGGCATCTGATCACATACTTTCAGGAAAGAAGACAGAGTCTGAGGCCTGAACCCTTGAAACTTATCTTGGAATCTGCCTTGGCTGGCTCCATGGAGCCAGTCTATGTGTTTAACTCCTAATAGTTTTAAAGACTAGTCTAAACACAAAATTTCAGATACCCCAGAGGAAAGGGAGCAAGTTCATCACAGCAGTGGTTCTCAATCTTGGCTACATATTAGAATCACAGGGGAGCTTTAAGAAATCCATATCTGGACCCTACCCCAGGGAAGTTCGCCGGTGGCCTAGTTGTTAGGATTCTGGGCTTTCACTACCATGGCATGGTTCAATCCCTGGTTGGGGAACTGAGATCCCATGAGCTGCATGGTGTGGCCAAAAAAAGAAAAAAAAAAAAAGATAAAAATGAAAAGCAAATGTATCCTACCCCAGATATTTTGATTTAATTAGTCCAGCATGGGGTCCATGCACTGTTATATTTTCAAAGCTCCCCAGGTGGTTCTGATGTGCAGCTGGGGTTGTAAACTGCTGCCCCAGGAGGGTCCAGCACAGATAGTGTTCAACGAGGAAATGTTTCTGTTGCTTCAGATATCAGTTGTCTCTGAGTTTTGGTGGCTTTTCAAATAATGGAGCAGATTGCCATGGTCTTGGCAGGCTGGGGAGTCTGGCAGACATGAGTGATCTTGGCTGGCATATTAAAAAATATGGACCCAGAAAAGAAAACAGAAGGTATGGTGGAGCAGTGGAAAGGACTCTGGGTGTAGGCATCTGAAGACTTCCATATAATGCCTAATAACCAGTCAGGAGCTACAGATCAGGACTGTAATTGTCCAATTTCTTAGACTTTATAACTATCACATGTTTGTTTTTTTATCCTCCTCTCTGTATCCCCATAGAATCTACCAGTAAATCTTTAGAATTGAAAAAGGCTGGCAAGCCTGTTGTCAGGGCCTGAAAGGAAAAATGGAAGGCTTTGTGGCATAACATCTTGAATGGCAGGAACCCACAGGCCAGGCCTGGGTATGGACAGCTGTCAAGAGAAAAAAAAAAGCAGGGCTGCCAGGAAGAAAGCCAGCTGGGAGCAGAAGTCCCTCGTGGCTCCCTTGTATTTAAAAGTGCAACTTACACAATGCTCAGCACACAGAATTTATTAAATAAATGATTGTCAAGTTGACATGTGTTCTAGTCCTGGCCTCCATTCCTTCTGGATTGTGTATCCTTGAGCATGTTTTTCATTCATAGAGCTCTGCTTCCTCCTCTGTAAAGTGGGATAAATCACATCTTAATTTCCAGTCTTCAGGAAGTGCCCCATAGGCTCGGGCAAATGAACTAATGAACTTCAAGGAGCCTAGGGTTAGAGCTTAAAGTGGCATGTCTTTGATGACACCATTTCCCCAAAGTCTCAAGTTTTAGCTTAAAAATTCATATACTATGTGCCTTCATTCATTCATCAAAATTTTGCTGAGCATCTACTATATGCATGGCACTACTGTAGCACTTGGGATTCAACAAAGAACAACAACAATAAAAAGACCCTGGTCTTGTGTTGTTTCTACTCTAGTGGAGGGAGATAGGGTAAATTCCTTAATTTATCTGCATTTGTTAATATAGAAACAAGGAAACACTTACATCTTCCAATTTCTTAACACCCTCTTTGCCCTTGCTTCACAATTCTGGTGTCACACGGCACTGTAGGAGGCTCCATGGCCCAGGTCCCTGGCCCTCCGTGTGATACTGCCAAAGGTCCCAGGAGAGTCTTGTGAGGATCAATTAAAATGATGGAGTCATACTACTTGCAGGCTTCAACACAATGTAAATATAAAGGATGGCTACTTTTTATAAGAATTTTATAATTCCAAGTTACTAATGTACTGTGTGCCAGAAAACAGCAGACTCTGAGTAAGTTGTGAATTCTCTAAACTGCTGTTTTACTCTCCTGTCACTCTCAGACCCCAGTATTTGGGTACATGTAGGCATGGGTGGTCTTAGAGTAGGAAGTTGCCCAGGCAGTCTGCTTTGGGAGATGAGAGGAAGGACCTCTGCCATGGTTCTTTAAGATCCACTATTTGGGTTAAGTGCCAACTATATAATCCAAAAAAAGATTCATTTCAAGGTGAGAGTGAGGTGAGGGTTTGGGGACACTGCAGATTGGGTCTTCAAGAACATGTAAGATGTCATGGAATTTTAGAGCCAAAAGGCAGCCCAGAGTGGTTAAGTGACAAGTTCAAGATCACACAGCTAATAGGGGTGTTGCTGGGATGAGAACAAGGTGCCGTGCTCTTCCTATACTTCCTCTCTATTAAGAGATGTTAACCACACACCAGCTCATGTCAATCCCTCACCAGCTGGTCCCCCTCAATGGCACACTTGCTACAGGATGAAAGATACTTTGTTCCTGCTTATCTGGAACAAATTGATACAGTTCCAATTCTTTCTTCATTCTTGACAACACTATAATTTAGCACAGAAAAGAATGATGAGAAAGAATCAAATAGTCTTGCAGTTTTAAAGGCCAATGCATGGATTTTAGTCAAACTCTCTTGATTAAGGGCGGAGGTGGGTGGGCTGCAAACTGAAGCCTGAAGAAGGCACATGATTGGCTCAAGATCACACAGCTGGTTAGCTGGTGGAGGGGATGGGAACCAAGGACTCCTGACTTCCACCCCAGAGCTCTATCTCCCACTGTCATTGAGAGTGGATAAGGGTGTGGACCAGTACTCTTGGTAGACAGATTATTTAATGAGCCAAATTATTTTACCATAATGGCATGAGCATTTCACAGTAAATCAGGTCTGTTGTCATTACCGCATGCCTAATTACCCACATTTAGCCAGCCAAAGTAAACTTTCCTCTTGAAATCCCTATTTTATAGAATACTGATTTCCCAGATATATTGCAATGTGGCTAACACTTGCCAGGGATGAGATATGAAGTCTGGACTAAATATACCTTGAGTTGCTTTTATAGCATTTGATTCCTAAATCTTGAATTTGATTTTGTAAGGAGGACGCTCATAGTGGATTCTAAAGGAATAGGGAAGTATAGAATTGGTATATTAATTAATCATTCAGACTAGAGCAGAGATTGATTCAAGGCTTAGAGGTGATTTTTATTTCAAATAGGGAGGCATTTGAGAGCATTTACAGGCTGTTGACAAGGAACCAGTGGAGAGGGAGGCATAAACACAGGAGAAGGGAAGGGTGGATCATTGAGAGTAGAGCCCCTGAGAGTTGGTGGGTGGATTGGATGTGGACAGGAGGAGGGCACCACATTTTCTCAGACTGGAGGTAAGGGTGAGAGAAGATAGAAATACATAGAAGAGTGAAGGTGTTTGTTGAGAGGAAGTTGCAATGGGGGCAGGGGGTCATGAGGGATGCAGTTGAAGCCTGATGCCCTCCTGACTAATGAAATGTTGCAAGTGCATTGTGGCTGGAATAAGTGCCTGAGTTTTAAGGGGAACTGGGGGAGATGAGCATTTCCTCCCACTCCCATCAACCTAATTAAAATCCTCCTCAGACTCCTGGAAGTGCTCTCAGACCATGCCAGCTTGTGATAAATTCTTCTTTCACTGTGTCTGGTGTTTACCACCAGTTCTGTAACATTCAGAATATGACCATGCACATCTCTTTATTACTCTCATCTCGTCCAAGATCTCCCTCCACTCCACTCATCTCTGTACCAGTCTGTGTAGGTTAGGTTGTGCTGCAGTGACAGCCCTCTACATCTCTGTGGATTAAAAAACTAGGCTTATTTCTTCCTCATACTAAATGTCTGACGTGGTTTATGGGGGGCAGGGGAGTGGGCTCTGATCAACGTTGTTCTTCAGAGACTCAGGCTGATGAAGGAGCTGACTTCTTGAAGCAGCTGGTCTTCATGCCAAAGATAAAAGAATGTTTGTGGGGTCTTGCCTCAGCAATTAGATGTTCTGGCTTGGAAGTGACATGATGCTTTTGCTCACAACTCATTGGCTGGAACTCTACACTCCACGGTGAGCAGGAAGAGTAATCCTACCACATGCCTTGAATGGGGGAGGCCCATGCATGTTCAACCAACAGTGCTAATGACTACCATACTCCTCCAGCCAGACAACATGCTCTCTGAAGGCAAGGCCATGCCAGCCTCCTGCTTCTTGGTAGAGCTGCCATATTGGGCAGCCACAGTGCCAGGCACGAGAAGTGGTGTGCCAGCCACACCCACAGAGCTCACCAATCAGCATGGCCCCACGGCCACAGGCCACAAAACGCAGAAGGCAGACAAGGCAGGGAATGGGTGGGGTAAGGTCCTGTTGGGGGTGGCAATGGAAGGGAAGGGTTTGCGGACATGAGGAGCAAGCAGTAAGACAGAGAAAGGAGGCTGCCCATAGTGATGGGGGCACTGATGCTGCCGTTGTGAGAGGCCCAGTCCCCCAGCACCTCTCAGGAGCAGAAGCGGGGCATCCTGTAAGTGTCTGGCTGAGGGCATGAGGACAGCTCAACAGCCCCCCTGGTTCAACTGCAGTCATTAGTGTCAGCACACTGGAAGGACAAGCCTGGGTCGAGCCCTGTGATTCTGAGGGGCAGGTTCTGAGAGACCATAGCTTCCCTTCTCCATGTCCTCATTGCTCTCTTCTAAAGACCGTGGCTTGGGTTTGTTATTCATGAATTATCTACACTTACTTGTTTTTGTTTTTGTTATTTTAAACAGGCCTCCTCTTGACGTAAGTGACCACTTTGACTTTGAACTCAAGAACTCTCCAGTGAAGTGGTTGGCAAAGGCGGAGGTCCAGAAGGCAAGCAGCTTTCTCAGAGCAGGGCGGCGAGGCCCAGGGGTCCTGCCTCCCCACATGCCCTGTGTGCCTCACACTCGCCCAGCTGACCCCCAGACACAGCTTAGCGTGTTCAGAAGTAGAGTCAAAATAAGCTCAGGCTTCTGCATGGAAGGGACACTCTGACTCCTTCCCAAGTTTTCAGGCATCCTAGGTGTTGAATGAGACAGAGAAGCTGCCCCCTGCTCAAGGACAACAGCTCAAAACCGGCAGACGGATCTGTCGGTCCAGCCAGCTTGCTCTCTGTCAGCCAGGGTCCCTTTAAGATTCAAGAACTTGGAGGTAAGGAGGTCAAATGCAGGCCAGTGGAAGTTTCCACACTCCCTGTGTCTGGGCCAGTGTCTCTGTCTATCTCTGCTGGGAAGGGTGGGCCCTGTTCCCACAGGCCTGAGATTTATAACTTCAGTCTGGGAGGAGGCGTTGGCCTTTACTTCTTGGCATGAACAATGGTAAACAGAGTTACGAAGAAAATTTGGAACTGGTATCCCTCAGCCTGTGTCAGGCTAACTCTCTGGTCCTTTTTCTCCTTGTGAGTTGCACACACACACACACACACACACACACGCTATGTGCACATACACCAGCTGTAAAATGAGACAGAACAATAGAGTAGTTGACATTTAGATTTTCTCAAATACTCAACCCAAATCAGTCACCAGACTCCCATTGACCGCTAAAGGATGCATCTTTAGTGTCACATGAAAATACCTTGAAAACACACACACACACACACACACACACATTCTGAAAACCTTTCACCTTGCCCCCTCCCCCTCTCTGGTACCTCTCGCAAACCTGACCTTCTGAGCAAAGCTGGAAGTATTCTCTGCCTGCCCTGTCCTGCAGTTATCTGCTAATGGAGATAGAATCTTCCGTCCCTGAGATTTTTCCTTTAATACACTGAAATATTAAAAGGCGAAAGCAGCAAGTATTGAAGGTTCATGTGGAGATTAAACAAGAGTCAAAGATCGGTAGCTGACTGGCTGGAGCCTTAATTGTCAGGATAGGGGCAGCCAGGGGGAGGACGTCTGGCCAGGTCAGGGAGGCAGTGATGTGGACGTGTGTGTGTGTGTGTGTGTGTGTGTGTGTTTGTGTGTGTGTCAGAGATAACAGCAGGGAGAGGGCTGCCATCAGCTTTCTGTTTAGAGGGTTTTTAAATGGTCCCATGTTTTAGGGGGTTTGGTCAATGTTCTGAGCTTATGGGAGCATTATCCCACTTTTCTCCGTTGAGGGCAGTAGATCATAGTGGTTAAGACACAGGCTCTGAAAGCAGACCCTCTGAACTGAAATCCTGCCTCTGCTACTTCTACCTGTGTGGCTTGGTCAAACACCTTCACTTCTCTAAGCCTCAGTTTCCTTGCCTATAAAATGGGTGTGATCAGAGAATTACCGTTATAGGGTTGAGACTGCTGAGTGCCTAGCACAGGGCTAGAAATCTAAAGTTACTATTATTCCTTTATTTTCTACCTGAACTGATATTGGAGTTATTCCACATTCTTGTTTCCTCACCTGAAACAATGCATAAATCACCTAGAGTTCTTACTTCTGAGACAGAAATGACCCCCACCTACTTTGTTTCCTTAAGGAAGCAGTACACAAAACACCACTACTCTGCCATTGAAGCAAAAGGCACATCTCCCCTGAACTCACCTCCCCACCTGGCACCCAGTGCCTGTGGCTTTAAATGGGGACAGGGTAAGAGGGCAGGGCTGGCTGGTTGATTTATGGCAACAGTGACCCTCAGGAGGAGGCAGGACACCTGTAGGCTCACCTGCATCTTTCCTGTGCTGAGAAGGGTGCTCTCTGTGGAGAAGCAGGTCAGGGTGTGCTGGTCCAGCCCTGGAGAGGAGTCCGAGCTGGGGTGTGATGTGGAGGAGAGCACCTTGGACGTGGTGTTGGGAGGCCTGGGATGGCTCTGGGTTCTACCCTTGACCAACTGTGGAAGTTGGGCCCGGCTGCCTCACCTTCCTGGCCTCAGAGTCCTCCTCACGTGACAGATTGACATCCACCATCACGCCAGGCTGATCCCCCTGCAGACCTCATGCTGATCCCTTACTACTTGCCTCCCTGCACGTGCTCACACGGGCACACGACACATGCCCAAGCATACAGGCTCACAGAGGCACATGTACACACACAAACACACACACACACAGGTGCACTCCTCTTCAGCCATCTGAATCAGGTCAAGGTCCACCTCCTGCCTTCCTGGGCTCCATCACCTACTTGTCTACACCTCAAGGGCAGCCCCACACAAAGTCCCTTCAGTTTCCTTGTCATGTTTGCGTTTTGTGTAGTCCTGTGCTCTTTTTATGTCTCCAGATGCATAGTTAGTTAATTCAAGGTCCTCTCCCCAGATCTTCCCTAGTGTGCAGAAGTAAACTTTCTGTGATGCTAATGACACTTAAACTTCAGGGCCCCCATCAGCACAGTGTGTTTTCATGGTCATACGTTTTCATATAGTTGGTGCATGTAAAATATTTTAGTTATAATCTGTTAATACCACTGTTTCTTTCACCTCTGATTTACCCCCCTCATACTATCCTCATTTTGGTGGCAGCAGAGTGTCCCCTTTGGAAACTAGCTAAGGGGCAGTTGAGTTGGGGGTGTGTTGGTTTGGGTTTAGTGGGACATATTTACATAGTGTTTAGTCGATTCTCTTGTAAGTCGTGTGTGGCTAGCTGTCACTGTGGGGGAAGTCTTCAAGGAACACTCTGCTTCCCTGTGCAGACAGACTCTGTGTGGGCCACAGAGGGAGACCTGAGTGAGCGTGTCCTACAGTGCCGGGACATGGAAGTGCATGGAGAATGGGAGAGTGTAACACGCACAGAGCCAGAAGCCGGTGGGTGGGTGGGAGATTCCTCCAATCGTCAGGTCTGTGAGCAGAGGATTCTGTTCCCATCACTGCCTCCTCAAAATGAAAGCTCTCTTTTGTCAGGAAATTTGATCATGCAAAGTAATACAATCATAAATGCACCATTCATTTTGTTTCTTTTTTGATGGGAATTACTGACATAGAATTTATCAGAATCCTCATGTTTAAATGTCTTGCTGATTTGACAGGAAATACTGACATTGACGGAGATAACATAAAACTCATTATATGCCACTACAATGAGGACTTGGATGACAATCTGGTAGTAAGTTTCATAAATTCACAGAGTAGCTTAGATTTGTTGCTGAAAAAGAGAAGTTGAAATGCCCTGAAATCTCATAGTTCATGTATAAAAGATACTTGACAGAGGTTTTTCCAAAGTTGATAACAATTCTGGAAATTCACATGGCATTACCAGTGACAAATTGTGAGACGGAAAGAAACCTTTTCAAACCGTGAATAATAAAATACAAAATTGGATCAACTTATTAAAGGAGAGACTGAATTATCTTTGTATTCTATCTATAAAAATGAGATTGAAAAATGATACTCATTTAAAGAGATGATCGAAGAGTTCGTCGCTAAAAAAAAAGTAGGAAGAAAAGTATTACACATGAGCGTCAGACAGTTATTTTAGATTTTGTGATGCCTGGAATTTGTCAGCTTTTTAAAATTTGTAATTTGTTGTGACTGCTTTTTCTCTTTATAAATATAATCTCACCTTCAAACGTAATTTGTATTTGGAATTTTGAATTCTTTTTCTTCAAGAGGGTCCCCAAAATTGTAAAATCTTCTGATCTCCCCCAAGCTGGGTCTGCTCTATGTACCCCTTGGCCCCAGCTAGGAGATCCCTCTCACAGCTGTTCTTAGGCCTGTGGCTGCCAGCAGGAGGTCTGGATGTGGGACAGGGTCTGGGTGGCACTGACGAGGGCACCCACTGTGAGCCAGTGGGGAACACGGGCCTGGCTGACATCACACATCCTTGGAGACCATCTAACTCTAATTCTAAAAGGGACAAAAGTTTTGTTACGCTGCCTGTGAGGGCCCAAACCTTTCTACCAACAGTCTCATCAAGGCCTGGCTGGGCCCTGCCAGCCCCCCTGTGTTTCCTTTTAATAAAATTTAATGTTTTCATTTTCAAAGACCTAGAAAATCCAAACACTTTTTAAAAGCCCCAAGGAACTATAAAAATTAATAGCACAGGGTTAATTTCTTTTTCAGTGGCGACTCAATTAAACCTGCCAAAGTCAGACTGTGATTTAAACTCACCACTTGCAGAGGGACCTGAGCGGAGCAGGCAAACATGGTATGAAACAATAATATTTACCAATTACCCTCTTGGATGTTTCCCACCCGGCCCCTTCCCTCCGGGGAAAATTTTTTCCTTCCCTCCCTCCTCTCGAGGGCCCAGAGGTCAGCATCCCTAATTGTTTTCTCCTTGAATGGTCACATTGCTATCAACAAGTGACTGAACTTCTTCCCTGCTCAGGGTAATGGAAAAATACCACCCGGGCTGGCTGCCCTGGGCAACAGGCCACGTGGACACCATCCCGCATGTGGGCCTGAGCTCAACTTTGAAAATGAGAGAACGGCTCCCGCTCATCTCCGCCAGGCGTTTCAGCCAAACCAGACATCTCACATTCCACACTTAGTCCTGCCCCAGGGCACTTGCTCCTAAGGTTCCCTTGCCAGGAATGCCCTCTCTCCTGTTCATGAGCACTTAGCCCTTAGCACTTCAATCTTATATTTTCTCTGAGGCCCTGATCAAGACCAAGTTCTTTTAAGAAAGCTTTCCTGATAAAATCCATCTCCATGTAGATTTTCCACTTAATCTCACTGCCTTCAGCTCCTCTGTATTGAGTCAACTGCACGTTATCTCTTAATTGCATATGGGCTGTCTGCGTCCTTCCTAGAGTTTTTAACACACAGGCTTCTAACAAGCTTATCCCTACATCCAGACTGTAAGCTCCTCTAAGGCAGGAACTCTTCTGGGCGCATCCTTTGTACTTAGTTTGGTGTTTTGCGTGGGATAGAGGCTTAATAATTGCATTTGGACTGGAATGGAGAGTCTCAGCATTTTCTCTACAACAGGATAGTGAACTGTGTGCCTCTGGAAATAGGATTTCAATGCAACATTGTTTGCATAGAAAAAATAAAAAAATAATAATAATTAACAAAAAAATAAAAAAATATCTGAGCAAAATGTCCATCAATGGGGAACAGATAAGAAGAATATGGTGTATGATAACATGCTCTAGAGCAATTAAAATAAAGAATATGGAGTTGAATTATCAATATATATAGATTCCCAGAACAGAAATGTTGAGTGAAACAGGCAAATTGTAGAACAATATGTTGGTTAAGATACAATTTATGTAGATTTAATGCCACATAAACCAATACTACACAGCGTTTTATGGATCCATGTGAATATGTCCATGTATGAACACAGAGATGAGAAAGAAATACATGCAAATCTTGGCAGGGATTGCCTCTGCAGAGGGAGGGGAGAAAATGGGGAATGGGACCCCAGACTCTTTAATTCCTTCTAGATATTTTTTCTTTTCATTATAAAAATCTGAAGCAAATAAGAGAATGTTAACATTTGCTAGTTTGGCTTGGTGACTACATGGCAGTCCGTGAGGTAGAGACTGGAAAGGTGTCCTCTCAGTGGGCTGCCCCTCTTCCCAGCCCAGTCCCGGACCCCATTTCCCAGCCTCCTCGGCAGGGAGTTGCAGCTACGTGACCTCAGTCTGGCCGGGGCACGTGGGCTACAGTGACAGATAACACTTCTTGTCTTGGCCCTGGAACACCTGGGCTGGGTCCGCAGCAAACCAGTCATTGACTTTGCTGTGACCTCGCAAGGGAGCTTCCCCAGACTCTGCTGGGCTGCAGGGAACAGGAGGCGGGAGGGAAGATGACCACTGAGCAGAGTCCGGGGACTTTTGCCGCCTGCAAGATGAGGGTGAAGCCTCCAGTTGCTGGCTGGGCCCCCACACAGGCCCTCCACCCTTTTTTCATCTTGCCTGGCTTCCTCACTGTCCCCAAAACATACCTCACTCATTCCTGACCTGCTTCCCATCCGGATGTCCCCCTGCAGAGCTCTGAACCATAAACATCTTCTGCCTGGCCCAGGCCCTGCCCGTGACTCCACGTGCCACCTTGCCCCTTCCCCTCCAGTCCTCAGAACTCCTATCTGCACTGCCTGTTTGGCTTTAACTGCAAACTGCCCTGTGCTGTCGCTTCTGTCTTGGTGACAGGGATGATGCCTTATCTTTGTATCGCTCTGTCAGGGAAGGACCTAAGTTGACTGGTTCTGTGCTGAACAAAGGGACGAGAATACCAGAGCCTAATCTGGTGTCCTCTGCAAGTCTGATGGGCCTACCCCACATTGTTCAGAATTTCCAGAGTTGGCGTAAAAGAGACCCTTCCTGGAGAGGGGTGGGGGCAAGCAGCACTGGAAGAGAGCAGGGCATGGAAGGCCCTACGAGGAGATTTAGGGACAAGGGTTCCGAACCTGAGGCTGAGGCTGAGGTTCGTTCTCAGAGAAGATCAAGGTTATCTCCAGCCAGGGTTTCTTAACACTGGCTCCTCTGGAGGGACATTGGATCAGATCCCATAGAATGCAGGGGTGTTGTTTCTTTCAGAGGCAGCTGGGAAGGTGAGGAGACATCAGGAATCAGCCTCCTAGTCGTCAGCCAGTCCTAGGAGAGGAGAAGACTCAGGAGAGAGGATGGGAGGCCGTGGTTGGGAAGGAGAGGGAACTGGGCTAAGCCCCTGGGGTGTAAAGGTAGAGAGGCAGGTGGGGGGAGGGGGGAGACCAGGGTGGAGAGGATGGGGGGCAGGCAGCGGGGATGGGGTCCTCATCTGTGGGGTAGCAATGGTAAGTTACAGATATTTTTGACCTTTTATTTTTTGGACAAAGCCATTTAGCCTCCCTGAGACTCAGGTTCCTTATTTTTAGAAAAGGCATGATACAACTCTGCTGGGCTGCTGAGATGTAAACAAGTAAAATATGTGAAAGTGTTTATCGACCCCAAGTGCTATACAAATAAATGCCATCAGTGTGACAACATGATGGATGCCAGACCAACACAGGCCAGTCTGAATGAATAGGCGAATGACAAGTGAGTGAAAGACCTTGGAGGGGCATGGCTCACAGGTGGTCTAGAGACCCAGGGTGGGGATATGCGGGCAGAGGAAGACTCTATAGACACTGATGGTTCAAGCACCCCCATCAGAGCTCAGGATTGAGTCGACTCCACAGAGGACATGGGAAACAGAGCAACCCCTTGGATTTTAGTAATCTGGTCAAGTGGCACACAGAGCTCCAAGACCACACGTTTAGAAGATGAAGAGCAATCATAAAGTTAATTAGGGAAGACCCAGAATCAAATCCAGGATGGAAATACCTGGGAGGAGAATGTAAGGACCAGACACATTTTATACCACAGGGCTTCATGTATCTGGGATGCCCAACTTCTTAGTTCCCTGGGAAAGAAAATCTGGACCTCTTAATTAGACCCTGGAACCTTCCACAAACTGGCCAGAAGGTCTTTCTGGTGTTTCCTCCCACTTTGGCCGCCCTGCACAGACCTCCTCTCTGCTGAGTGGAGCTGAGCACACCAGCCCACTTTAACACACCATCTTGTTTCTCTCTTTCTAGCCCGCTCTGTTCCATCATCAGAGCCCCACCCAAACCCCATCTTCTTGCCACTGGGTTAAGGGGTTCAACTTCACCTGCACCTTTTGCTCTCCACCACTCTACTCTCCCATTCCTAAGCTTCGGAATGCTCAGTGCCTCCACCTCCACCTGACTCAATATTCCTTGACTAGCATCCTGGCTGTTTCACAGTGTCTCACCTTTTCTTTTACACTGTTAAGTTCTCTGAAGACACTGATTATTTTAGTTTATAATTCAGTGTGTCCTTTAATCCACCTAGGACAGTGCTGGGCACATAGGGAAACCAAAAATATTTGATGACTTGTTGGGAAGATAGAGTCCTTAGTGACCAACTAACACCTTGTCCCTTGGTGTCTGTGACCAAATGGACACTTGTTGGGAATTAGAACTTTTCATGCTCTCCAGGGTGCAAGCGTTAATAGGTGACCATCACCTGGCTTCAGCCCCCACCTCCATATACCCCGTCCCCCTATCCCAGTGAGGCTAGACTCATTACTGTTCCCTACATAACATGCAGCACCTCTGTGATCCTGCCATGGTGATGCTGCCTTTGTGGCTTCTTCTCTACTCTACACCTCTTCAATTCCTAACCACCTCCTCCTGCTCCTGAGAAACAAGCTCACACCCAAGGTGGTTGACCAGAGGCTGTCTTCCTCAGCACTATTCCTTTCTCATTTCCACCTTCTCTGCATTGTGCCTGATACTCAAGGTCTTGCAGTTCCACTGGGGTGGGGTCGAGTAAACCAGATTCGCAGATTAATACCATCCAAGGCAGGGTCATCCTAGTGACACAAGGCATGGCTATTCAAGGAGGTGAGCTCTCTTCCAGGTGGGGTCCTGGGATTCACAGAGGGGGTGGTGCTTGAACTGAGCCTTGAGGCAGGGTTTGGACTGGCGAAGGAGAGAGAAAGAGAGATGTGGAAGTGAGAGGGCAAAGAGTGCTGGGAAAAGTGAACTAAAAGAGTGGCTGGAAAGGATTGTAAGAGATGGGTCAAAAAGGTAGATGGTGGGCCAGGATTAGGAATTATCCATACTGACAAAGTATTTATACCTGAAGTGTTTCTGAGTGCCCACCTTGTGCTGGGCCAGGGACAATCAGATTGGTTTATGCCTATGTCACTCTCGGAAATACCCAAATCGTCAGACACAGGGTGAATTCACTCTTACAGCCCACTGGGAGTTGGGAAGAGGGCATCCTCATAGGTCTATACCCATGTGGGTCTAGGGATAGTCTCACCTATGTACCTTACCTGCTTTAGGAGTGTGAATAGTTTCTAGGCAAGAGTAACTAAGTGGGCAAGAAACTATGGCTGGGCTCCTAGTGCTTCAAAGAGAGAAAGCTCGCCAGACAAAACAGGCAAAAGTAGGAGAGGAAGCCACGCTGGGGTGATGCTTACCCACAGACCCCAGGCCCAATAAGTGGGGCCTCTGACATGTCTTATGAAGGCAATAACTTCTCGTGGCCATAATTCAAGTCCAGAGAAGCTGAGAATTGGGACCCTGAAAGAAACAGTGTTGGGGACATTTTGGGGGGACAACAGGAGAGTGTGAATCATACCCAACTGCTCCAGGCTGTTTCCAAATACCTTTTCCTTAGGAAGTTAGGTGTGCACAGCTTTAGTACCTGAACCTGTGGCGTGACAGGGCTGGCAGGAAAGTAAATGCAAACTTAGACATGTTAACAGGGCTCACAGCCTGCCTGAGTGTACATCCCCTTTTTAAGAGAGACACTGGCACAGGGAACATCCAGATCGAGGTAGCAGGAACTGTTAGGGAAGGGAAATGGGAAGCATGGGGAAATGATGACGGGGGTGAGAGAGATGGAGAGCACAGCATTGTGGTTGTCACATATCTAGTGAACTGTCATCTGGGTGAGAGCTTCACCTTTTGTGGGTAGTGCTCCCACAGGGGCAGAACTAGGCATTTAGAGGATACAGATTTCCCAACAAGAACTGAACTACCAGCGAAGGTGCTGTCTGAGCTAGTATTGCCTGCTTTTTTCTGAAAACTTATCATGGGTGGGGCCTGATGCTATATTTCATTATAGCAGAAAGCTGGCTGCACTCAGGTCTGCAGATACGTCATTTTGGGCTTATTTGGAACATGTGGGGAATGCTTTCTTTGGTAAGAGTATTTTAAAGAATTCTCATGTGTATAAACTTTTTATACTTATCATTGGTAAAAGCATGTATGAGCGTGTGCTCTCAGGAGTGGGAAAGTGACACAAACATCGCCCTCTATGGGTGTTAAATGTGAGGGGTCGACTCTAAGCAGAAATAACTGCCTACGTCATTTTCGGCACACATGCTCAACTCATCCTGAATGTGACCACACACAGATTGCATATAAGTTCATACGTAAATAAATATAAATTGTATTGCATATATAGAAATGTAGAATTCCAAACATCAGGGAAAGCACACAATACATATTATCTCACTTAATCCCCATGATAATCCCATGATGGGGAGTACTACTATCTTCATTTTATAGAAAAGGGAACCAAGACATAGAAAGGTTAAGTAAATTGGCCAAGGTCACTTCTCTGGTAGATGGCTGAGGTAGGACTTGAGCCGAAGGCTGCTTGAAGGTCTTAGTTTCTATGTTTTACTGGAGGTATCTAATGAGAGGGTGTAGAGCCCAGCCTTAGTTTCTATGTTTTACTGGAGGTATCTAATGAGAGGGTATAGCGTGCCTTGTACGGACACTGATGGGGAATTTCTGTCTCAGGGGTAGGGGTGGATAGGCTTCCTTTCACCTCTACAGGTCTATGGTCTGGCCTCCAGGGTTTTCAGGCAAAGACTGAAACATATGCTAAGTTGGGCCATGCCCTCCACACCCCTGCGCAATGCCAAAGATGCAGTGTCCGGCAGGCAGAGAAACAGACACAAAGGCCAGGAAGGTGAAGTTTGATTATATCTCCCTGACTCCCTGTTTTCTCTGCAATGTGTTCTTACTGTTCCTTTAAGTTTTTTTTTTTTTTAATAAATTTATTTATTTATTTATTTATTTATGGCTGTGTTGGGTCTACATTGCTGTGCGCGGGCTTTCTCTAGTTGCGGTGAGCAGGGGCTACTCTTCGTTGCAGTGCGTGGGCTTCTCATCGTCGTCGCTTCTGTTGTTGCGGAGCATGGGCTCTAGGCACGCAGGCTTCAGTAGTTGTGGCACACGGGCTCAGTAGTTGTGGCGCACAGGCTCAGTAGTTGTGGCGCACGGGCTTAGTTGCTCCGCGGCATGTGGGATCTTCCCGGGCCAGGGCTCGAACCTGTGTCCATTGCATTGGCAGGTAGATTCTTAACCACTGCGCCACCAGGGAAGCCCTGTCCCTTTAAGTTTACCTTAGTCCCTGGGAACCTGAGAAGCTGATCTGTCTTAATGAAGGAACATGAAACAGCCCAATGGAGAAGATTGGAGTTGGGAGCTTCAAATCCCTCTACTCAGAGTTTCTCAGCCTTTTTTTGATCCATGATAATATAAGTCCCCCTCCTTCCCTGAGAGATCTAGAGATGCTCTGATTTTTGCTGGGATGGAAAGTGTCCATTTTGAATTCTAAGGTCAGTTTATGAATCCTCACCAGCCAGGAAGACTTGGTTGAGCATTTATTTCTGTGGATTATATTAAGGAAGTCTCTTGTATCAATATTAGGAGCAGATTCTTCAGTTTTCCAAAATAAAACTACATTATACTATTGAATGGTCTTTCTCAAACCACAAATGCTACCTTCTCCCCTCCCCATGGGATCTGATTTACCCCCTTGGAAAGACCTACCACCCTTTCCCTCTGCCCTCACATTGAGAATCACTGGTCTAGTGTAACCCTTATAGCTGAGAAACCAGAGATATGAATTAATTAGGTCATAGTCACAAAATGACTTATTCATCCCATTCATTCAGTTCTAGTCAACAAATATTTATTGAGCAAATACTATGTGCCTGGGATCCTAAAGATAGCTGGTGCATCTGCATTTTCAAATCTATGTCCGGAGAGGGGACCCCTTGACCAAAGGACTGAATGTTTAGTGGTAGAACTTGGTACTGGTGGGGTACATTCTTTTAGTTGGGAATCTTCCAGATGTCACTAAAATCTCACACCATATACAAATGTCTGCTCAGTCAATGCAGAAAGGGCCAGTCCTGTGTGGATACCCAGCTTTGAAGTTGGCAAAAATGAGAAGGATTAGAGCCCTCTCCCTAAAGCCACAGCATCTCCCTGCCTCCCCTTTCTTGTCAACACCCACTCCTCCTTGGATTTGGTCTTATACCCTGCCTGCTGTTTTCTTTGTTGTTTTTTCATCCCCACCAAGGTGGGTAGAAGGGCGCCCCCGTTATTTCCTCCTATCACCCCCCCCCACCCCATGCTTCCCAGCACAAGGTTCCATTCTTCATTAATAGTGTTTTAAAGCCAGCATGGAGCTGTTTTCCAGATGTGGCCATGCGCAGACAGTAATTGTGCTCTGTGATCCCTTCCAGCTGCTCCCATCGCTTGCCAACACACTGCCCCCACCCCCACCTTGCAGCCCCAGGAGTCCATGTTTGGGGGCTGCAAATTAGGGCAAACGTTGTAAAATGATCATGTGCTACACACGGCCTTCCCCACAAGAATTATGGACTTTATAACTGAGCTAATTGGCATTAGGTCTTGCCTGAAAGGTCAAGAGAGTGGCAGAGAAACAGGATCTTTGTAAATTGATCTGCTGGTCCCCCACTCCTTCCCCACAGCTCCCTTTCCCATTTTGAAATACGGCCTACCTGCCCTGTGGAATTGCTGACTCTTGTAAATTACTGCTTTGACTGTATAGGACTGTTACACATTGTTTCACATCACGTGGAAGGCGGTGGGGATGTTGAAGGGGTGCATAGTTATACCCTGCAAATTCTTCTACCAAACCACAAGATTCAGCTTTCATAACACCTTGGTGAAGCAGGGCATTGTAATGCTCTTGACCGTCAAATCAAGCATAATTTATCCAAAGATAGCATGCAGGCTTTGGATGGAATATTTATTTATTTATTGCTCCAAATACTTGAGTTCCTTCTGAATCATCTTGCCTTTCTATTGTTTCTCATATGGGAACACTCCTATGGCCTTTTTTTATCTCCTACATTGTTATTAAGCATGTTAGAGGCAGGGTTCAAGGTCGACTTTAGGAGGGAAAGAAAGTTGTCTTTCTGGAATCAGAGATATTACATTTTTATCTATACATTGTGTGGGTCTTTCTGGATATGGTTATAAAATGTCTGTCCTCCGCTATCTGGTGCTCATGATTAGGGGTTAAGCATTGAAAGTCCCTGTTAAAGCATATATAGTATCTGGGAAGAATAACTGATTTACCTTGTGGTTCTTACCCCTCCCCCCTTCTTTTTCTTAGTAAAGGACCATTGAGAAGTGAATGGAAGCTGACTTCAAATTGTACACACTCACTCATATTTTGCTTACAGTTTGGGGCTGTTTTTGGATCTTTCGAATCCCAACTGTGGATCAATTCCAAGTCATGAATCCCTGCTCAGTTATCATTGCCATTGCCACCCTGGCCCACATGAGCTTATTGGAGCCTTCTATCAGAGGCCTGAGGAAACAGGGCTTAGGCTGGCCAGTGCAACGGGAAAGGTGAGAGAGTGAAGTTTCAGTGCCCAATTTTGGGGTCACAATGTGGGGAGGAGGTCTGAAATCATCTACTCATTGAATAGTCTGCAGACCTAATAAACAATGCAACTCACAGGCATCTGCTAGGGCTCTTTCAGATGTATGTAAATGCTGCTGCAATGTGAACATTCATTTGGAAATGTGGATATTAAGTGTTTGCCCGATCAACAGATATCAAAATGGTAACTGTTATCATGATGGGAGGTTATTTAATGCAAAATGGGGTCTTTGAGCTGGGAAGTTTGGGAGCCCCTGTCTACTCTATTACTGATCCAGGTCCCATCACATCTCACCTTGATTACTACTGTTACCTGAACATGCTTCTCCCTCATGTCCCTTCCCCCACACTGCAGACAGGTGGTCCTCTTAAGATGTCAGATCCTCCTCAGCTTAAACCCTCCCATGGCTGCCATCTTGCTCCAAGTCAAAGCCTTACCATGGTCTCCTGCTCTGGCCACATCTGTTATTATTCTCCCCTTTGCTCTCTTCAACCCAGCCCAAGACCCAGCCCCCAACCCCAGCCCCCAGCTTCTCCTCAAACATGTAGGCCCAGCTACCACCCACAACTTTCTCACTTGCTGCTATCCTCATAAGTGCACCTGTCCCAGGTGTTCCAGTGGCTGGTCTCCCTCCCCCCTCCAGGTTGCTGTCATCCCTCATTGGAGCCGCCTTACCTTGCACCTTATCTAACACAGCTCCCGCCACCACCAGCACTCCTGATCCCTCTTCCCTATTTTACTTTCTCTACAGCACCCAGCACCTCCTGACTTCATATTTATTTGTGTTTGACCATATCTCCCCACCAGACTACCAGATCCTTGAGAACAGGACCTTTGTCTGGAGTGTCCACAGCTGAATCCTTAGTGTGTGATAGGCAAACAGTGTGTACTTAGGCGATCCATACCCTATGAGTGAGGCCCCAGCTCCAGGGCACTGGGGGACTAAGAAAGGAGGAGGGAAAACCACGTACATGAGGGGAGGAGAGAAGCCTGGGGGATGGAAGAGCCAGCCACGCTTGGTGCCCACTTTGTGGTAAGGACACCAGGAGTTACTCGCCTGGTCTGTAAGTGGAGAGGATGCCCTTACCTCTCCCATCTGACAGAGTCACACAGGGTTTGCTAGGGTCCATTTCACTCTCCTCTGTCTGCTGTATGTTTCAAGCTCAAGGCAAGGCTGAGCTAATGATGATGGACATACATGGACCAGAGTCTGGTACTGGGAGCCCTGTACAGGTCACGGATCTGCCACAAACAAATTATTTCACTTTTCTGGGTCTTGTTTTTAAATCTACAAGATGAAAGGATTTGTCTTGAAAATCTCAAAACCTAAGTGTTTGATTTTATTATGAAATGGGATATCAGATGCAAATTAACTCCAAGCCCTTTTAAGAATGCTATGCAGTAATACTTACTGCACTGCCAGGGGCCCTTGAGAAAAATGCCAAATCTGTGACTGTGCTCCCCTTTGCCCACCTCTCTGAAGGCCCCCCTTTGTGCACAGCCGCATAGGGGCTGCTTCCTCCGCAGAGCCTGCCCGGGAGCCCCAGCCTCTGCCTCCTCACGGGTCCTTGACTCCCACATGAGGCAGCTTCAGCACTGCCCACCCTGACTCGGCCTTAGGGGGCAGCCAACCCCACCACCCACAATACCTGAGTTTCTCTTCATTCACTCGATGGCCTCCTCTGTTCCCAGTATCCTGTCTAGCTGCCATTTGGGGTCAGAAGGCATTGCCTCCTGTTGGTGGTTGACCCTGACTGTGGGGGAATCAGGGAGAGAGGACATCATTGGGAAGTGTCTGTAGTAGCCTTGGGGAGAGAGTGAAGAAATGAGATTGACAAGGGGCAGAGGGGGTCACATGAAGCCTCTTGAGGGCGTTTGGTCCACCCCGACCTGACAGACAAGGCTGCTGAGAGCAAGAGAAGGGAGAGCAGGATCTCATGGCTGATAAGAACGAGCTGGACATGGAGCCTGGCTGCACGGGAGCTGGCAAGGAAGACATAATCCTCACCTCAGGTCCCAGCATCCTTCACACATGTAAACACAAGGAGCCCTTCAGAGTCTCTTTTTGAACAACAAAGCAACAGTACCCGTTGTTTATATTTCTCTGCCTTGCCCTTGATGGTGTGGCATGTGAAGAAAGTCACACTCTCATTTTTCTTCAGCTGGAATTGAGCCCTGAGCCCCAGTCCAGTCCACAGGCGAGACCCTGAGACAGATCCCCTCACTTGTTTCTCCTTGGGGTTGGGACTGACCCTGAGGTCCCATGAGTCCACTTGGAGAGACCTTCCTGTTGTGTTTGTCACTGAGAGTCACTGCTGCGTATAAACCCATGGCCCCGTCCTCCTCATCCTCCCACCATTAAATGGGGAGGCCAAACTGGATGGGCCACAAGTAAATGAGTCCTTTCTAGAACTCAGTCTCCCATGATGTCACAGTGTGCCCCCAGCCTTTCTGTCATGTTGTGACTTGTGTCCTCTGGCTAATATGCCCCTAGCATACTGCCCAGCCAAGTCCATATTGTCCAGGAAACCATGGCAAACATCATATATGAATGTGGTCCCTAATCACCAGGACCTATTACCCAGGGCAGAAAGCACTGTCTCTGTTTAGGGTCAGAGCTCACCTCAGGGTCTCCTGCCTGTACCTTTGACCTTCTGGACCTTGGACCAGAGACCAACTAGCCAAGAGCTTCTGTCAATTATTCCTGTTCTACATGATTCCTCTGGAATTTAGTCTCCTGGGGGATGTAGACCCATGTCCTTCCTGTTTTTTACCTACTTATGCCTGTCTGCTCTTTGGCACTGGACCCCTAGAATGCTTGCTTCATCGTGCTCTGGTGGCCTGGCTGACTCCTGCGGGCAGCTCATTCCTGCAGCCTCTACAGCAGAGTGTACAAAAGATCAGTGTTCCAGAAGGTGGTAGTCACATGGATAAAGTGAGCTTCCACATAGGACTCCTCTTCCATCTCTGGGGTGAAATGCAGATGGCAGTAAATGTGGGTAAATCCAGCCTGCCCCAAGGAAGCCAGTCTGGCAAACTCCACAGCTGTCAGACACCCAGACGTACCAACCTTCAAAGTCACCACCCTGCCCTCCTCCAGGGCCACTTCCCCACAATGAGCACACACACACCACTATACCCTTCAGATAGTTTCTGCTTCCTGATGTCTTCATCCCACAGCCCCACACCTAGCTCTCAAGTTGACCCATCTCCCTTCTCTCTCTCCCAACATAGGGGAAGAAACGCCTGAGAATTTGCTTCAGGCTGGGCTAAAACTGAGGGTCAGCCCTGGCAGAGTCTGGTGAGCAGGGAGCCTCCTCAAATGGTCTGGGTGCTACTGTTCCAGAAGAGGTAGGTCTCTTCTTGTTGGGAAGCTCTGAGCCCCAGACCCCATCTGCGGCAGCTCTGGGCTTTGCACATCACACTGAGGTTTTTCCTGAAGAGGTTTTCACAAGTTCGGAGCAGTCCTGGGTATTGGGGAGTTGAAATTATTTTTACCCATGTGCAGCTGAAATAGCCATCTGCCATCACACCGCCCAATTCCTCACTGTGTTTAAAATCCATCTGGAGTCCTTATTTTTTCTTCAGTTCTTCATATTAAAAAAAAAAACCAGTGCCTTGGTGCGAAGAAAGGTATCATATCTTCATGTCTTTTCTGCCTGCAGTGGAATCTGTCCTACAGTAGAGGATAGATTTAGAACTACTCGTTGCTTGTTCCAAGCCATATTGATTAATTACTGGTTCTAGGCCCACTGTTGTCCCTTATTCTAGGACTGCCTATCTACCTTGTTTATCTAAATAAATTCCAAAGCCCAGCTCATGTTGCCTCCTCCATGGAGCCTTCCCTGTTACTCTAGCCCTCACTCCTCTGACATCTCCATGGCAGAAGTGGACAGTTCCTTAGTAATAGTCCTTCATTTTCTTCTTTTGCTGCAGCTGTGTTGCCTTTGTACCTCTCAGCTTGGTGACAACTGGGCTTTGCCTCATGTTGATCTTGCAGCTGCCGTAGAACTTACCCTGGAAGAGCCCTCAGGAAAGTCTTAGGTTGTCCCATAATTCCTTTTCTTCCTTCAAGGCTCCTCAGATCCTTGAACAGCTCAGATTTTCACCCCATTCAGACTCCTATGTCAATTAAATTATTTGAATTCAATATGGTGCACATGCTCTTTTTGCTTTGCCAAAGGTCTCCACAAGCCCTAGAGTGTGGAGATAACATCTCACACCCCATCACTTACATAATGACCAGCTCAAAGGAGACGCTCAATGAATGATTTTGATTTAAATTAAGATGGTGATGATGATGGAACCATTCAATTAATAAACATCTGCTAGGATCCTAATAAGTGTCAGGCCCCTTGGCAGATGCTGGGGATTGAGTAATGAATAAATCACATTTCCTACCTTCAAAGAGCTCACAGTCTAGTGGAAGAGATAGAAGGGGAACATCCCAGCATTTCAATGTGATTTCAGAGGAGGGAGCAATGAACTCATTACAGGATTTAAGATTTTTTGATGTTAGAACTTGAAGTTTCAGGAAAAGGATGCAAGAAGGCACAGAAATGGGAAGAGTCTGATGGATTCAAGGAGCAGCTGTGGTTCTGTATGACTGGGGCAGTTCTGAGAGGCTGGCCTAGAAAGGTACGAGGGCCAGGGCAAGGAACCCTACCCTGCTCAGCTAGAGACTCCCACCCCAGCTTTCCTTGGTCATTTCTTCCAGTTGCATTGAGTGCAGATATCTATATCTAAATTTCTCTTTGGTAACGAGGTCTATGGATTTGTCCTCTATGAAGTGGGACTTCCCTTGATTCACCTTAAATTGTTCATTTCCATCTTGCTATGGGATTTGATATAATTGGTCAAGCTCCCCTGATTGCCATCAGTCAGGTGATGTGTTCTTTTTTTTTTAATAATCTATTTATTTGTTTATTTATTTGGCCACGCCACACGTGGCATGTGGTGTGGGATCTTAGTTCCCCGACTAGGGATCGAACCAGCGCCCCCTGCAGTGGAAGCGTGGAGTCTTAACCACTGGACCACCAGGGAAGTCCCTGGTGATGTGTTCTTTAAAAAAAAAGACACATATGGAAAAACATCTGGAAACTAGTGTTCTGAGATATATCCATCTACCTCCTTCATGACTTTGGACAGTTTTTTAAACTCCTCTGAGCCAAAGTCTTTTCACCTGATAAATAGGGAAAATAACAATAGACCCACCTACTGTATTGGATGGTTATGAAGCTCAATTATAACAACAGATGCAAAAAAGCCTTGAAATACATAAAACTCAGCACAAACACAAGGGCTTATTACCCTGATGGAAGGAGACAGATGAGCTTTCCTCTTGTGAAAACTCCTTTGCCAGGCTGTACAAATTTCAGGGAGGTCCCCTGGTCTCCCATAGCAACCTGCCCGATCATCCCACTGGCATTTTTACCTCCACATAAGGTGGCACTAGCTCATTAGGCATAACAAATGACCCACACTCCATTGAGGTATAGATGGAAAGCTGCAAGGTGGAACAGATCTCTTCCCCTCTGCTTACCTCCCTCTCCCTTTTCATGTTAACAAGTGTCTCTGGAACATGCTGTCTCCTATCTGGGGAAGGCAGAGCTGCGGCCGCGCAGAGCTGGTGTGCGGGAGTTTGGAAGGCAGCTGCTCCAGCCTTCTTCTCAAATGCTCCCCACAACTCAGCTGGCTCTGGCCCTGCCATGCTTGTGGCACATCTGAATATCAATTGTTTGCATAAATTGTAAGCCCAACAAATCATAGCCCTTCATTTGAGGCACAGGAGTTTATTGGCTCTAGGTATCCACTGGGGGCAGAGCATCAATGGATCAGAAGCCAAGTTCCTATTTCTCTACCTGCTCCAATCTAGAGAATGGTAAAGGAGCCACTTGTGGTCATATTTCCAGCCCTTGGTCCATCTTACTTCCACTCAAGGTGCAACACATATCCCAAATCCTGGCTGTGTAGGAAGAAAGATGGGGGTGAGGCAGAGCTTTGGCACTATTACAGGACCGATCAAAAGTGCTGGTCTCTCTCCTCTCCCTGGGGTCCCTTTTCACCTTTGTCTGGGTGCCTAGGGATTTACAATTCCCACTGCAGATGCCCCAGCGTGCCATCCAGGCCTGTCCCCATAGCCCAGGGTCTTAGGCCCTGGCTCCATTTAGGTTACCATCAAGGAGTAGAAAGGTTGCCAAATGATGAGGCTGGAGACCTGCTTTTCACTTCCAGGTTAAGTGACATCATCCATCAAAGCTCCAGTTTGTGTGCAATGAGAGCTCTGGGTTGGGGTTAACTGATTCCACCCAGCTCTAAGGTTTGTGATCCCTTTACTTCCTTCCTGTACTAACCTTTCCTTGTCAAAAATCATTTTTCCTGTGGTCATTTCTCTCAGCACCTTGTCCATCACTGAAGGAAATCTTGGTCATACACTATTGGGAAAAGCTAATAGGGACATTGTGGCAGCCTCAGCCCCACCCTCTCACCCCGTCCCCAGCTCTGAGCCCAGGATGAGAGTAACCTCAGGCCAGCTTCCTCCTTTCTGAGAGCACCCCTGGACCCCTGGCTCTGCATCCACTACCTCTTCTGGATCATCTCTGGTTGTTTTGACTCTGACAATTTCACCTCCCACAAACAGATTATAGAGTTCCCTGACAGCTGTAATCAAGTTGGCACCATGCTGAGCCCTTGGAAGGTTCTCAATCACAATATTTTGAATGATTGATTAGTCAGAAAAGACTCCAATTTCTGGTTTACAAAGTCTTATTTGGATCCATTTTCCTACCTACCCTGTCCGTCTTTCAGTCTTAGCCTGTCCACCCCAGGCCAATCCCCTCCAGGGCCCTCTGGCCCTCATAGACTTTTTCATTATCCATCTGCTATGCAACCCTTCTGGTATCCAAAGTCCTCTTCTACAAGAAGTCTTCCTAGGCCTGATCAATAAATACACAGTGGACTTCAACTTTTTTTCTTAATTAAAATTCCTCACAGTTACATGTATATTTTAACAGGGCACTTTCATGAAGGTTATCTCCATTTTATCCTCTCATAGACATTATCACCCCCATTTTAAAAGTGAATAAAATGAGGATCGAAGCTGTCATCAGGGGTCCCACAAGGCGCAGGGCAGGGACTCATGCAGTTCCTGGGTCCCAAGCTAAGAGCTGTATCAGGTGCAACATAGGCTGTGTAACTCAAGTATCTGGGGGGCTTGTGGCCATCCCCATTGGCTGGCTTAGTTTATTCTAGAGCAGCTTGCTTCCCATTTCATAGCTCTCTGAAGATACCCAAGGAGTATCTTCAGAGAAATCGCTGCAGGATGAGACAGACTAGGGGGGGATTGGAGGCATGAAGCATGGGGAATTTCAGGGACACAAAGTCAGGCTTTAAATGTCCCTGAGAAAATTCTCCCTGAGAGTGCATGCTACATGTGGAGATCTAGCCCTCTAATGCTCAAAGCAATGGGTCGCTAAACATGATGAAGACCAGAGAGAAAACCTTCTGCTTCTTAAGCCAAAATCAATAGCGATTTTTCTTTTCATTTTCCATTTGCTTAGCTCAGATGGCAATAGTCTTGGCTTTGTTACTCTAAGAACTGGTTGCTCTGGCAGCTGCCTCTACCCAGGATAAGAATCCCTGGACCTCCTGGCCAGTATTCTAATCAGAAGGGGGTTAGAAAGTGCCTCCTGCTCAGGGAGGCTCAAAAGGATCCAGGGACCATGATAGGAAATGGATTAGTTCCTGGGTTAAGAAGGTTGGGCATGGACTGGTATGTCTTCCTTATGTTTTTGACCAACAGCAAGAGCAGAGAGCCTATAGGAAGCAATGGAAATCCAGGTGCATCTTGCTTTGAGGACATCCAGCAGCATCCAGGAGAACAAATAAAATTAATGGCTATCATTGAGAGGTTAAAATGTCAGACACTGTACAAAGCATTTACCTAGATTTTATTATTTTTATCTTCATTGCAACCTCATGAGATAGGTTCTATTATTATTCCCATTATACAGATGAGGAAACTGAGTCACAGAAGTTTAAGTAATATGCCCAAAGTCAACAACTAGTCAATGGGGGATTTAAAATCAGTCTGGCTTCAAAGCCGGACTTAACTGTTAAGCTCTTTGGCCTTTCAGGACTCAGACAAGTTCTTTTGTAAAAGAATCTGTCCACAGACTCCTTTTCCGCAGCAAGAGCTCTCCTGTTCCAGGGCTGCTGACTGCTGCGGCCAGAGCCTGTATCACAGGTAGAGGAAGCTTCAGGCAAAGAGAAGTAAAAGCATAGTCCTGTGCTTTTAGAGATTCAGTTTGATTGGATTTGCTTCATTGTGATTCGATTTGATTGAACTCAGTTCCCAAGAATTCAGTGCTACTTGTATGTCAGGAAGTTTTCTCTGTCTTGGGGATGCTCAATTAAGCTGAGTCAATCCAGAAATAATTTTCAAAAGCCTTAAAAGTGTGGTTAATCTGACTCAGCAATTCTAAGAGTTTATTCTAAGAACATAATCTTGAATGTATGGGAATATTAGCTATGAAGAAGCTTCTCTTTGTTTATTAAACAGTGAAGGACAATATAAATGTCTCAGGGATAGCTGACAGACACTAGACACAGCTAATACAGGCATTACAGGCTGTAGTGACACAGTGGCCATGTGGATTGAGACCAGTCAGGCAGGAGTGAGACCACACAGCTCATTATCTTTCATTCTACAAGGAATATGCCACAGGTTCCCAAGCTTTGTCTCAGTAATATTTTTTACAGCACCCCTAGGCCAAAATAAATGCCTCATAGTTAGGTTTAAGTACGTAGGTCCAAGCAAACTAGTTAGTATTTAAGTCCTAACAACTTAGTAGCTGTTTGAAAAAAATATTACACATAAAATGAAAGAAAAATAATATTTATATTTTATTCTTAAATAATCATAATTATTTACTAATAGGATGTATGCACCTGTTGGGCATTGTTCAATTAGTCAAACCTTGGAATCGGGTTGGATATCGCCACCCTCATTTCCTGTTCCACATTGATTTTTGTGTGGTACTTTCTTCTGCAGGTATGACGATATCATATGAACTCCCACAAGTCCATAGTTTGCATAGTATCTGGCAGGATTAAGTATCATGGTGTGTTCCTTGATAATTAAAAATATCCTTCAGCGCCTTTGTGAGTTCCCTGTGGCACCCTGGAGTTCCTTGGCACACAGTTTGGGGACTGCAGTAACATGTTCTCTTCCATTTTGTTGAAAAAAACTACCTTCTTTATTTGTCCCTTTTGGTCTAGCTTTTGATAGACATATGAGTACAAGATAGATTTCTCTTCTTTCTTGACTGTAGCAAAAGATAATCAGTTTAAGAGCATGATAAACAGCAACTGACCCCCAGCCTCAGTTCTGGGGATGCTGGGGCACAAGCTCCATCTAAAGAGGGCAGCTTCCACCCTGCTCCATCCATAAGGCCTGATGGGAATGTTTTAAAGGTCATGTTTTAAAGGATAGCAGAAAATACAGACTTTTTATGGGAAGTCTCCCAATATTCAGATACTGGCAACTAATTTTAACATATTATTTATATATATTGGGTAGGACAGTACTATGCTGCCCCAAACAAAAGCATGTCTGTAGGTGGTGTTTTGCTTGAGAGTCACCAGTTTGGGACACATACACATTGGGACACAATGAGTTATTATGTAACTGTTGAAAATGACATTATTAATAAACACATGATCACAAGAACACATGCTCATGAAATATTTAGTAAAAAATAGATAACTAACAAAAATCATGATACCATTCTCATAAAAGCCCTTTATGGATAGTGAGGGCACTAAAAGGATATATAACCAAGTGGTTAAATGGTTATTTATGGATAGGGAATCTTGGATGATTTTAATTTTTTTCTTTTTTGCTTCTCTGGATTTTCTAAATTATTTTTACAATAACCAATGCACCTAAAAATTTTATTTGGTTTTGTTTTGCATTCTTTTAAAAAAAGAAACCTAGAACAATTTCTATAAATAAAACATTATTAATCAGAAACACAAATACAAATCAAAGTCATGTAAGAAATGGTCCCTGGTTTTATAGGAGCTTATTAATGAATGGGACAGAGACATCATGTATTACTAGCAATGTATTAACTGACAAAACAAATGGAAGAGTTGCATGATTCTACCTAAGTTGCTCAACGGGTTCAGAATAGGAAGAGAATCGGAGGGTGGAATGGTCATGGAAGGAAGCTGTATGTGGGGTCCCCAAGACTACCTCCAGGTTCAGTGATTCAGGATTCAACATATAGCTGCACTCAGGACTAAGATTTATTACAGCAAAAGAATGCAAAGCAAAAACAGCAATGGGAAAAGACACATGAGGCAAGGTCTGGAGGAAATCAGGAGTGAGCTTCCAGAGTCCTCTCCCAGCGCAGTCACACAGAGCATGCTTAATTCCTCTAGCATGGAATTGTGACAACACATGTGAAGTGTCATCTGCCAGGGAAGCTCATTAGAGATGCAGAGATCACGGTTTTTACTGGGGATGGTCACGTAGACACCCTCTGCCTAGCACATACCATAATTTCAGACCCCCAGAGGGAAGCAGGTGTTCACCATAAATTGCATTGTTTGTACACACAGTTTAGGCATAGGAAGCTGGGCTTAGCAGTTAGGCATGGTGGGAACATTCCGAAAATCCAAGTTCCCAGACGCCAGCCAAAGGCCAACCTTGCAAGCAGGTCTTTCTGAAGATGGTGATCTCAGGCCTGCTAAGTTATCTCTTTTCTGCACAGAAACCTTCATGGGGTAGGTGCGATATGAGCAGGGCATGATTTAGGAAAGAGGAGAGAAAAAGGGAAAGTGTTCCACGTGTTCACAAAATACTCACAAAACCAAACTTCTCTTCAGAAATTAGAGAACTTTAAACTTAAAAAGGGTCATAAATGTCATTTAGTCTAGTGTTTTCCAAAGGGCAAACATATACCACTAGTGGTATGCAGAATGATTTTAGGCAGTCTATAGATGAATATTTAATATTTTAATGTTTATATATTTATTTTGATATGCAGTTATATATAATATAAAATTAATAATACAATATTTTAGAATATATTATAGATATTATGTATATATATGTGTGTATATCTATATCTATATCTAGCTAGCTAGCTAGCTATCATCTTCATAAAACCCTGCTACTGTAGATATTATTAGGATAAGTATAATTTTAAAAAGTGGTTCAATTTAAAGATAAATATTAAATTACAAATATTAAATAATATTAAATAAATAACAGCCCAGAAGTCAGAGGCCATGTCTACTCCCTGTGGGCAGTACAGTGAGCAAATGCCATTTACCCTGGAGATACTGGCATTACTGAGTTAGCCTGATTCTCTTTTTTCCCCTTGCCCATCCTTCAGGAGAGGCAGTCCTTGGTGACGATATTTTGGTCCTGATTATCTACTCTGTGTTCTACTGGGACTTCCAAAGCCACTAACTGCAGTTCTCAGCCATGCCCTCTGGGAATTCCAAGCCCACAGAGCTTAGAAAGTTATTATTAAGCAAGGAAATATACCTTTGCAATAATCCTGGAGGCTATTTCAGGCAAGAAAGCTGAAAACTTAAGCTAGGCTTTCTGATTGTTGATGCCTGGGGGACCCAAAACCAAAAGACCCTTTTCTCTTTCATCTAACAAGCCCCTGGAATAGATGCACCTGGTAATGCCTATCAAAGAAGTGAGATGGCTGTCAGGTAGAGGTCTCTGCCTTTCAATGTTACTAATTCACTCAACACATCAGTACCTATTTTGTGTAGGCCCTGGGAACACAGCAGTAAACGTGGCACTCGTGACTCCCATTCACATGGAGATTATGTGTCATCAAGAAGACTTAGCCATAGGCAAAGTAGACTGCCCAGTGGCCTCACACACCCTCACCTGCTTCGGGGCCTCTGCCAATTCTCTCCCTTCTTTCAGATTTGAAAATCTAGCCCTTCTCTCATCCACAAGGTTTGGATGTCACGGCCATCAGACGGGGTTGGATCTGGCTCTTAGACTCTCTCAGGTCTAGAATTACCTCTACCTACTTACACTTGGACCAACTTTTAAGACTCAAACAAAGTTCAGCTTCTTCTGCAAACCATTCTGTAGTGGAGACCCCAAGGAAGCCTGTCCTTCGTCAGTTCCCCAATGGACACACGCCTGGTCTATTCCTTTCCCTGAGCAGCTAAGCTGGTAGGTAAACCTACTCCTTACAGATGGTTGATTGAACTAAGGTGGGCACCCGATCCAGGGCCAGCCTGTCTCCAGGCTGGCCAGGTACCTACGAGGGGCTCCTGGTTTGAGAGATTTGCCTAAAGGGGCAAGGTGTCTTCAGTGGGCCGTGATTTTCAGTGGGCTGTGCACTCATCAGGCTGTCGGGGGTGGGAGCAGAGAAGGACACACATACGCAGCTGAATCATGGAAGAAGCAGAACACTGGCAAGAAGACCAAAGACTCCTGCAGCTTCGGGGCACAAAATATCCCTGCCTCCCCGAAGGCCTTGGATCCCAATTTTCTTCGATTCTCGATTCTCGTTTGTATTGTGGGTGAGGAGGCCCCACTGAGCTCGAGGCATCTTGAGCGCACGTTCCTCCCCGTCCGCAGGGCTGAGATGAGACTTTCCTGCTTCTCCTCCAGTCCCGTCCGTCCTGTCCGCAGGGCTGAGATGAGACTTTCCTGCTTCTCCTCCAGTCCCGTCCCTTCCCTCTCACCGTTCTCTCTCACGTGCTGTTTCTTGCCTCTCTGGACTGGAACCCAACTGAATTCCTGATTCTTGGCTTCTTGATCTTAAAGGCTTTGTGGGGTTTCTGTTGTGTGCTCAGACCTGTGCCAGGTGCCAAGAGGGAACAGAAAGGAAGCAGGAGGCCCGACCCGCCCCTTGGGGAGTTTCCACTCTGGCAGGACAGATAAGGCCTACGGGCACCGCTGGGCTTGGTAACTCCCCAAGCCAGCATCTGCCAGCAGGAACCTGAGGAAGGGAACGAGCCTGCTCAAGGGGGCCACGAGGAAAGTCCTGGGGGAGCTGGGAGCTGGGGGCTGCTTCACTCTACAGTCCTTACCCTGCCATTAAATCTGGGGAAGCAAATGTAGGTGCCAGGCAACTTGCCCTCTCAGTCACCTCATCAGGCTTGAATTGCCCAGGATTAAAAAAGAGAGAGAGAGAAAAAAAGGGAAAGTCCTCATTATGTGGTTGGAAATCCTCATACCAGAGATAAAATTTTATGAGTTGCCTATTGCTCAGCACCCCGTATTTTTGACATTCCCTGTTTCACATACAGTATTTTAAACACATGAGACACAGACATTACTGTTTTTTTTTATTTTTTTACCCATTCATTTTTTTTTTCTTTCTGTCATGGCTTACTGGGTAGCTCTGAAGTTTTTAATACTGAAGGGCCCATTTCATGTTATTTATTACCCTGCTTGTGTGAAAGCTGAGGCCTATAAATCGTCAACACAGGCCGTCTAATTCCAGCAACGGTGAGGCTTCGTCACATGTAATTAAAAGATCTCAAAGCCATTGGAATGTAATGGATTTGGAAATGACACCATGGGGGTGCGGGGAGCAGGCCCAGGAAGAGGCAGCTGTATTTCAAAGGCTCTCTGGTGTGGTCTGGGATCGATGGGGCTGCCTGGCTGGGCTCCAGCAGGGCCGGCTGTCATGGGGTTAGAGGCAGGGTCTGGATGCGATCTGATCTTCAGTTCTGAGACCACTGCAGTTCCCACCTGTGTGGATGTGCACCCAGCTCTTGGCCTCACATACTCCTTCAGCCTGGCATGCCCAGGCCCCACCACTGATGGCAGTGAGCGTCCGTGTCCCGACAGGAGGGTTTCTAGAAGTGGGGAGTAACCCACCCTTAGAGACAGAGCCTGACCCGGGGATGAGGGGGAAGATCTTGGTTTCACCTTCCCCACGAGTACAGAGTACAATGGTCCTCTTATTCGTGGTCCCCAACTTTCTCCCTTAAGCTGTTTCTGTCTGTTCAGACCCCCATGGTCACCCTTCAGTGACTCTGTGTTCTTCTGTGAAGTTTCCTTGAATCCCCGCATCCACTGCTCCTCCTTCTGAGCCACAGGGCACCTTGTCTGCCCAGCTTTGGGTCAGTACGGTGCTGGTGTGTATTTGTTTACTTGCCGGCCTCCCCATTCTCATGAGTTCCTCAGGAGAAAGGACTATGTTTAAGTCACCTCTGACCCCAGTGACCTTATACAGGCCTGTCACATAGGAGGTAGGCAGCAACCGTGTGGCAGGAAGGAGGAGATGGAGGATAAAAAAGGAAAAAGGAAAGAAAGAAAAAGGGCAGAAGGAAAGAAGGAAGAAAGGAAGGAAGGGGGAGAAGGACTTTTGGTGATCTCTTTCCATCTCATGGCTTTACAATAAGGTAACCAGATTCCAAGATGGCCCCCAACTATCTCCACCTCCTGGAACCCGGATCCCATATCACACCAGGGTTGCTGTTTGTGACCAGTGCCACACAGTAGAAGTGTGGTTATGTCACTTCTGAGGTTAGGTTATGAAAAAAGACTGCAACTTCTGCCTTTTTTCCTCTTTCCTTTCTCTTGAATTAGTCACTGGGGGAAGCCAGCCACCATGTTGTGTGAGCAGCCCTATAGAGAGGCCCACATGTCAGGGAACTGGAGCCTCTGGCCCACAGCCAACCAGGAACCGAGGCCTGACAGCAGTGAGGCAATGAGCTTGGAAGTGGATTCTCCAGCCCCACGGAGCCTTGCAATGGCTGCACCTTGGCCGACAGCCTGACTGCAGTCTCACGAGGCTGCTCCCAGATTCCTGACCTCAGAAGCTGTACATGTAAATGAATGTTATTTTCGATTGCTAACTTTGGAATAATGTATTACACAGTGATAGATAACTAACACAAACACCATCTATATGTTGATGACAACAAATATTTATTTCCAAGTCAGACTTCTCCGCTGAACTCCAGAATCCTATGTCCAACTGCTTCCTTTACATCTTTGCCCTGCATTCCAAACTACACTCCTGATCATTCTCTCTGCCTGCTTCCTCCACAGTTTTCCCCATCCCGGCTGGTGGCAGCTCTTACCTGGTTGCTAACTACAGCCTCCTACCTTCTTCTTGCCCCTCCCACTGCCACTGCAGTCTATTCTCTATCCAGCAGCCAGTGATGCCAGTCAAATGTAAGTCAGATCATGACACTTCAAACTTAACTCGCCAAAGCCTCACCACTTCCCCAGGACAAGAACCAAAGTCCTTAAATAGCCCACAAGGTGTCACCTATTCTTTTCCGACCTCGTCTCCCATGCCTCTCCCCAACTGCCTCCCCTCACAGGGCCACGTGGGCCTTTTGTTGCCAGGCACACTCCCACTTTAGGACTTTGCACTGACTCCTCTCTGTGTCTGAAATATTCCTCCCAGTTATCTACACAGCTCACTGCCTCACCTCCTTCAAGTCTTTGCTTCAACGTCCCCTTCTCTGTGAGGTCTACCTTGACAACCCTATTAAAACATGCAGTGCAACTCCCTGAACCCCCAGGCTTCATTACTCTGCTCTCCAAGTCCTCCTTCTGCTCCCCAAGCCCCCCTTCTGCCCCCCATTTTATAAAACACTTAAAACCTTCAAATGTATTATTTGATTTATTTTTTTAATGCTCACTGCTTGTTTTCATTATCTTCTAGTATATAAGCTTCATGAGAGCAAGGATTTTTGGTGGTTGTTGTCTATTTTGTTTATTGTGATATCTCCAGCACCTAGAACAGAGTACCTAGAACTATCTGCCTGGCACATAATGGTAGTCAATAAATATTTGTTGAAGAAGGGAAGGAAGGATGGAAGGGAGGGAGGGAAGCAGGGAAGGAAAGATAGATAGTGAAGGGAGGGAGGAAGGACAGTGTATGAGAACCCTTGTATTGTCATCTGAATTGTTGTTTAGCAGATGCAGTCCCTCTCCTTTTAAGGTCTGGACTGCAAGTTCTTTGAAGGCATGAGAGGATGACCTACCTACAGTATCCAGTGACAGGCCCTGCTGAGACCAGGGCTTAGGGAATGTACTTGATTGATCTGCCTTTGGCCGTTTAGTAACCTCTGTTTCATTGCCCTCATAATCCAGCAAATCTGAATATTTCCACTCCTCTGGTCTTTAGCTGCTATTAACGTCCAGCCCCTCTGCTTTTCTCACCTTTTAATGAGTTGAGTTGTGTCCTCCAAAAATATATGCTGAAGTCTCAACCCCCCAGTACCTTAGAATGTGACGTTATTTGAAAATAGGATTGTGGCAGATGGAATTAACTAAATTAAAATGAGGTCATACTAGAGAAGGGTGGGCCCTGAACCCAATATGACTACTTGTCTTCATAAAAAGAGTACAGACACATAGGGAGAAATGTCATGTGAAGACAGAGGCAGAGATTGAAGTGATGCATCTACAAGTCAAGGAATGCCAGAGATTGGTGGCAACCACCAGAAGCCAGGAGAGAGGCATGGAATGGATTTGCTCTCAGAGCCCTCAGAAGAAAGCAACTCTGCCAACACCTTGACTTCAGACTTTTAGCTTCCAAAACTGTGAAAGAATAAATTTCTGTTGTTTTAAGCTATCTGGTTGTGGGACTTCGTTATGGCAGCCCCAGGAAACTAACACACAATTCACACCTTCTTCCTCAAGACCATCCCACTCTTGCCTTGGAGCCTTCTCTCAGCATTAATAGATATTAGAACACACCACCTTTGATACTACTCAGAGTGTTTTCTCTCTCACACAATGCAAAGAATCTTACCTCCTCCAAGAAGCCCTCTTGGACAGCTTAGAAGTAGGAAGAAGTCAATACTCCTAGCATCCCTGCTTGTGAAGGTTAAACTCTGGAATGTATGGTTTTTTTACTCACAATTAATGTGTGTTTTCTTGGCTTGAGAAAATGTAGGCGGTCCATCTTATCCATTTGTTCTTTACTTGCTCATTCATTGCCATGTTGTCTCTCTGATTAAATGACTCAAACAATGAGAAACAGATGTCTGCTTCATTGTCTATAGTTCCAAATCCAGATATGGAAAAGAAAAGGCACCCATGCTGGTGGGTAAGGACTGTTTAGTAAGAAGGGGCCTGGTTCACTTCTCCCCTCTCCTATTTTATAAATGAGGAAATTGAGGCCCAGGCAGAAAAAATGACCCCCAAAAGATAAAGAATGTGTCCATTTTGCCTCCACATAGGATTGTTAACTCTGGGACTTTTGCTCAACATTAAATACTTAGAAATATACCCCCAGTCCCTTGCATAGTTGTTGCTAACCATATACTCAGAGCTAGGTTCAAATCCTAGACCCATCACTCTTTCTCTGTACAATTTTGGGCAAGTTATTTAACCTCTCTAACCCTCAGATTCTTCATCTGAAAAATGAGGATGGAGATACTGACCTCCCAGGGTGGGGAGGAGGATTCAATGAGAATATCGCTTAGGAACTGTGCCTTTGTGCTATGGGAACTCAATGAACTGTAATTTCTTAACTTTTATTCCCATCACAGAAACTCCAGACTAGAAAAAGGTAGAAACAAATTACATTTTCAACAAAATCTTTGTCTATTTGTTACATCCAGCTTAAGTTGGAAAAGTTGTCAGAAATAATGGAAGTGCGTAAAATAATCTATCCCAGCCTTGTCATTAATAGCAAGCATTACATAGCGTTAGCAAGATCCTTCATCAGCAAACAAAGGCCCAGTGATGTTCACTAGACTTGACGGAATATAAAAAGAAAATGAGAATCTGACGTTTTGGAAAGATTTCCAAAAACTGGAGCAGAAACAGGAAGAGCTTTCTGGTTGCCTCTTTGTAAAGGATCAGACATCATAGCAGATGGGAAAGTCGGCAAGAATTACAGACATGGAACAGACCTTGGGTCTCATTAACCAACTAATTCATTTAAACCAGAATGCTTCATTTCCTGAGAATTCCAGTGAACTGTGATTTTACAATATGCTAATATTTGAAAGATGTATTTTTTCTCTCCATCAATGGCTGCAAAGATGCCCTGTGGTGCAGTGAACAGCACTAAGAATAATGGCATCAGGATTTAGGAGCTAGCTCTACCGTTAACTGACCATGAACTAGCCAGGTCCCCTGTCTAATCTCAGGGTCACTCTCATCTAAGGCAGAGTAGGACTAATGATCTCTGAGTTTCCTAAATCTATAATTTTATATATTCCCGCTCCATTTTCAATCCTTTGCCCAGGTCCCATATCCTCCATGAAGGCCCTTCCTTGATCTTTAACAAGTATCTGTAAAATATGAGGGCTGGACAAGAATAACTCTAAAGTTCCTTTGAGACTTGACATGCTATTGTTTTAAGTGTGTACTTCTTTAATAATAATAATGATGATAATAATAATAAATAAATTTATAAGTCCTTCACCTTAGGTATTTGTGGTGAAATAAAATGAAGAAGCTCATAAAGCTGTATTACGTAATATTACAGACTGAATGTGCCCACCCCCCCCCCAATTTATATGCCAAAATCCTAACCCCCAATGTGATGGTACTAAAAGGTGGGGCCTTTGGGAGGTGATTAGGTCATGAGGGTGGAGCCCCCATGAATGGAATTAGTGTCATTATAAAAAGAGATACAAGAGAGATGATCTTTCTCTCTGCCATGTGAGGGCACAATGAAAAGATGGTCACCTGTAAACCAGGAAGAGGACCTTCACCAAGAACCTGACTATGCTGGCACCCTAATCTTGAACTTCCAGCATCCAGAACTTTGAGAAATAAATGTTTGTTGTTTAAGCCACCCAGTCTATGGTATTCTGTTATAGCACCTTGAACTAAGATGCAAGGTCTGGTGGAAAAACCATTGGGCTTGAGTCTGAATTCTGACCTAGCTACTAACCAACTTTGCTATCCTGAGTAAATCAATGCACCTCTCTGCACTTTTTTTCCATCTATACATTTAGATGTTTTTTTAAAGAAATTTTATTTTAATTAATTAATTAATTAATTTATTTTTGGCTGTGTTGGGTCTTCGTTTCTGTGCGAGGGCTTTCTCTAGTTGCGGCAAGCAGGGGCCACTCTTCATCGCGGTGCGTGGGCTTCTCACTATCACGGCCTCTCTTGTTGCAGAGCACAGGCTCCAGATGCGCAGGCTCAGTAGTTGTGGCTCACGGGCCTGGTTGCTCCGCAGCATGTGGGATCTTCCCAGACCAGGGCTCGAACCCGTGTCCCCTGCATTAGCAGGCAGAATCTCAACCACTGCGCCACCAGGGAAGCCCTAGATGTTTGAACTATTTAGCATTTGGGCCCCTTCTAGCTCCCTATTTCTAACATTTGCCACTCTTTTGTAAATTCCCTTCCAGTTCCAGTGAGGTCTCATAAGGAAATAACCTACAGTGATGAGGAGCAGGGAGAGGAATTCATAGAGAAAGTGCACACAAAATAAACTTTAAGGTCTCTTCCAGCTCCAAAGTTGCAGCTTTGCTTCCTCAGACTCAAAGTGCCTCCCTGAGCAAAGTCACAATTTCACCTTCTCTCTCTTCCCTTGATGTGAAGCCCAAAGCCCAGGACAGCTTGAGACCCTAAACAAGGGTGTTTCTTCCTTTTCTATCCTCTTCCTGATTTGGGCTCTTGAGTCTGGCATGTTTGGCTTTATGAAACTGCTGAGCCAGGTTTAGTCATTAGGAAAAATGGGGTTCAGATGCAAACCCCTGGATGAGATTAGCTCAGTGCTCCAGCTTGCCACTTGGCATCATTTGACCTCTTCTGAAACTAGTCTCTGACCTTGGCGTCTGGACTCTAAATGAAAGTAAGATGATTTCTAATGAGCTCTCCCCAACCAGAGGTGATGCAATAGTCAAATACATTAATTCACATAGACTGCGAAATTGATCACGGTTCTCAAAGGACACATCCAAACTTGAAATGGTTCCAGTTTTGTAGAAACTTCTGTGTAGCAGAATACTTGGGGCTCCTCTGGCTTCAGTTAACCTGAATGCTTTGTCTCACCAAGAATAATGCCCAAATGATATTTCAGCACCCCATTTATTCAGAGGCCGGACTAGTAGCAACACAGATCTTGGACCCCATGTGCAAGTACAAAAACCTTCCAAACAACTGAAATAGCTTCCCACAGAATTTTTGCAATAAGTAAAACCCATGTACCATTCTCTCCCCTTAGGCTGTCATGCAGCACTTTATTGACTCTTGTTCGACACATGGTTCCAATATGTTTAGTTATAGATGATTGCCAAAGCCTACAGAAGGTTAGATATGGAGAATCAGATCTAAAATTGGGTTATGAGAGGCATTGGCATTAAGAAGAAACAAAGCTGAGAGTGCGGGGTGAAAAAGAAAAACTGTCTAGACCCAACACAGTAATAGAGGGACATTTTTATATTAGGACAGGTAGCCTCACGTAACTCATGAGATTTTTGCACTCTTCAGTGATGTGTTATGGAGAAGAGGCTACATTCAATTCAACATTTGTTTTATAAGAAAGTAAGGAGGAAATAATCTTTGTCAGGAAGATTGCCAACAAAAATTGTTTAAAAAAAAGGTTATTCTTGATGAGATTCATTTGAGTTAAAGAACTTTGGTTTGTGCCTCTGTGTCCCAGTGCCCAGCACATTGCATAGCACACAGCAGATTCTTAATAAACACTTGATGAATGAATGAAAAGAAGGAATATTTTGAAGGGTTGTGTTTTTAAATTCCTGGATAATTTACTTATCATGTTTTCCAATGATTTATTGAACAGTAATCTTTATGGAGCACCTACCAACAAGGCAGGCAGGGTCTTCCTTCTCAGAGAATGGTGCTGGATCAGTGACAACCACCTGCAATAGTATGTGTGAACGATCTGGATGCCTGGCTCTGTAGGTTAGGCCTGCCTTGGGACCCTGGCCAGGCTTTACGCCTATTTGGAGAAATTGAAGTCCATAGAGACTTCTGTCCATTCCAGACACCCTTTTATTTTAAACCCTCAGACACAAGGCAACTCTCCACCAAAGAGCTTCAGAGAGGCAGTCCCATATAGGATCGGTGTGCTGAGAACACCGCACCCTCCCACAGCTTGGGCTCCTTTGTTAAGTCAAAACTATTCTTCTCTTGTTGGCTGATTGACTCCAATTCAACCTTAAGTCTTGGGCCACAGTGTGACAGGGCTAAAGATTTCAGGGGGAGAGGCTGGAATAAGCTGGGGATTGACATTTGGGTTAAACTTTAGAAAAATAATTCCTTGATGTGTATTGATGACCTATTATGTGCCCAGCACAATTTGTAGAGGTCTTTACTAGGAAGGGGCCAAAAAAATAGAAAACCTAGATTTTTTCTTATGTAGAAAACAACCTAAAGGTTAAGAAGGTACCAGGTTGGGTAGTAGGAGCCACACTGTCCATCTCTTGGATTCCTGCCAGCCTGTTTGCTTCCTCATATAGGGTCACATACTCAATACCTGTGTCAGTATATGGCCCAATAACCAAGGAGAAGTAGATCGTAGTGAAGTATTTTCTTTTTTAAAGATCTTTTACTGCACAAGGCTAAATAGTTGTTTTGACTGTGTTCATCTTCCCACCACTGATATTTTTTCAGGTATTTATTACTGCCGAATAAATAACCCCAAACAAAGATGTGTTATTTCTCTTGACTCTGTGAGTGAGGAATCTGAGCAGAGCTTTTGTTCCCTGAGTCACTCACTTAGCTGCATTCAGCTGATGGCTGGGTTGGAAGGTGCAAGAAGACTTCACCCGTACGTTTGATACCTTGGTTCTCCTCTGTGTGGCTTCTTTCTCTCCATGAGAGAAAGAGTGATTAGTGGTATCAAATCATTCAGAAGTCTAGCCTAAGGTTCTTTAGAGTGCGGTGGCTGCTTCCCCAGAAAACAGAAACATGAAAGCTTCTGTTCTAGGTTTGGAATTGACACAGAGTCATGTTCATCTCAGTTTATTGGTCAAAGAAAGTCACCAGGCCAGCCCCAGAGAAGGAGAAATAGCCTCCATTCTGGATGGGAGAAGCATATAAGGAAAGGAGGAATTGATGGTGGCCATCCTTGGATGCTATCTAGCACACGTTGGACTCTTGTTTGTTTTAAAATTAATTGAATATATTTGAGGCTCCAAGGAAATTGACTGCCAGGCCCAGGGATTGCTCACTGTCGTATCTCCAGTATCGTCCATGGTTCTGATTCAGAATGAACCAGTCAGGTTTTGATAGAAACAAATGTGGGGTGTGTGTGTGTGTGTGTGTGTGTGTGTTAATTGGGAGTGGAGGTTCCTATTGGCTGGATGGTTAATCCATTAATGAAGTGACCTGAAATAGAATACAACTCTATGTGATTTATGACCCTATGTGTTAGCACTCCTGGACAGCATGGATGCTACAGGTTCTTAGCCCAGGCAAGGTAACTGGTATAATCCAAAGATGTCAGGATATCAGTGGGTCTTTTTCAGCAACATGGATTTTGAAGTTGAATTTGAAACTCCATGGATGACATTGAAAGTTTAATGGCACCTTCCAACGGCTACCTTTCTGCTTAAATCTAGAACAATCCTGTGCCTTTCAGATAATAAAAGATACCTTTTAGGAGGAATTCTTGAAATGCTTTTGAAATAAGAATGCCTTTGCACATAGACTTAGAGAGACTGAGGAAGTGTGTCTGCACATACACACACACACACACACACACGGCTATCGTGAACAGTGGTTCACCTGGCCAATGGAGCAAGTGTGGGCTAAAGTCCAACAAGTCAGTGTGGGGCTTCTTCTGTCTGGAGGAAGGGGGAAATAACTTCAACAGGAATGTCTTAAGAGCCCCTGAGGCTAGTGGTGGTCCTATGGGCAACACACACACACAGAGTTTTCTGCCTTAATTACAGGACAGTATTCCTTGGAGGTGGCGTCAAGACTACCTCAATAAGTAAATCTTCTTTTCTTGGAAAGAGCTGTTGATTTGGCCATGAGATTAACTTTCTAGGAGAAAAGTTTTAGGCAGTGGAGAAGACTAATGAACTGCAGTCATTCACATTTTTATATCAGTTTGCAGCACTTTCAAATATAACATTGTACTTAATCCTCACAATCCTTAGATCCAGATATTGCTACCTCCACTTTACAGTTGAAAAAACAGGCTTAGAATAAGTGACTTCCCCAAGTAGACACAGCTGCAAGGAGTGTCCAGGTTAGAACTGAATTGGGAGCTTTGAACTCCAAATGCCATGTCTTTTTCTTATCATGGGTCTGTAGAAAAGACTGAGATTTATATTTTTTCTGTAAATGTCGTCTTTCTTCTCGTGAAAAAGTTGAGTAGGTTAAGGTATGAACTGGGTAATTTATGTAATTCTACTGCTACTGCTAGTTTCGGGGGATCCTGGTCTTTTTATTTTTCTCTTACGCTATTTTCTGCAACATCATTAACATCAAGTACAACAAATAAGACATCTAAGGGGTTGTGTTGTTAAGATTTTTGAAATGAAAAAATGGGCTCATAAAGGTGGCTCTGTTCCTAAGCATCTCAAGTCTTGGATTTGTCAGCTTTTCTCATTAACTAACTGAGAGGTGCCATCTAAGGATTCAGGAGCCTATTGCCCAACAAAACCTCCATAAATCTGCCACCACAGGACACAGAGCCAAGCTTTCTTTTCTTGGAGGATTCTTGGGAGAAGATCTCAGCTCTGTCATTCACCAGCTGTGTGACGCTGGGCAAGACATGCTCCTTTCTAGGCCTTAGTTACCTGACCAATAAAATGAAGGTTTTAGTAGATTATCCCTGAGATCTCTGCAGTGCTGATATTTTATGACTATAACTTTCCATTGTTATCCATCCAGCGTCTATTATTCTGATTTTGAAGAATCTTCTTCCTGTCCAATACTTCCTCCTTTAATTACATTTTTTTATTTGTGTTCTGTATCAGGTCATGGTGAATTTTGTAGCAGCTCCCTCTTTGCCTGTAAAATTTCTGCTCCAGATTATCATAAAAGATTGAGAAAGTTAAAATCCACCCCTCTTAGCCCACCGATAAGGCCTTTGCGATCTTGTTCCATTCTACCCGTCCACAAGGTATTTCCCCTTCCTCTTCTGCATGAACTTTCTGTTGCAGCTAAGTCACATTCTACCCACCTCCCTCTCCTTATGGCTCAGTTCCCTAATATTATACACCCTGTACCTCTTTGCTGACCTCTCAAGTTCACTCCAATATCACTTCTTATCTGAAGCACTATTTTGGCCCTACTGCTTTCCATCTAGAGGATTTTCTGGTTACTTTCTTTATCTTTCCACGTAAATTACAAACTACTTGACTCAGATATCGTGATTATTTCTTCCGTGTCCCCACAGTGCCAAGCACGGTTAGTCTGGATCTATTGATTCGTGGGTTAGAGGAGCCTACCACCCAGTTAGGAACCAGAATTAGGAATTCACATTTTGCTGCAGTATCAAAGTGTCCTGACCATTACTCCTGGCCACGTCGCACATAGTTCTCTCAGACTGCACAAGCAAAGAGGATTTTTTATTTCCTTTAGCTGGACAGGAAATCCCAGTGACTATAAACCATGAGGGGTCACTGTTGGGAAGAGAATGGTTGTGCAGACTAAGATATGTTACGCTAAAGACCCTTCCTTCTGCATAACCCAAATACTTATAGCCTCAACATTCGTTCATTTTCTCTGAAGCTATCTCTCAGGAAGAAGAAAGTCTCGATACCATATGCCTTCTTTCTTCATTTAACCAAGTAAATGGTGTTTTTATTGACCATTTTAATTTTCCTTTTTGCTTACAAATATCCTTTGAACTAGTAGATTGATTTCGATGAGACTTGTTGCGACATTAAAGAGCCCCAAGATGCACCTTGAATTCCATCGTGTCTCAGAAAACACCTAGAAACAAAATGGCCACCACCAACTGCATTAAAAATGACACATCTGCCATCAATTTAAATTTGCACAGTTGGAGGTTTGGAGTTGCTGTTGCATTGGGCGTGTTCATGGGCCACGGTTCATCCAGGAAGCTATCAGAAAATTTATTCCTGCTCTTAGGAGTCTCATCTAAAATGTGAAAATAATTGTTGAGCAGATTTACAAAATGCTAATTGGAATGCACAGCAAATAGGTCAGTTAAGTTTGTGAGCATTTTGAAATTATCATAGGTGATATAAGCATATTTTTATCTATAGGGTTTAAAGTAAAAGCCATTTCTGTGACTGGTTCAAGGGTTTTGGCACATGTTCAGAGCAAGTCAAAGGAATTAATAAAGAGTAATAGAGGGAAATGGAGCCAAGGAATATCTAAGCTGTGTATCCCTAGGGAGCTTGGAAGTGATAGGAAAAGGGACATTCTTCAAGACATGCAGGGGGGTTGTACCAGTGTAACTATCATCAATCATTCATTGCAGCCCAATCCACCCGACCTTTCCCAGGAGAGGGAGATGGAGAGACAAGAGGCCAGCGCGATCCCATGAAGTCCTTGCTTCATTTGCTTATTTCTACGAGTAACTGCAAGTTATTTTGTTTGTTTCATTACCGACAGAAGCCACAGTAAAGAACCCCTGGGCAGGTAGGAGGGAGAGTTTAAAGGATGGCAGGGACAGAAGGGAGGATAATTTATGGCATTTCACCTGATAATAGTGAACCTTACTCTCTCTCTCTCTTTCTTTCTTTCTCTCTCTCTCTTTCTCATACACACACAGACACACATAGACACACACACACACACACACACACGGACACACATATGCACACACAGAGTCATCTGCTTTAGGATTTCCAAATTTTTCCATTTTGGTGACCACGTGTGGTCAGAAGAAGATGGTTGGGATGCTGTAAGCTTCCTGAATTACTCCTGCCGGAAAACTCACTGAATTCTGAAGAAAGCTTTTCTTTAGTCCCAAGTACCAGGGTCAGAAAAAAAAAGGCAGAGGTTTCTCATTTCAAGGTTGGACTGGGGGAGAGGTAAGGCAAAATGCGGGGAAAAGACTTTCAGCTTCAGGAGGAGGAGAAGTGACATGAACTGTACCGCACAGACTCCTAGTATTTTATATGTTTTAAAACATTTCACATATTTCTGTTTGATCCTGACAATAGCACTCTGAAGTAAATATTATCTCTGTTTTACATATAAGGAATTGGAACTCAAAGAGGTTAACTTGTTCAATGTATAAGGTTTAGTAAGTGGCAGGAGCTAGGATTCCAACCCACATCTTGTGCTATTTTCACTGTGCACTGCACCATCAGACGTGATAATGGTTGTGGTAGCTCTTTGGATGTGTGAAAAGTTATCCTATGCAAGAGGAGCTGGCTGGTGTTTTCCCACAGATATCTGAAGTCTAGAGCAAGCTGGGAGGGGCCTGGCACAAGACAGAAAGGACCCAGATCTCTCTGTAATTAGGGCAAAGCTGGAGCCCCTGAACTCTTAAGGCATCTGTTCCATCTATTTTGAATATTCTAGATTCATTTATTCATTTACTAATTAAACGTATTTATTGAGTCTCACTAGTGACCAGGCACTAGGCCAAAGCTGAGGTTGCAAGGGGGAGACAGGAGTAGCTAGCCAGCTGGTAGATGTGACAGGGGCTCTCAGAGAGGAAAACAGAAGAACTGGAGGGATCTGGTATCACAGAAGAGGCAGGAAGTGTCAGAGGAGGGATCTAGGAGCAGGCAAATTGGCTGGAGCCAGGCATCTCCCGCTGAATCTCCAGAACTAGTCCAGGCATTGCCAGGAACTTTTCAATAAGTGAGACAGAAGACAGACACGAATGTGGAAGCCAAGGCTCACTCTGCCTGTCCTTGAAGCACCATCTAAGAAAAGAAACTTTCTTGATGACTCTGAGCAGAGAATGCATTTGTCATCCTGGAGAACCAGCTAGAAAGTCAGTTGGGTGGGCACCTTCCAGTAAAGGAATTACAGGGAACAGGGCGAATGCCTTCAGAGAGAACTACTGGGAGTCGTTTGCTCCCCGTGGCCTATGAGCTACCCTGCCTGAACCTGTCGTAACCTGGGTCAGCCCTGGCAGCACCTCTGTGAGACCCTGGCTGCCGTCCATCCCACATGTCTCTCCCCAGCCTGTCCTGCTGTCCAGGGCTAGGAGGGAGGTTCTGTTGGGGGAGTTCAGCGGCAGTCGGGGATTGCTGAACCTGGAGCCTGCACGTGAGCATTTAGTGCCCCTGGCCTTACTCTTCCCCAGGGGTTTCAGGAGCTTTCTTCTGGTTTCCATACTAGACTTAGGCTCTTTGAGGATAGGAGATTGCATTTTCTCCTCCTCTTGTATTTTCCACAGTGACTGACACTGATGTGAGCATTGTAGTTGTTTATTGCTGGTTGATAAAAGGCTAATTGGTGCTGTTGTAGAGCGTTGTAAGGAAAGACACTCCGAGTTTTAAACTTCACTTGGAGTCACAGAACCATGGAATGTAGGAACAGGCAGGGCCTTGATGCCTACCACTTATTTTATAGATGGGGAGACTGAGGCCAGAGAAGGTAGGGGAATCATTTAAGGACTTAGCAGAGTTAGGTCCACACCTGTGTGTTTTCTTCTCTGGGCCTTTGTTCTTGCCACCAAGGCATCACCCACTCTCTAAATGAGCTCTGAACTCAAGAAGAAGAGTGAAAGGTCAAAGTTTCATATTCATCTGGTAGCTGCTGGCCCTCTCATGAGCTGGATGAGGAACTGAGGTCAGTGTGCCTTGCCTGCCGTGGGTGACCAGGCTGCTCTGAGCTTCTGTGGGGTCTTATCCAACCATTCATCTCATTTTGGTTCCAGCTGGGCTGGTCCACACTGAGTCAAGCACATATCCCTCTTACTGCCTTCACCTTTTCTTCCAACCTTATTCAGACCTTGCTGGGTCTTCAAGGCCTGGTTGAGTTCAATGCAGTGCAATGTAATTCAACAGACATTTATCAAGGACCTCATGAATACAAGGCATCGTGTTGCCAGACACTGGGAGTGTTGAGGACACTAAATTAATAAAACACACTCCCTGTTCAAGGCTCAAGGGGAGGCGAGATCTATAAACAATCCAGACCCACAGCCCAAGGCTGAGAGCAGTGGTAATACAGATCACTTATTGAGCACCTACAAATTACCTGACTCTGTCCCAGGCACTTTATATTTGTTACTGCCAATCCTTCCAAGGCCAGAAAAGGCAGGTATTAGATGCTGCACAGCATATTCAAAAGAGCTCTAGTTTTGTAATCAATCCTGAGGCTAAATTCCAATGCCATCTCTTACAAATGATGTGTCTTTGGGCAAGTTACTTAACTTCTCTGCACCTTTCCTCTGTAAAATCAGGATAACAAAACCTTCTTCAGAGGATGGATGTGAAGATTAAATGATAAAATGCACAGGAAGGGCCTAGTGTTGAGTAAGTGCTTGACAAATGTGACCAGAGAACTGATGGTCCAGGAAAAGTGGAAAAACATCATGAAGGAAGACCTCAGCAGAGACCCACGCAACCTGCCACAGCAGGACAGAGGCAGTTGTGGGCTGGGGAGGGTCACAGGAAAGATGCATCATTTGAGCCCAGTCTCTAAAGTCAGGAAGGATTTGGGGGAAGAGGATGGTGGCCACCAAGGTGCTCTGGTTGTTGCTGCCCTGAGTGACCTGTTTTTGTGATGCTTCCCCACACCAGCAGTGTGTCTGGGTTGGGTTATCCAGACCCAACATAGGATCGGAGGCTATAGGGACTTTCTTGGCATTTTCCCCCTTTATTTATTTAATCTCTTCCTCAAACTGAGAATCAGCTACAATCCTCCCCAGTTTGGAAAGTGGAGACACCTAAGTTCCCATTACCTTAGTGCCTGGTGTAGACCACAGCCTGCTGTAGACCATCCATGGGGTCCTGATAAGACACTTGGACTGCTCCAAACTTGAACCCTAAAATAGGCCAGTTTTGAGGGCTGCACATGTGCAAAACCATGGTATGTTCTGCATTGGGAGCTAGCAGTGAAAGGAGCCCCAAGCAGTCCAGATTGTCTAAACCAGGTGTCCTTAAAAATGTCCTCTGACTTCCATTACCCAAGGCAGTGGGGTGTAGCCTGTTGGGTAATATGATTTTCAAATGACCCACATGTCAGTGCGAACTGGGAAATTAGATGAGAGTCTGAGGAAGGCAAGTGAGCAAGCAAACAAAAATCCTCATGCAGCAAACAACATCAGCTTTAAAAAAGCATACAAAAAAATCAATAAATAGCTGTGGTCTAGAATGAATGAATGAATACATGAATGGAATTTCCTGAACAAAGTACTATTACCAAAACCATCAGCTTCTTGCCGAGGACAGTGGAGAACTAGGCTTGTTTCCCAGGAACTGCTAGTGCAGAATTAAGTGTGCTCCGTGGCCCTTCCATTCCGGATAGTGAGTTATGTAGGGTTGTTCCTGCCCAGAGCTGGAGCTGGGGGTCGGGTTGAGCAGAATGAGAGACAGGGACTGAGGGGTGCTGCCAGGAAGCTGCTGTGCCGAGGAGGGCAGGGTTAAAACTCACCCTGGTCTGAAACGTTAAAGGCGAGCCTGCCAGAGCTACCTTCTTGAGTTTATCACTGCAAGTTAGATGTTTTCTCAGAGGCTTACTCTGTTTACGCTTCTAGGGCTTAGCTGCTCTGGATATCAAGGCGAATGGTAAGAAACACTTTCTTTTCACAACACATCACACCCATAACATGATACTACTTCTCATGGCACTTTATATTTCTGAAGGTACTTTAGCATTCATGCTCCTATTTGAAATCCACAATAACCCAGTTGGGGGATTATCTCCTGTAATAAGATGTGCAAACTGAGGGTCAGAAATGGTACATGACTGCTTTAACAGTACTCAGGGGGCAAATAGTCAAGGCAGGATCAGAACCCATGTCTCCTGACTCCCAGCCCAGCATTCTTTCCTCCACGACAAGATGCCCCCAAATGAGACATCTGCTCAATGAGCGAACGCGATGCTCCAGGCCAGTCCCCCTAGGTCTCCGGGTAAATGCTCTTGCCTTCTGGTGATGTCCCCTTCCCCTCATTATCCCCCTCCTGTCTCCCTCAGCTTGAGTTCCTAGAATCACCTGGCTGTTTGGTACACATGCAGATTTGGGGGCCAACCCCAGAGACTCTGATTCTGTAGGAATCTGCATTTTTGACACACTCACCAAATGATTTTGATGCAGGTTGAACTTTGCAATTTGCTAGTTTAGGGAAATCAGTGAATTTTGAAGATTACTTGAGCCAGACATTATCTCACATTAAATTGGTTCGCTTGAAAGGTAAGTTTAAAAAATTAAAAGAAAAAGCAAAGGAATAAAAGAAACTGGCTTCCTCCTTGGTGGTCTTTTCCAAGTTTACTATTCCTGCCTCAAATGTCTCTCTTATTTCCTGCTTCTCCCAACCTTCTAAGCTTCTCTGAGGCTCTCCCTGCTCTAGACTCTTAGGTCCTTGAGCTGTATCACACTTTCCTCACTGCGCAGTCACTGCAGTTCTGCCTTTGCGGCTCTCTGTCCCTAACCCTGGGTACTCTCTGAGGGTAAGTTTTCTGTATCCCCAAGAGTCCTCGGCACAATGCTGGAGACTAAAAGGATACTTTAGCCATACTCTTGGAATGAGCCACTTAACTCTGTTGGTCTCTGCCTGGCACCGCTCCCCAGATCCATCAGTGTGGATAATCAAGACATGGTTGTTGTAGAAGCAAAGCCCATCACCAAGTAGGCATTGAGACCTTCCTGGTGTAAAGTCCCAACTAAAACATCAAAAACTCCCTTCAAAAATATGGGGACTTAGAAATAACAAGTGTTGATGAGGATGTGGAGAAAAGGGAGCTCTTGTGCACTGCTGGTGGGAATGTAAATTGTTGCAGCCTTTAGGGAAAACAGTGTGAAGTTTCCTCAAACAATTAAAAATAGAACTACCATATGATCCCGCAATTCCACTTCTGCGTATTTTTCTGAAGAAAACGAAAACACTAATTCAAAAAGATATCTTCAACCCATGTTTATCGCAACATTATTTACAATAACTAAGATATGAAAACAACCTGTCAAGAAGATGCCATACACACACACACACACACACACTGGAATACTATCCAGCCACAAAAAATAGAAATCTTGCCATTTGCAACAATATGGATGGACCTTGAGGTCATTATGCTAAGTGAAATAAGTCAGACAGAGAAAGACAAATACCATATAATCTCATTATATGTGGAATCTAAAACAAAAACAGAAACAAAAATAACAACTTCATAAATACAGGGAACAGATTGGTGGCTGCCAGAAGTGGGAGTCAGGTACAAGCAAAAGGTACAAACTTCTAGTTATAAAATAAGTCATGGGGATTTAAGGTACAGCATGGTGGCTGCAATTAATAATACTGTATTACATATTTGAAAGTTGCTAAGAGAGTGGATCTTAAAAGCCCTCATCACAAGAAATTATAACTATATGTGGTGACAGATGTTAGCTAGACTTATTGTGATTATTTTGCAATATATAAAAATATCAAATATCATTATGCAATATCATTACATTGTACACCTGAAACTAATATAATGTTATATGTCAATTAACAAAAAGGGACTAAAAAATAGGGCCATACTAATTGGTGACAGGCACCTGATAAAGAACTGGGGTGGTGGGAGGGGCAGGGTGTGGGTCCAGCCCACAGGTGAACCTGTTACTTGGGTGCAGACAGTACCCTTGCCTGGACGAGCTGTCCAGATCCCAGGGGAGCTCAGAGGAGACAGGCTGGGGGAGGTGTGCGCACCCCTCACCACTGCTGGAAGGAGCACTCAAGCACAGGGGCTCCGCTATTGCAGGGCAGGAGAAAATCGTCTTTGTCCTTCAGGAGAAAGCAGCAAGCCTCAGGCAACAGTAATGATAACAAGTTACATTGGCGTAGGGCGTTGCCACTTACTAAGTTTTTCCCTAATCTTTTCATGATCACCTATAAATTAGGTAAATTGTTACTTCTAGATTTAGAGAGGAGGAAGTAGATATCCCCAGAGGTTAAGTGAATTGCCCCAGGTCACAGACATGTTTGAGCCCTGTTTACAGATGCTGAAATCTCAGGCTCTCCCAGGGACACTATGTTGCTTTTTGCCCCCTGGCCACATCTCTTTAGGATGTATACTCCCAGAAAAACATTTTTCTATAAAGATCTAACTCATTGTACATGCAGAGGTTTTTGGGGTTTTTTTGTGGGGGGGTATGACATTAATATTATATTAGTTTCAGGTGTACAGCATCATGATTTGATATTTGTATATATTGCAAAATGATCTCATTAAGTCTAGTTAACATTCGTCACCACATATAGTTACAGTTTTTTTCTTGTGATGAGACACTTTAATACCGCCTCTCTTAGCAATTTTCAAATATGCTACACAGCATTATTAAGTATAGTCACCATGCTGTATGTTGCCTCCTCATGACATTTATTTTACAACTGGAAGTTTGTGCCTTCACCCATTTCACTCATGAAGAGTTTATTCCATAAATTGTAATTGAAAAGAATAGAAAGAAATGCAATTTTAAGTGCACTTAGTCATTCAAAAGGTATTAATATAGTCCTTAGTACTATGAAAAAGCACTATGCCAGGCTCTGTGAGGGATACAGGGGTATGGTCAAGGGATGCCTATTGACCCATGACCTGAACCACACATCACGCTAGTTCTCTATCAGGTGATCTGTCAACAATCAAGTGTAGTATGTTCATTTTTTTGAAGGGAGTTTTTGAGATTTCAGTTGGAGCTTTTCACTTACTAGGGACTCAATGCCTATTTGATGATGGGCTTCACTTCTCACAACCACGTCTCTATTATCCACACTGATGGCGGGAGGAGAGCCAGGTGGAGCCTAGCAGGGCTGATTGGCTCATTCCAAGACTATGGTTAAAACATCATTTAGTCTCCATAGACATCACAACTATGGTTCCTAACCCCTAGGAACTTAAACCAAGCAGTATGTATAAGGCATGTACATTGGCCCAAAGAGCTCTAAGCATGCCGCAGGTGTGGTTTCCGGCACGTGAAGGGAGCAGTGGCTGCCAGCTCCTATCCACATATGCAAAGATCTGCTAAAGCCCAGAGGAGCTGGGGTGGGGGGTGTAGCTTGATGCCACTGCCAGGTGCCTGGTGGCACCAGAATGTTAGTTCCTAGCTCAGGACTCTACCTGACTCTGGCCTCATTCAGAGACTTACCTTAGGGCAAAACCCAAAGTATTCTAACATCTGTGGGGCTTTCAGACCATAGGCCCCTGAGGCCAGCTGGTCCCTGAGCAACAGCATGGTGGGGTTTCTCTGAACCCTTAGATTAATTTCCTAGAGTCATTAGCCAGGAGATATTTGGCTTGGCATCTTTTTGATTCCCAAGCATCAGGTTGTGGCTTATAAGCTTATTTCTTCCTTGTCTTCACCTCTATCCATTACCCCAATTAGTTCTCTGCCAGGGACTCTTCCCCAATGTACGGGAGGAAAAAGAATTTTCCCTCTACCCTTCTAGGGTTCTTGGCTGACTCACCCTTGTAATAAAAGACATTAACAGGAGAAAAACAAAATTTAATAACATGTATACCTCCTATGTATATGGGAGATACCCAGGAAACCTAAGTAACTGTCTGAAAAGGTCACCACCTTAAATAACATCCTCAGCTAAAGACAAAAGATGCTGGGGGTGGGGTGGGGGGAGGGAAAGGCCAGTTATGGGAGGTTACCAAGGAAAGGCACAGTAAACAAGGGTAAGGTTGTAATGCAGATATAAGTCTCTGTGTTCTCCATTGATAAAGAGTTTCTGGACATTTAGAATCTCTTTCCCTTCCTGGGAGGGGCAGGAGACACCCTTACAAATGAAGATTTCCTGTACAAATATAAATGTTTCTTACAAAGGGGCAACTTCTACTTGATTTTCAGAGCTTCTCCTGTGGCTGTCTTTTTAAAAAAAATAATCAGGGCTTCCCTGGTGGCGCGGTGGTTGGGAATCTGCCTGCCAATGCAGGGGACGCGTGTTCGAGCCCTGGTCTGGGAGGATCCCACATCCCGCAGAGCAACTAGGCCCGTGAGCCACAATTACTGAGCCTGCGCGTCTGGAGCCTGTGCTCCGCAACCAGAGAGGCCGCAATAGTGAGAGACCCGCGCACAGTGATGAAGAGTGGCCCCCACTTGCCGCAACTAGAGAAAGCCCTCGCACAGAAACGAAGACCCAACACAGCCATAAATAAATAAATAAATAAAAATGTAAAAAAAAAAAAAAAATCAGCTCAAGATAATCCTTATGCGAAAGAGACATATTTTGGGGTGTCATATTCTGTTTCCCTTCACCAGCAACAGCAAGCAGTGAATTATGTGTCTGGGATTCCCGCTGGGGTGTGAGCGAGTGAGGGGTGTGTGTCTGTGGGTGCATACACTTCCGTGAGTGGTACGTGTGGTCATGGGGGTGTGGAAGTGGGAGAGGACGATCCAAGTTCAGAACTAACACTGGGGACTCCGCGGATGGGCAGATAATTTCCCCTGAGTGTTGTGTCCAGCCTTGGAGTATTCCATCTCCTACAAGAAGCTATCAAATGGAACTGTGCCTGGTTCAGGGGTTAGCTAATCTGCAAGGGAGATTGTTTTAGTCTGAGCCCCACCTTGCTTTTTCTCGCCTTCGTGGATTCAGTTCATTTATACATGGATTCAGTTGCTTGTTAGTGTGTCCTGCGGTGCTTCCCTAAGGATATAACTCTGCAGATGGACGACATTTTTTATTTTCTTAATATTATTCTTAGCTTTTTGGAGAAGAGTTTTTAATGATTATTCCTCCTGGTATTATTTTAGTTTCCAATTACAATGTGGTATACTCTAGCACACTGTTATTTTGTAAATGAGTGTATATACTTATTGTAAATTGATTCCCTGAACAGGCCGCAAACGTTTGCATTTAGATTGTGTATTATATTACTTGCATGCCACCAGGCTGGCCCACAGCCAGCTGGGGCTCTCAGCCTGCCAGAAGCAGGGTGGACCATCTCATTTTCCCTGACACCTGTGCAAACCAGCTTGCCTGCCTTCGGCTGTGCTCTCCAGGGAGAAGGAGCTAAGGTGGCACTCTGTTGAGGAGGTGCCCAGAAACCTGAGATCCACCTAGTCTTTTTTCGTAAGAAAAGGACTAAAAAAAATTTCAACTCCAGTCCCCAAGACTATCCATCTTTTTGTGAAAACACAAAGGAAGGTGAGCTCTGGTCACAAGGTCTTAATCCCTTACCATCAGTGGTGAGTTCAGACAGCTTCAACTTGAACCACTTCTCTCTGAAGCTTTTCCTGGGGGCCCAGGCCAATTAGAGTGCCTTCTGCTGGGTTCTCCCTATTATTACTCCATCCCAGCAGTTATAGGGCTGTGCTACTTACTAATATGTCTATTTCACCTCCAGACTGCAAAAGTGGGCAGGAGTCTTTCCAACAGTAATCTTGGTGTCTAGAACTGTACTTGACAGCTAAATAGATTGAATGAATGAACACATGACTGAGTACAAATGCTATCACAGAAGAGTTATGCTGCAGTTTAACATTGGGTACATGCAAAAAATGGGTGTATAATTTTTTTGAAAGATTATAATCAATTAAAAAAATCACAGTATTTAATAAAGTATGAAAACTTAACTGTGTAGCCCATGGTGAACAGGGATCCAATTTGTATCACTTGTGGAATGAAATGGAGCATCTCAAAGATGTCTCAGAAATGCTGTGGTAACCCAGAGCTGTTATCTATGCTTTGGCAGGTAACAGATCTTTTAAAGAATGGGTTGCAATTGGGAAAATATATTATGCATCTTATTCCTTATTCTCTATGATGGAGTAGAAAGCAGATAGAATCTAGTTGTTGTGTTCATTATTACTATTATTTTAGAGTTAAGATATCTACTTTAAGATGTCAAAGTTAAGACACAGGATTAATTTGGACCTTCCAATTCAATGATCTTCTACAACAGTTGCAATAAATCACATTACTCTTATAGCAGTTGTCCTGCTGAGCAAGTTGTTTGTTTTCTGCTGTCTGTAACCAGTGAACTTCTATTTTTTGCACCTCTGTGAATCTAACTAATATTCCCTCTGAAGGAAAAGAGGGATTAAAGTCTTCAGTAGAAAGTCCCAAATCCCAAAGGAAGAATTTCAGGCACCAGTCCAGAGGCGAGAAAGCTCTGAGAGGGAAGGTCAGGGTATAGAGTTCCTTGAGTTCCAGGATTTACAACTCCTAGCCAAGAACTGGTGGCTGCCTTCACATCAGGGTGAAACTGGCTCTGGCCACAATAAAGTCTGTCAAAAGCAGCTAATTGGCAAGTTGGGTCACAGCTTAGATGTTTAGGTAATGCTAGCCTGAGGTTTAATGCCACGATTAAAAGAATAAAAAGCCCTCCTGCTGAGAAGCCTTTTGGCTACTTCAGAGCCTTTAATTCCCATCAGAAAATGCCATGTCACTTCCAAGGGTTACTGCACAGGCTTGCTTTGGAGACGTAAAGGCGTAATTATCTATGGGGAGAGTCAAGGCTGAGGTCAGTCTGGCTGGGGGTGGGCCTGCCCTTTGTGCAGATATTGGAATGTCTCAGAATCCCAGCCAGGGCCGTGTCTCAGGAGAAGTTACTTTCGGAGGTCATTTTGTCTGCCCTGCTGCTGACTCAGGCGGCCTTCCCCAAGCTAACTGGAGTCGAATGAATTCGTGGGAAAAGCTCTGTTGTCACCATTAAGCTCACCAAGTGGAACTGGGCCCTGAGCCCACTGTGTCCTTTGGTGACTTGTCCACTCTCCCTGAACAGTAAGTCCCATGAGAGCAGGGACCTGCCTGTCTTGTTCTCTGCATCCCCGCACCGGGTCTTAGATGCCCGAGTGAGGACAGCGGAGGGAGCCGTGGCCCCCTCTCTGTAATGCACTCTCCATTCTCTTGTCAATGGACCGCCCATCCTTCAAGGCGTGTCTCAGCTGCCACCCCTCTATGAAGCTTTCTCTTCTCACAACAGCCCTCCCTGGTCTCTTCCTTCTCAGGGTGCTGTGTGCCTTGGTGCCCCCAACATTACTTTAACCTCCTTGGTTAATCTCGGAGCAGTGTGAGATCCCTGGAGCCACGGACTCTGTCTTACATCTCTTCTTTGTACTTTGCAGTATGCAGCACATGTCTTTCACAGGACAGAAACTCAATAAGGAGAAGAAACCTACTGTCCTATAGGGGGAAAGGACCATCAAGACCAACTAGCCCAATGGGTTTCTAATATTTTGTCTTTAAAAAGCAAAGAGAACATTTTGTTTTTCTCAAATGAACTATTATGACGCTTCCCCTGCCCCTGTGTAAAACAGATGAGAAACAAGCTTCCTTGAATGAGGAGAGAAGGGAGGATTGGATACCCCAACTGTGATCTTTTTTTCCCCCACTCTGCTCCCTGAGTCAGCATCTGAAAAATCATTGATCTGTTCAGACCCTTCATTTTACAAATGAGGATGCTGAGCGCCAGAGAAAAGAGACCTCACCAGGTTCACACTTATTTTAGTGGCAAATCTGGGAGGAAAACCAAGGTCTCCAAAGTATTATCTGAGTGACCTTTCCTTTTTATGTCATCGTCGGACTTTTGGCTGAAAGAAAGAGAAAGGAAGGAAGGAATGAAGGAAGGAGGGAAGGAAAGTAGTGGGGAGAGGGAAAGGAAATAAAGAAAAAAATGGAAATTCAGTACATTCTGCATGAGTTTAATGTTCTCCTCACTAGCCCCAGCCTTGTACTCAGTATAGCAAACCCTCTTTCAATTCCAGAAAGTTGAAATGTTAAGTTTTGTAAAGACAATCTCCAGAAAGGGGATTTAGGGGAAAATACCAATGATTAACTCAATTACTTATTACTGTTAGAATTTCACACTACTTATCCACTTAGAATTTTTACAATGAGGCATTCCTACAGTTACCAGGTAGTTTGGGTGTTGGAGATGCTCATCCTTAGATAACTTAAAGGAGAGGAGTGTAGAGCGTGCCCTGCGTCATTTCCAAGAACAGTCTATCAAATCCTTCTTCCTCTGGGTCCTGTTTCCTGTGATGTGCAGTTTTTCGACCCCAATGATCTCACCCACTTGCGCCTTGGCCCAGGCCTCCCTCCCAATCCTGGCCTGTCTGCAGTCCCCCTGTGGTGAGCTGTGGAGGACCCCCGAGTGTGGACTGGGATGTTCCTGCTCTGTTTCTTCCTTCTGTTTTCACCCCTTCTTGACTCTACTTGTCCTCCATCCCGCAGTCTAATTCATAAGGAAAAAAGGCTTGGAAAGATTAAAGGACCCTCCCAAGGCCAACCTGGTTAGTAAGTACTAATCAAGCTTAGTTCTCAGGTCTCTGGATACCAACTTTGCACTCGGTCCACACTCTCCATAATCACCCCTTAAAATTGATTTTAACTTAGTGATGACTTAGGTATGACAGGGCAGTTACTTTAATCATAGTATCCAGAATCTGTAGCTGTATTAAGAGCACTTGAAAAGTCTTCTATTTTCAATCAATCATTCATTCTTTACACCAATATTTATTGACAAATTACTTAGTGCTGGGCACTGTCGTGGTGCCAAGCACACACCACAAACTACTTTAGCACACCTGGGCATGGAATGCTCTCCTTTTCCAACAACAGGTTCCCCCGCCTACCCCAGGAGAAAGCCATCAAGATGCTTAATGAAGGTCTTATGGGTTACTTATTGGGTTTCAGGAGAATCACTGAATCTGATGCTTGCTTTTCTATTTTTGATAAGCTGGGGAACAGAGGAAAGAAGGTAGTCATGATGAGTAGGAATAAATCCATTTTTTAATATATTAATGAACATTTTAATGGATATTAATGGATATATTAGTAGCTACCTCAGTGCCATATAAGCAATAGGAAGTGTGTGGTAGTTACTTCATGGGTGGGTTTCCACATAAATCTTGAGGGCATGGGCTGGGCTTTATTTATCTTTGTATCTTTCATGAAATCTTGCACTGTGCGTCATAGATGTGCAATAAAAAGTGCTGATCGATAGGTCTGCTTCCCAGTCTCACCATTTGCTCAACAAGTAGTATAGGTCAGGTCTACCCTAGAACTCTCACCTAAGGTATATTCAGCACTTTTCTAACAAGGCAAGTTCATCTACAAGGCCAGATTTACATTTTATCAGAGTAGATATCTACCTCCATGATATCATCCTTGGGGAAATCTTTTCTTCCTTCTGTGGCTGGTGCTATTAGTCCAATTAGAACCAGATGAAACTACTAGCTGCAGGGCAGAAGGAGGAGAGACCCAAAAGGTTACAGTTTCTTACCACTCTGGGCAAGGGGGTGGAGATGTTCTTTTAGTCTGTGGGGTCCCCAAGGAAATTGGGTCCATTCTCAACTCGTCAAGGGAGAAACTTCTTCCGTCATGGGTCTGAGTAGGGACAGTGAGAATGTTATGGACCAGATGAATATCTCATTCTTTCAGACCAGCCCAGAGATATGCCTTTGTGTCCCTACTCTTTATGAGGCCACAGTCCTGACTGTGCAAACCCAACTTTTATTGAGAATGCTCAGACAACTGGGGCCAGCTAATATAGACCAAAGTCACGCATCTGTTCTTTACATATACAAAGGTAAGATCTAAACACTCTTACCCTTCAACCTTTGCATTTGGGGCTAAATTCAAACTGCTGTTATTGTAATTAAATGTATCACAGTCAACTTTGTGTTTGAATCCTGTAGACCCTAACTAATTTGGAGGAAAGTACTGTGATGCAAAGAAAGGAAGTGTCATTACACAATGGTATTACAAAATGTGCTCTGTCCCCAGTACATTTACATCCCCTCCCCATATATCTTATCAATACAATGATGCTAGAAATTTCTTTATCAGAGATTTAGTGATAGGGCTTAAAGATTCATCAGGGAAACAGAATATAATGATTTATGTTCGCATTGGAGGTTAAATAATGGGGTTGAAAGTTTTTCCTAGAGCAGACTTTGATCCAGAGACACAGGAGAGAGTCAGAAGTGAAGGTCTGTATGTAAGATCAGGACATGCCTTAGATGGAGTTTGTAATTGAGACCAAGTGTTTGTTAACAGCTGACTCCGTTGACCTCTACAGTGGGCCCATGATATACATTCAGGATATCACTGCACTCAGGCCATTGTTGGGCGCCTCTCAGACTGGGGACCACACAGGTTAATGGTAAATTTCTGGGCCCCATCTACACTGAAGTTTGGTCAGCAGAGACCCTCAAAGAATCACTTGCTCTGATCACATCTCAGAGTACACAGATGCTTGGTAATGGATTTACCTAAAAGTTGCTGACAGAAAAGTACTTGAACCTGCTGTGGACTAGACACGGTCCTCAATGTTGAGAAATGATGTCTGGGAATTTCCCTGTGCCTCCCCACCCTTGCAGCCCACCACCCACTCCAGTAAATGGCCTTGTGATCTCATCCTCTGAGACAAACTCTGAAGGCAGAGTGAGCCTGATGTATGTAAATCTTGTGCCCGAGCCAGACTCTCTCAGAGAGGCTGCCCTGAAGAAAATCTATTGCCCTAATCAATTACCAAACTTCCAAATGAAATAGATGGTTCTCTCTTGCTGGAAGACTATCAAGTCGTCATTTTTCATGGTAATGAGTAGTAGTACAGAGGGGGAATTGCATTTTCTCTGTGGCATTGGATGAAGTGTTCCAGTAAGCAGGGCGTGGCCAGGAAAGCTGGGAGTTACCTGCCAAAATGATGGAAAGGTGTCTGGAAACCTCTCTCACTCCTAAACTGCACTCCAACAAATTTCTCTTGTCTGTTTGGTATGGATCAGGCAGTTTGCTGTGTGTGAGAGGCATAAAATAAGAAAGGACTCTTCCCCCTGGCCAGGAAATTACCCCATGTGGCTTTGCTCCCCTGTTCTCCACTCTTTCCATGCTGGTTCAGTTCACCCCAATTCCTGAGCTACACCTCATGAGGATAAGAACTCATTTGGGAGCCTCACCACCATCATTTGATGGGGACTGGAATTAGTCTGTTGCCCAGGGATGCTCCATGGGCACTGGTCTACAGTCTCCAAGCATTTCTCATTTTCCAGAAATGGGCTCCCATACAGGCACGCTGGCTCCTGCCTCAGTTTACCCACCTCTGAATTCCTGTTTGGACTTGGAACAGCATCTCAGACTTTGGTCTGCTTTGCTGGGCCTTTGCTAAGCATTTTTTCCTGAGAACTGAGGGCCTGTTTTTCTCCCTATGGCTTCCTATGAGGTCCTGCCATGAGTACCCTGATGAGTCTTGATGCCACAGCCCATCTGTCTTCAAACACTTCTTGTCTCCTGGGCATTTCCCACTGTGGTGCTTTGCCCACTAAAGTGGACCCTCTGAATACAGACAGAGGCCCAACCCCTGTGTGATATCATCACACCTGCTGGGATCTCTATCTTCTTCCAAGGCAGTGCTTTTGATAAAAGATCCCTCTCAGGGGGCAGTACTTGACACAAATGGGAGAATTTTTATTGGGAAAATTTGGGACACTTGGGTTAGTTCCCCCTTCCTTTCCCACCTAATTCCAACTTCCTTCTCCCTCAAGCACATATGCTGAGATCCCAGCTTGTCCTGTAAGCTCTTCTTGGTTATGGCACCTGGTGCCTCCTGTTGGTCAACTTCTGGATGGAGAGACATCTAGAAATTTAACAGATAAATATGAACCACTGTGACGAGGCAATGATAAAGGCGTGAATAAAGGGCCATGGGATCAAGCACAGGAAGTAGAGGATGGGGCCAGGATGTTGTAAAGAAAGTATTTGAAGTGGGCCTTAAAGGAGGGGTAGGGGTTGATTTGAGGGACAAGGGTCTTCTAGGGAAAAGTTACCCTGAAAAGATCCACCACTATGAGTGATGTATAAGAATCTGAAAAAGAAGTTTTAAACTGCTATATAAATTTAAGAATCTCAGAGATCCACTGCCCCTAGTATAGTTCCTGCCCCTATCTAAGAGCTATAACTTAAGTAAGGAGAAAAATTCCTCACATAGTAAAGAGTTAAATAATGCAAGGCCATACATGGTAAAGTGCTCCCTTGGACTTAAAAAAGTACCAAGATGCATCAAGTGCCAAACTCTCTGGCCCAGGTAATGCACCCTGGGAAGGCTGGAAAAAGAGCGGGTCTGTTGGCTTAGAGTGACTCAGTAATCAGTTAAGGGGAGTTAATACATGAGCTGAGAAGAGGGACATTTCTGCTATCTGTAGAATCATTTGGTGTGGGTGGCTGTCTTTTTGACCTTTGCCCTGCAGAGGACTCTATTGGATTTCCAGGAGAGAAGGCAAAAATAAAGAAGTCTTATTAAAAATAACAGGAATGGTGCCTGTGTGTGAGTGAGTGTGTCTAACCAGGCAGCCAGCTCCAAGCGCTGGCTGGTGAAGAGGTGTCCTGATGCCACAGCCGGGGAGTGGCCTTTGCAAATGACAGCTGTGAATGTTGCTGAGCTGTGCAAGGAGGATGAGGAAGAGCTAGGGAGCTGTCATCTTTCCAAGTAAGTTTCTTCTTTGACTTCAGGGGATCGTTTGGTTGTTCTGAGAGGGGCTTTGCGCATTTTGATGCCTCTGTCATCGTGGAGCAGACACTTGAGCGTGGGGAGCACAGCTGAATGCCTCTTCATTCTGTAGCTGGTTGGAGCACTGGCCACTTTCTGGAGGCAGGCAAAGGGGAATGTGACATTGTGATATTCCATGAAAGAGTGGGCCAGGCTGCTCTCTGGTCGACATGGCAACATGTTTCGGCACGCCATTGGTTTCGGTCAGGAGCAGGGAGCTTGAAGGGGCCTGGGAGTGTGGGAGAGCTTGGCCATCAATTCCATACTCATCTCAATTTCCTCCAAGCCTATGCTAAGTACAGTGTGTGTGTGTGTGTGTGTGTGTGTGTGTGTGTGTGTGTGGTGCAGGTGCAGAGCACAAGATAAACCACTGGAATCAGGGTTCAAATTCCAACTCTGTGAGCTGCAGGATCTTAAGAAGTTTACTTAATCTCACAGAGACTTGTTTTTCTACCCTATAACATGGGAATTTTAATGACCACTATAAAACACAGAACTGTGTCAGGTTTAAATGTGAGAATAATTGTAAACAACACTATTCCTATAAGAAGCCCTCAGAAATGCCCTCCCCCACGCTCCCTAGATTTACAGATAAGACCCTGAGGCTCAGAGGGGTCAAGTGTCTTGTCTTTCCCATCAAAGAGGAGAGTGGGGTGGGAACATGAGAGAGGAGGTGGGTTGGGCTCTGTCCCCAGCTGGTTGTGGGGTTCTGGGTACCCTCCTCTCAGATCTCAGTCTCCCTCTCTGTTAAGGGCAGATCAGATCCTCTTTAAGGTTCCCCCATCCCTGTCCTGAATTGAAGGAGCATTGTTCATTTCTCCAGCCAGTGACCCACGATGCTCTGTGCTCCAGGAGAAGCAACCGCATGGGCTCCCGAGTCAGACTCCTCCACTAACAGAATTTATCTCAACAGAACTTCTCAAGGCTTCAGGCCCCTACACCTCCTGTGAGAACAATTTAAGTGAGGCAGGGGTGAGGGCCCACAGAATGCAGAGTCATGGCCATTGGAGCAGCAGATGGCCGACATGACATAACTCGGCCTTCCCGCTCTTCACTATTCCATCCTGTCCAGTTTATTTCTCCTTCCCTGTCCCCTCAGTGACCTCAAATCAGTCACAACCTTATCTTGGCTTTCCTGTAAATGTCTTTTCCTCTTTTTAAAAAAAGTTTTAAAACCTTGATCTCCTCCATGCTAATAAACTACAATTGAGGCTTACCATGACGAGGGTAGTGGGTTTCTCTGAAAACTATAATTGTGTCTTTGTAACAGAAAGAGACAGATAGTGAGAGAGGAAAACACAGAAAGGAAGCTTGTGGAGAATGAGGGAGAGAGGGACAGACTGGTCTTGGAGGAAATGACAGAGATGAATTTAGGCAGAGACAGAGAGGTTGGTCCATCTCCTTTTGTGTACCTGTCTAGAAAGAGAGATGTGATAGAAACTACCAAGTCTGCAGATGAGTTGGGTAAGACCAGGAAAGGTATTCCATGAAGGGGCATGTGGAGTCTTCATTTTTCTTCTTGTTCATTTCAAAGAGATTTCAAGGCGATTGGCTACACTGGAGGCTCTAGGATAGAAGGAGCATCATCTGCAATCCCATGGCCAGGGACAAGTGTCCTCCATCCCAGCATTTTGCCTTGGAAGAACCTAAAGGCAACGATTTGGAGGATGCTGGCTTTGCTATCCATGAAATCAACTCAAAGTTCATCTGTGATCCCCAAGTATCCCCACATTTTGTGACTCTGTTTGCATTTTTACATGTTTATGTCTTCTTTTCACAACTAGATTGAAAAATTTCCTGAGGACAGGTGTTTTTTTATGAGCATGATGTTTTGAACTTAAGAGCCCTTAATAAAGTCTTGTTGAATTACTGAGTCAGTATCTTCAGATAGCTTTCTGTGGTCTATATGAATGGATGGATGCTGTAAGTTTGAATCGGACTCACCAAGTAAACAGTGTCTATTTCTAGAGGAAAACTTTGTATGTGGATAGATACCCATAAGTAGGCTGGCAAGCAAAGGAAAGATGAAGGCACTGCCTTTGAGGAACTTAGGACCCTCTCCCAAAACCTGAGAGAGAGACTGGAAAGTCACACCAAGAACATAGATGAGGACCAGCCTGTCAACAGTCAACACAGAAGGCTCAAGAGGTCAGCCTACCCAAATCAATTTTCCATGGAGTTGCAATGCCTCTGTTGATGATGTTGGATATTGGTCTTTCTGAAAAATATTCCAGTCTTTCTTACCTTTGAGAAAAGCAGGGTATGCTGACTCTGTTTTAAGTTTGTATTATAGGTTCAGCATGGTACCTGGAAGGCTTTTGTTTGTGCAAGGATGTTTGCCCCTGTGCCAGATGGCCCCAGATTGCCATGTTTTTCTAATTGATTATTCTTCTTGCCTTTTCTCACTGTTCTTATTTATTCTTGTTGTATGTTTCTACTTCCTTATTTTATACATACTCAAATGAGGGAGAGCCAAGGGGAAGCTCTCACCACTTCTGTCAACTAGCCAACTTTTATTCATTTCTCAGGTAGCTTAAAATTCTCTTCCTCTGGGAAGATTGCCAAGCTCCTCAAACTGAGGTAAGACTCTGTGTACATTCTTGACTAAAACTCCTACCACTCTGAACATAGTTACACAGTCAATGGTCTGTTTCCACCACCTGATTGCAGCTCTCTGCTGGCCAAGGCTGTACTCATCACCGACTCTTCAGTGCCCTGGACACTGGTAGGTGTACAGTGAGTGTTTCCTAAATGCGTGGATGTGTGTGGGTAGATGGGCAGCCCAATCTCTCCTATAGGGCAGAACACGTCTTGGTGCTGGGACCCTGGCTGTGGGGCAGAGTGACCAAAGGCTGACTTCGGGTGAGTGGGGTGGTGGTGCTCCCGTGGTCCTCTCTGCTCCCTCCCAGCCACTTCCCCACCATCACCACTCATGCAAGCCCTTCGCATTCACTGCTCCTGCCCTGGTCTCTCATGCTCTCTCTGCTCCTCTCCTTTACCAATCTGTGCCTGAGCTCAGAGACTGCCTCCTCTGTGGGGCCTTCCTTGGCTGGCTCTACCGCACTTGAACTTGCTTCTCTTCTGATCCGTGATGCCCTTTATAGTCTGCTTTTCAAGGTGGGCACTCGAGCTTACAATGTCATCATCCTCTGTGTTTATAACCTCTCTCTTTTACACAAAACAATACTAGAGCCATGGGAGATCATAGATATGTCCTGTCTACTTCCTGCAATGGACAGACTAGGATACTGAGGCCCAGGCGCCTTATGTGGCCTCCCTGAGGGGACACAGCAGATCATGGAGGAAAAGTCAGGCCCCCTAACTTCAAGTCCAAAGCCAATTCCAACTCATTCCAATTCATTCTTAGAATTTTACACACCATGTCACCTTAGCCCAGGGTTGCTTTAACAAATTACTACAAACTTGATGCCTTAAAACAATAGAAATTAATTCTCTCACAGTTCTGGAAAGTAGAAGTCCAAAATCAAGATGTTGGTGGGGTCATGCTCCCTCTCAAGGCTCTAGGGGCACATCTCTTGCCTCTGCTAGAATCTGATGGCTCCTGGCACTCCTTGGCTTGTGGCAGCCTAACTCCAATCTCTGCCTCTGTCTTCACATGGCCTTTATCCCTTTCTGTCATTTGCTTTTCTGTCTCCTCCATCATTGGATTTAGGATTCACCCTGGTCCAGATGATTTCTTCTCAGGATCCTTACCTTAATTACATCTACAGAGACCTTTGTTCCAAATAAGTTCACATTCTGGGGTTACCAGTGAACACATCTTTGGAAATTGGGGGCACTGTTCAACCCACTGCCGCTCAGAATACAGCAAAAACACAGTGCACACTGATTATGGACTGTCGAGTGTATGACCAGACCAGTTAACCCACTATAGGAAGGCTCCATGAATTTTGATGGGGAGAAGAAAGGCAGCCTTTCTGAGTGAAGTACAGTGTCTCAGTGGCTGGTGTGCACAAGGCTTGTGGGAGACTTGGAGATGGTGACCTCAGCTAGTGTCTGAGTCAAGCTGGGAGGAACACCCCATGGGCACGGTGAGAGAGGCCCCACAGAGACCAGGGCTCCTGCTGGGAGGCTGAAGGATCTTCTGGTGAGAGTGGGGAGAGCCAGGCCTCTCTCCCCCAAACCTCTATTTTCCCAGAAAGGTGATTTTCTGTTATTATCCTGGCCTTCCCCACCCCAAATTCTGCCGAGAGAAACAGAGGACAGACGGGGTGAAGGCAAGTGCCCAGTCACATGTCCCCATCGGCTACTAGGGAAGAAAATGAGAGAGGAGGCAATGCTAGGTTTCGCGTCCTGCCTCCTGTGAAACACGCAGGCGGGTCTGTACACAAACACCGGCTCAAACAAATAAACCAAACCTGGCCAAAAGCAACAGAAAAGGCAACAGATGCTTCCAATTAAAACGTCAGCCTCTCCCGAGAAGGCGAGTTCTCACGTGGTGTGGGTGCTCAGGGCCGAGGACTACTGGAAGGGACCACATATGGAAATCTGTTTGCGTTACTCCATGTCCCAGATGCCACGTGAGACACTGGCCTGACCTTGCAATTAACACGTTGGCTGTTTCTGGGGTGAGGTATGCGGATGCAAGGAGAAAGCAGAAAGTTGTGAAACAGAGCGATTGTTCCCAGTGAGTCCTAGAGGAAGCAAGAGACCCAGGGACATCTCAGGGATTATTACCCTGTAAGCTTCCTCACTTCCACCTTCTTTTGTTTTGACCTCCATTTCCTCATGTTCTTCAACATTGTTATGGAAGGAAAATCAGTTTACAGGAATAACAGGCAGTCTTAGTGGGAAAAGGCTATCAGAGGGTGCATGTGGGGCGATGAAGGGTCAGCCGCCCACCCCGTGCTTTAGTGGTGATGGTCAGGGGGACTAAACACTGGACACACACTGGACCATGTAAATGGTGTAGCCTCCCCCACCCTGCTGTTCTCCTAAAGCCTTAATAAACTTATTCTTTTCAAATTGGCTTTGCTCTTTACTGGTTGCAGGTCCTAATTCTCCTGTCTTCCCAGGGTAGTTTTGCTTTGCTTTTCCCCAAACTGTTTCTAGCCCTAGCTGGGTAAGGACTAAGAAAACCAATGAAAGAGGCAAGGAAACAAAATAGCAGAGAAGCAGAAAGGAAACAATGTTCTTTCCAAAATTTCACCATCTCCTCAAACCAACAGGGAGTGTGGGTTTGAAAGGGTGTCTTATTCTGATAAATGAATCTCCTTCTTCTCCTAATTATTTTTATTATCATCACTACTATCATAAAATCCACATTTTATAGCTAAAGATCCAGCTAGAGTAATGTCCACAGACAGGAAGAACAATGGAGAAATTAATGAACTGAATACTCATTTGCGTTTCTGTAGGGAAAGATGATAATTTGTTGGTTTTAATAAGCTCCTGGATCAAGTTGCTACCGAGGCCAGCCCTGCTAGGTCCTGGTACCCACTGGGTACTGCAAGATGTGACACTCAAATATTTTTATGTGAACTAAACACAGTTCCATTTCTTAATGGTCACTATTACTAACTAGATAAGAGAAAGACCTATTCGCATAAAACAAACAAATGATTAGTTTTGACAACAGAAGCTTGAACAGGACGTTAATTAGCAGCCATAGAGATGGGAAGGTCCTGGATGGGAACAATTATGCAGACAAACCCACAGTATGGCTACAATGTGCCAGGGTCCCATCCCTCACCATATGGCTGCAGTCTGGCGAATGGCTCGTTGGCAATTCATTACCATATCACTTGGAACTCAGGAGTGAATGGTTTATGATTCGCCAATTCATTATGCTATCCTTGGTACCTCAAGGGGACCCTCAGGGCTTGCCTCCCCTGTTCTGTTATTTTAAGGACATATGACAGGGAAGGAACAGCCCTCCCTTACCCAGCTGCTTCAAAGTACTGTTTGCTGGAAAGTTTGCTGGAATCAAGATAGAACCTTTCAAAAAAAATAAACAAGCAAAAAATCCCTGCAGTCATGAACTGTAGCCACAGCTGGAACCTTTGGAATGTTCCAGGAGATGAAAACAAAGATTTCCTCCTTCTTCCCCTTCATCTTACTGAGGATGCATCAGCCAACCCTGTGAGCACATTTTAGCTATGGCAAGAGTGTGACCAGAGAGAAATAAGGACTAAGGACCATTAGACCAGGAGACAGGAAGTGGTTGTTCTTGAAGGGGCCTTGTTACCAACTAACTTCGGGTAAGTCAGCTTGATCCTTGATCCTTAGCTTCAGAACCTGCAAAATGGACACAACCTTTTCTGTCTTACTTCCCAGTCTTTCCAGTGGTATGGGGAGCATCATGAGAGAAGGGTTTTTGATGGAGAAAACTATACTGAAACCATAAGGCTGATTACACTGCAGCAGAACAGCAGGTGAGCTATCAGAGAAATTTCTTTTCAAATCATTAGCACAGGTGGCAAGGAAGAAAAGGACCCAGCCTCTCTCACTAGATCTACTACTGATGGAGTCCACCCACTTCTGTAATGTAGCATTTTAACTGGAGTTGCTAAGAAAGAGTGCATGGGACTTTGTATAAGGGAAAGAAGTGGAGGTAAGGCCTAACAACTGACTATAAAGAATACATTTTGTAGAGAGCCTGACATAGTAGCAGGAATACCTATCGAGTCAGAGAAACATTGAGACAGGAGGATTATAGAAAAAAACAACCAAAAATAGAGGAACAGAAGAGGGAAGGAGGATACATAAAACACAGAGTTAGTCACATTAGTGTGATCTGCTAAGCACTTGGCTGGGGGGATGTGGCATTGCAAAAGGGACGCCTCCTCAGCCAGGGCAGAGCTGCAGGGCGATTCCATCGTGGGTAATGTGTGTAACACGGAGACGCCCTTTGTAGAGCTTGTGCTGTGAAATCCACTGCAGCCTTACCTCAATCCTACAAAACCTACCTCTAAGTAATAATCCCAGGGCCAAGACAAGGGTCTCAGTATCCTAAAAAACATATACAGCACTCTCAGATGTCACAAGCACTACCATGCCCCTGCATCATAAATCAGACCTAAAAGAATCATGCTTGCTACAATCAACAGTAATTACACATTTAATTATCTCAATTTTGTTTTCTTCTTAGAATTCCAAGGGTCTCTGGGGAAAACTTTCCATGGCCCAGGTCTCTGGTGAGAGCTGTCCAGGGAACTTTAAAATGATGCTTTCTTCTTCTTGTGATAAATGTCCCTGTAGCAAGCAGTAAGCATTAAAAAAAGAAAAGATTTTATTAATTATTCTTGAAAAAAAAAAACAGGTTCTTCTCAGAATCTTGTGGTTTTAAGGAAACAGTGCCTAGAAAATCCAGAGACTCGGGTCTAGGTTCTTGGTCTGACACTGACTCATGGTGCAACCTTGAGCATGTCAGTTAACTTCTTTAGGCCTCCGCCCTCTCATCTATTATACAAAGTGACTGTAAGTTACACTGTATTACACTGATCAGATGATCAGAATGTTTGTTGGATCATAATCTGATAGATCCAAATGATTGCAGAGATCCAGAGTTGTGCCTTTGCTTTATGGATGTTGAAGAATGGATTTGGTACTTTCAGCTGCATCACTTCATCATCCCATCCCATGATTCAATATTGTTGTCTTTATTGATGGTATATGGCGATTCAGTGACCTTTGTTAACAATGTAAACCTAGGTATGAAATTGTTCCTATGGGAAAGGGATGTATTTTAGGGTTCATCCTCCAGGTCTGGTGAGCCCAACCACACACCTACAGTATGCCAGGTGCTCTGCTAGGCTCTGGGTACAAGGATGAGAAAGCACAGGGCCTGCCCTGGGGGAGGTTATCGTCTGGTGGGGGGGGGGGGTTAGACCCATAAACAGGTCATATCAGTACAAGATGGTAAGTGAAACAATAGACTGTCAGAGAGTTTCTCAATAGATTTTTTCCCCAATGCAAGTTTTTTTCACCTGCCCTGGAAACAACTGGGGAGTTTGTTAAAATGTACATTTTGGCCTCACTTCTGCCCCCCAAATCTGAATCTTCGGGATAGAACTTGGGAATCTGCCTATTTAACAAGCCCTCTAGGGTCTTCCGCTTGAAACAAAAGTCCCTTATGTGAAGAGTTAGTTTTGGGAACTCACAGAAGGATTGCACAGCATCCTGCCTTTATGAACCACGTATTTGAGCTCTGTGCTTTTCTAGGTTCTATGGGAAATCCAATAACATTTAAGATAGAATCTGTTCCCTCTAGGATCTTACAGCCTATACTTTTCTCTAGAGCCATAAGACCAGGATGTCATGTTCAGGGATGAGGGCACAAAGCAGAGTTGGAGCTCAGCCAGCTGCGACGACGTGCCAGCTTCCTCCCTATGACTCTCCTTTCCCCAGGGCAGAAGCCACCTGACCCACCACAGGGAGACTTAGCTTTGCCCAAGACTCTGGGATCACTCCAATTCTAGAAGGTGTTAAGCAGCCCTTGTCACTGCCAGTCCTGCTCTAATCTTGCAACTTATTATCGAACCTTGGCTGCATTCTGGGCTCCTGCTTCATCCTTACCGAGTGTCCTGGAACCTCTGCAGCCCTTGCTCTTCTGTATCTATGCCAGGGACATGTCCTTCACCTGCAGCTCTGTGAATGGAGGCAATGCCAATTTCTCTACCTGGCTATGGTAAAGCAGAAGACAAAGCATTTTCACAAATATCATTGCATTTGAACTACACAGCAACTTACATGTTTCCCAGAGAGATAATGTTATGTTCATTTTATACATAAGTTTTAGGGACTTAGTTAAGTTCACATGGTTGGTAAGTGACAGGCCCAAGTCTCAGATTGGAATCTTCTTACTCAACTATTTTACGTGTCTATCACAGAATAATCAAAGGCCCTTTATCGGGGAATATCTTTGGACGGGACACGACTGGAGAGTCACTCTTTGTCTTTTTCTGGGTGTGTGCAGAACTTGGAATGGCCTCTGACACCTCTGGTGAGCCAGTTTGCTAGAGTAGAAATGGCCTGGCATTTGGAGTCCCCCTGTTCCTTACTCTATCTGTAATCCTGGGTGAGTTTTAGCCTTTATGACCCTCAGGTTCTTTGCTGGTAAAATGGGACAATAAACCCCATACCACAGGGTATTGTTGAGTAGATTGAATGAAATAATGACCTTGGCTCAATAAATATTATCTTCCCTCCCATTTCTTTATTCTCCACTCCCTATATATGGAGCCCAAGCCATTCGTCTCTCCTCACCACTGCAATGAAGGGCCAGTTTCATACCTGCCACGTCCAGACGACCATTGAGAAATGCTACTTGTGTTATTCAACCCTCACAGTGGCCTGACTTGTCCTCACCAGATAATAGCTGATCCCACTCCTCCCACAGTGCCATGGAAATCCCATCTCTTTCTGAAACTGGATAGAACCTGGTGAAAAGGCAGAGATGGACCCACTTAAACTTGCTAGTTTTTCTGCCTCTGTCCCTGAGCCTTACCACTCTGAACCTCAGCTGGCACAGCAGAGCATGGAAGAAAGGGTTGTGAACAAGGAAGTCACAATGATTCCAGCCACCATGCTCTTTCTTGGGGAGTTGCAAACCTGTGCACACCTACCAGAGGTTACAAATACTCATAAATCAGGGTGAAGCTAGGATTTCAGGTAAGAATGTATTTTATAGTAACCCAGCATACCAATGAGACACTAGTGTTCCTTGGGGTGGGTTCAAATATAGGCCAAGTGGCCAGGAGGAGTGATTATTTCTACAAAGGATAATCTTTTTCACATGCTATATTCTTTCTCTCCATGCCCCTTTTTTAAAATAATAAGTAGCTAATTATTATCAATTTATTTGCTGCTTCTTATAATTACATTATCCATGATTAACTCACTGGAGTCTAATTTGATTCCAGAGTTATTTCATAGGAACACTCCATCATTGGGCACGGTGGGACTCTTGTGAGCACAGCCTCATTCTGTTGGGCTCTTGGAGCTCAATTAATGCACATGGAGAGGGACAAAAAAGAGGATAAGAAACTGCAGGCGCCTCAGTCTTGCTGAGTTGTAAAGTCCCTCCACATTCATATTTCATTTGATACTCACACTAGCTCTACAAGGTAGCTGGGATAGCTATTATCATCTCTAGTTTACAAGCTGGGAAATGGACGCAGGTCAAATCATAACATGGAACTCAAGATAAGATTAAAACCCATGTCGATATCCAGCTGGTAAACCTTAAGAATATTAATGATTTTAATGGCAATCAGTTTTATAATGTTTTGAAGTTTGCCAAATGTTTTCAAATTCCTGATCTCATTTGATCTTTACAACAACCCTTTGTGGCAGAGTAGAAATAACACCCATTTTTGCAGAGGAGGTAATTTTGGTTTAGAGAAGTGACTTGCTCAAGCCCTTAAGGTATGAAAATGGGGATGAGAACCCTGGGCCCCTGCCTTATGATAACGTGTTTTGTACCATTATAGCACCACTGAATCCAAGAGCTTACTAGAAACATGTGGTTTAAAAGCAACATGGAAAAGCCACATGACATCATAATTACATTTCTATAAAAGTATATTCTCTGGGACAGAGGCTCTTAATTTAGGGAGTCCATGAGCCTCCCCTGAGATAATATTTATATAGGTATAAGCATATGCATATACATGAGTATGTATATATAAACCATATTTTGGGGAGAAGCTTTAAAACTTCCATCAGATTCTCTAAAGAGTGTGACCCCAAAACACCCAGTGAGTTAAATGATTCTCGTCTCATCTCCACCAATGGATGACTGAGGTTGTGGTGGGGGCACTTGGGACTGGGAAGGAGGTTAGACGGCTTCAGAGGGGGCCAAGGAACAAAGTCACGTAGGCCAAAGGAGGCAAATGTTCTAACATGTGGGGTCCAGGCAATGGCTAAACAGTGACAAATGCTGCTGACACCAAAGGCTGCACAAGTTGGCAAAACATCTGGCGGTTAGAGAAGTTTCTGTGGAACTGTGGGACCAGAAAGCCGACGGGCAGGCATTAAAGAAGAAAATGGAGAAGAGGAAGGAAATACAGTGAGCATGGACGCACTTCTTTAAAATCTGGATTAAGGAAAGTGGAGCCAGGGACTGCTAATTTGCAGGGAAGCAGGACCAAGGAAAGTTCTCTCTTTTTTTTTCCCCCCTTAAAAATGGGAGATGTTGTGTTTGTCGAAGAGACCAGGTGAGAAAGAAAGAGCCTAGGAAGGAGGGGGTGAACCCTGAGCTGAGATGGAGTGTTAACTTCAGAATAGATTTGAGACTCTCCTACAGCAGGAGTGGTGATGGGAGGGAGAGGTGAAGATACAGTGCAAGTGTTAGATTCTTGCGAGTTTCTTGCCAATTTCATCTGCAGCACCACTTATGGCACTTTCAGCAAGCAGTGAGCTATGCCATTCAGCCGGGCTGCTTCCTGTCACCTCCAGGCACAAGCCTCTTGGCTCTGGGCATCTGGCAGCTTCTCACTGCCCTTCCCAGCCTGTTCTGAGTCTCTCCATTTCCCAGCTTCAGGCACTGACCCTGTCCAGGGGCTCCTCCTGCTGTTCCTTGCGGCCTCTCCTTGAGCTCCCAACTTCACAGAATTCTCTTGGGGGTGACTTCAGTAGTAAAATACAGAAATGTACTTGGGCAATGGTTTTCTTTGTTGTTGATTTGTATGATTGCTAAACCTTTTAGAAAACTTGAACTACAGATGTATCACTTTACTGTTACAAAATAGATTATATTTGGCAATTTCTGTATAAAGCTTTCTTTCTGGGCATTAGACAGGCATGGACTTCCAGATTGTTTCTAAAATACGAGTCTTCTTATTATTTTACTTTTAGTGCCTTTCCCAGAGGCATAACCTCCCAAGTTTATGAAGGAAACATTTTCAGTGAGATCCTAAAGCACATCTTTCTTCCTACTGAAGTTCTCTCAGTATGATATTCACCCCTGATTTCCTTTTCTAATAGAAGGTGTTTGGAAGGCTTTCAAAGCCTGGCTATAAAATAGATTGTAAGGACATCTTCCTTAAGCTTCTGAGTTAGTGGGTCATTTTCTCTGGGAACAGGCCCACCACCTAAAAATCCTTTCTGCTCCGCAAGCCAGCTGGTGGCCACCAACCCTTCCTATGGCAGGACTTTGCCAGTGCTGGGGCTTACTTTTGAATCCCCCTTCATCCTTGGGGACCTCCTGCCTGTCTGTGTGTCTAACATGCTCATTGGTTCCACACTATGGCTATGAGCAAGAAGTAGGTTAAGTTAAAATGGATTTTGTTGGGAAGCTCAAAGCTGGGTGTCAACAGAGAGGCCTTCCTTGATCATCCTTTTAAAAATAATGTCCCTGGAGGACCTTCAAGAAGGCGGAGGAGTGAGATGTGGAGATCACCTTCCTCCCCACAAATATATCAAAACTACATCTACATGTGGAACAACTCCTACAGAACACCTACTACGCTGGCAGAAGACCTCAGACTTCCCAAAAGGCAAGAAACTCCTCACGTACATGGGTAGGGCAAAAGTAAAAAGAAAAAACAGAGACAAAAGAATAGGGATGGGACCTGCACCTCTGGGAGGGAGCTGTGAAGGTGGAAAAGTTTCCACACACTAGGAAGCCCCTTTGCTGCGGAGATGGGCAGTGGGTTGTGGGGGGGGGAGCTTGGGAGCCACGGAGGAGAGCGCAGCAACAGGGGTGCAGAGGGCAAAGCAGAGAGATTCCTGCAAAGAGGATCGGAGCCGACCAGCACTCACCAGCCTGAGAGGCTTGTCTGCTCACCCGCCAGGGCAGGTGGGGGCTGGGAGCTGAGGCTTGGGCTTCGGAGGTCAGATCCCAGGGAGAGGATTGGGGTTGGCAGTGTGAACACAGCCTGAAGGGGGCTAGTGCACCACAGCTAGCCGGGAGGGAGTCCGGGAAAAAGTCTGGACCTGCCTAAGAGACAAGAGACCATTGTTTCAGGGGGCGCGAGGAGAGGGGACTCAGAACACCACCTAAACAAGCTCCAGAGATGGGCGTGAGCCGCGGCTCTTAGAGTGGACACCAGAGATGGGCATGAAATGCTAAGGCTGCTGCTGCAGCCACCAAGAAGCCTGTGTGCGAGCACAGGTCATTCTCCACACCTCCCCTCCCAGGAGCCTGTGCAGCCCACCACTGCCAGGGTCCCGTGATCCAGGGACAACTTCCCAGGGAGAACACATGGTGTGCTTCAGGCTGTTGCAACGTCACGCTGGCCTCTGCCATGGCAGGCTCACCCCGCATTCCGTACCCCCCCTCCCCCCGGCCTGAGTGAGCCAGAGCCCCCTCATCAGCCGCTCCTTTAACCCCCTCCTGTCTGGGTGAAGAACAGATGCCAGAGGGTGACCTACATTCAGAGGTGGGTCCAAATCCAAAGCTGAACCCCAGGAGCTGTGCGAACAAAGAAGAGAAAGGGAAATCTCTCCCAGCAGCCTCAGGAGCAGCGGATGAAATCCCCACAATCAACTTGATGTACCCTGCATCTGTGGAATACCTGAATAGACAATGAATCATCCCAAAATTGAGGCAGTGGACTTTGGGAGCAACAGTAGACTTGGTGTGTGCTGTATGCAACTAAGTAGTTTCTGATTTTTATGTTTATCTTAGTATACTTTTTAGCGCTTCTTATCATTGGTTGATTTGTTTATTGGTTTGGTTGCTCTCTTCTTTTTTTTAATACTTTTTTATTTTAATAAGATTTTCTTATTTTTAATTTTAATAACTTTATTTATTTTATTTTAATTTATTTTATTTTATTTTTTCTTTCTTTTTTTTTCTCCCTTTCTTCTGAGCTGTGTGGCTGGCAGGGTCTTGGTGCTCTGGCCAGGTGTCAGGCCTGAGCCTTTGAGGTGTGAGAGCTGAGTTCAGGACATTGGACCACCAGAGACCTCCTGGCCCCATGTAATATCAGTCGGTGAGAGCTCTCCCAGAGATCTCTGTCTCAGCGCTAAGACCCAGCTCCACTCAACAACCAGCAAGCTCCAGTGCTGGACACCCTATGCCAAACAACTAGCAAGACAGGAACACAACCCCACCCATTAGCACAGAGGCTGCCTAAAATAATAATAAGTTCACAGACACCCCCCAAACACACCACCAGACGCGGTCCTGCCCACCAGAAAGACAAGATCCAGCCTCATCCACCAGAACACAGGCACTAGTCCCCTCCAACAGGAAGCCTACACAACCCACTGAACCAACCTTAGCCACTGGGGGCAGACACCAAAAACAACGGGAGCTACAAACCTGCAGACTGTGAAAAGGAGACCTCAAACACAATAACTTAAGCAAAATGAGAAGACAGAGAAATTCGCAGCAGATGAAGGAGCAAAGTAAAAACCCAGCAGACCAAACAAATGAAGAGAAAATAGGCAGTGTACCTGAAAAAGAATTCAGAGTAATGATAGTAAAGATGATCCAAAATCTTGGAAATAGAATGCAGAAAATACAAGAAACGTTTAACAAGGACCTAGAGGAACAAACAAGCAAACAAACAATGACGAACAACACAATAAATGAAAGTAAAAATTCTTTAGAAAAAATCAATAGCAGAATAACTGAGGCAGAAGAAAGGATAAGTGACCTGAAAGATAAAATAGTGGAAATAACTACCACAGAGAAGAATAAAGAAAAAAGAATGAAAAGATTTGAGGACAGTCTCAGAGACCTCTGGGACAACATTAAATGCACCAACATTCGAATTATAGGGGTCCCAGAAGGAGAAGAGAAAAAGAAAGGGACGGAGAAAATATTTGAAGAGATTATAGTTAAAAACTTCCCTAATATCGGAAAGGAAATAATCAAGTCCAGGAAGCGCAGAGAGTCCCATACAGGATATATCCAAGGAGAAACATGCCAAGACACATATTAATCAAACTATCAAAAATTAAATACAAAGAAAAAATATTAAAAGCAGCAAGGGAAAAGTAACTAGTAACATACAAGGGAATCCCCATAAGGTTAACAGCTGATCTTTCAGCAGAAACTCTGCAAGCCAGAAGGGAGTGGCAGGACATATTTAAAGTGATGAAAGGGAAACACTTACAACCAAGATTACTCTACCCAACAAGGATCTCATTCAGATTTGATGGAGAAATTAAAACCTTTACAGACAAGCAAAATCAAACACAATTCAGCACCACCAAACCAGCTTTACAACAAATGCTAAAGGAACTTCTCTATGCAGGAAACACAAGAGATGGAAAAGACCTACAATAACAAACCCAAATCAATTAAGAAAATAGTAATAGGAACATACATATCGATAATTACCTTAAATGTAAATGGATTAAATGCTCCAACCAAAAGACATAGACTGGCTGAATGAATACAAAAGCAAGACCCGTATATATGCTGTCTACAAGGGACCCACTTCAGACCTAGGGACACATACAAACTGAAAGTGAGGGGATGGAAAAAAATATTCCATGCAAATGGAAATCAAAGAAAGCTGAAGTAGCAATTCTCATATCAGACAAAATAGACTTTAAAATAAAGACAAAGAAGGACACTACATAATGATCAAGGGATCAATCCAAGAAGAAGATACAATAATTGTAAATATTTATGCACGCAACAGAGGAGCACTTCAATACATAAGGCAAATGCTAACAGCCATAAAAGGTGAAATCAACAGTAACACAATAATAGTAGGGAACTTTAATGCCCCACTTTCTCCAATGGACAGAGCATCCAAAATGAAAATAAATAAGGAGACACAAGCTTTAAATGACACATTAAACAAGATGGACTTAATTTATATTTATAGGACATTCCATCCAAAAACAACAGAATACACATTCTTCTCAAGTGCTCATGGAACATTCTCTAGGATAGATCATACCTTGGGTCACAAATCAAGCCTTGGTAAATTTAAGAAAACTGAAATCGTATCAGGTGTTTTTTCCAACCACAACACTATGATAATAGATATCAATTACAGGAAAAAAAACTGGAAAAAATACAAACACATGGCAGCTAAACAATACACTACTAAATAACCAAGAGATCACTAAAGAAATCAAAGAGGAAATAAAAAAACACCTAGAAACAAATGACAATGAAAAAACTACAACCCAAAACCTATGGGATGCAGCAAAAACAGATCTAAGAGGGAAGTTTATAGCAATACAATCATACCTCAAGAAACAAGAAAAATCTCAAATAAACAACCTAACCTTACACCTAAACTAGAGAAAGAAGAAAAAAAAAAAAAAGCCAAAGTTAGCAGAAGGAAAGAAATCATAAAAATCAGATCAGAAATAAATGAAAAAGAAATGAAGGAAACAATAGCAAATATCAATAAAACTAAAAGCTGGTTCTTTGAGAAGCTAAACAAAATTGATAAACCATTATCCAGACTCATCAAGAAAAAGAGGGAAAAGACTCAAATCAATAGAATTAGAAATGAAAAAGGAGAAGTAACAACTGACACTGCAGAAATACAAAGGATCATGAGAGATTACTACAAGCAACTATATGCCAATAAAATGGACAACCTGGAAGAAATGGACAAATTCTTAGAAAAGCACAATCTTCCGAGACTGAACCAGGAAGAAATAGAAAATATAAACAGACCAATCACAAGCACTGAAATGAAACTGTGATTAAAAATCTTCCAACAAACAAAAGCTCAGGACCAGATGACTTCACAGGCGAATTCTATCAAACATTTAGAGAAGAGCTAACACCTATCCTTCTCAAACTCTTTCAAAATATAGCAGAGGGAGGAAGGAACAATCCCAAATACATTCTATGAGGCCACCATCATCCTGATACCAAAACCAGACAAAGATGTCACAAAAAAGAAAACTACCAGCTCGTATCACTGATGAACATAGATGCAAAAATCCTCAACAAAATACTGGCAAACAGAATCCAGCAGCGTATTAAAAGGATCATACACCATGATCAAGTGGGGATTATCCCAGGAATGCAAGGATTCTTCAACATATGCAAATTAATCAATGTGATACACCATATTAAAAAATTGAAGGATAAAAACCATATGATAATCTCAACAGATGCAGAAAAAGCTTTTTACAAGATTCAACACCCATTTATGATAAAAACCCTCCAGAAAGTAGGCATAGAGGGAACTTACCTCAACCTAATAAAGGCCATATATGACAAACCCACAGCCAACATTGTTCTCAATGGTGAAAAACTGAAACCATTTCCACTAAGATCAGGAGCAAGACAAGGTTGCCCACTCTCACCACTGTTATTCAACATAGTTTTGGCAGTTTTAGCCACAGCAATCTGAGAAGGAAAAGAAATAAAAGGAATCCAAATTGGAAAAGAAGAAGTAAAACAGTCACTGTTTGCAGATGACATGATACTATACATAGAGAATCCTAAAGATGCTACCAGAAAACTACTAGAGCTAACCAATGAATTTGGTAAAGTAGCAGGATACAAAATTAATGCACAGAAATCTCTTGCATTCCTATACACTAATGATGAAAAATCTGAAAGAGAAATTAAGGAAACACTCCCATTTACCATTGCAACATAAAGAATAAAATACCTAGGAATAAACCTACCTAAGGAGACAAAAGACTTGTATGCAGAAAACTACAAGACACTGATGAAAGAAATTAAAGATGATACAAACAAATGGAGAGATATACCATGTTCTTGGATTGGAAGAGTCAATATTATGAAAATGACTATACACCCAAAGCCATCTACAGATTCAGTGCAATCCCTATTAAACTACAAATGGCATTTTTCACAGAACTAGAACAAAAAATTTCACAATTTTTATGGAAGCACAAAAGACCCCGAATAGCCAAAGCAATCTTGAGAAAGAAAAACGGAGCTGGAGGAATCAGGCTCCCAGACTTCAGACTCTACTACAAGGCTACAGTAGTGAAGACGGTGTGGTACTGGCACAAAAACAAAAATATAGATCAATGGAACAGGATAGAAATCCCAGAGGTGAACCCATGCACATATGGTCACCTTATCTTTGATAAAGAAGGCAAGAATACACAATGGAGAAAAGACAGCCTCTTCAATAAATGGTGCTGGGAAAACTGGACTACATGAGCTACATGTAAAAGAATGAAATTAGAACACTCCCTAACACCATACACAAAAATAAACTCAAAATGGTTGAAAGACCTAAAAGTAAGGCCAGACACTATAAAACTCTAAGAGGAAAACATAGACAAACACTCTATGATATAAATCACAGCAAGATCCTTTTTGACCCACCTCCTAGTGAAATGGAAATAAAAACAAAAATAAACAAATTGGACCTAATGAAACTTAAAAGCTTTTGCACAGCAAAGGAAACCATAAACAAGACGAAAAGACAACCCTCAGAATGGGAGAAAATATTTGCAAATGAAGCAATTGACAAAGGATTAATCTCCAAAATATACAAGCAGCTCAATATCAAAAAGCAAACAACCCATTCCAAGAATGGGCAGAAGACCTAAATAGACATTTCTCTAAAAAAGATATACAGATTGCCAACAAACTCATGAATGGATGCTCAACATCACTAACCATTAGAGAAATACAAATCAAAACTGCAATGAGCTATCACCTCACATCAGTTAGAATGGGCATCATGAGAAAATCTACAAACAACAAATGCTGGAGAGGGTGTGGAGAAAAGGGAACCCTCTTGCACTGTTGGTGGGAATGAAAACTGATATAGCCACTATGGAGAACACTATGGAGGTTCCTTAAAAAACTAAAAATAGAACTACCAAACGACCCAACAATCCCACTACTGGGCATATACCCTGAGAAAACCATAATTCAAAGAGTCATATACCACAATGTTCATTGCACCACTATTTACAATAGCCAGTACATGGAAGCAACCTAAGTGTCCATCAACAGATGAATGGATAAAGAAGATATGGCACATGTATATAATGGAATATTACTCAGCCATAAAAGGAAACGAAATTGAGTTATTTGTAGTAAGGTGGATGGACCTAGAGTCTGTCATACAGAGTGAAGTAAGTCAGAAAGAGAAAAACAAATACTGTATGCTGACACATATATATGGAATCTAAAAACAAAGGTTCTGAAGCACCTAGGGACAGGACAGGAATAAAGATTCAGAAGTAGAGAATTGAGTTGAGGACATTGGGAGGGGGAAGGGGAAGCTGGGACGAAGTGAGAGAGTGGCATGGACATATGTAAACTACCAAATGTAAAATAGATAGCTAAAAAAAAAAAAAAAAGATACCTAGTGGGTAGCAGCCATATAGCACAGGGAGGGAAGCTCCGTGCTTTGTGACCACCTCGAGGGGAGGGATAGGGAGGGTGTAAGGGAAACGCAAGAGGGAGGGGATATGGGCATATATGTATACGCATAGCTGATTCACTTTGTTATACAGCAGAAACTAACACAACATTGTAAAGCAATCATACTCCAATAAAGATGTTAAAAAAAAAGATAATGTCCCTTTCTCTCACCCATTGCTCTCTGCCCTACTCACTCTACATTATCATTCTGCATAGGACATAATTGCCCTCACCTGATGGATAATTTATGTATATGTTTGTCTTTTCGGTGGAATGTGGGCTCCGTGGGAACTGAGACGCTTTCTGTTTTCAACCTGCTGTATCCTCACTGGCCTCACACTGTGCCTGGCCTGTGGTAAGGGCTCAATACACATTTGTTAAATTAATTGTTGAATATATGTGAGAAAAGAGCTGAACTGTGAGCCAAGAAATCCAGGCTCACATTCCGCCTCTGTCACCAACCACTGTGCTCCTTCCTCCTACCTCCAGCCCCTGAAGCCCCTTACAATGCTGACATTCTTTGGATGTTTGAAAGGAAGGGAAGTGTGGAAGGGGATGTGAACTGTGCTGATATTCAGAGTGGTTTACGTCTGGCTTTGCCACTAACTTGGTGACCTTCAGAATGTTTAACTTTTCTGAGTTTCCAACCTTTTTGTATAAAAAGGGTTAATACTTCTCCTCTCATAGAGTGTCGTGAGCATGGAATAAATGATACATATGAAGAACTGGGTTTGCTCACATCTGCTGCTACTATCAGGGATCAGGTTGTCCTTGGGGATGGGAATGGTCTCGCTCATTCATCTTCCTGCTTTGACTGTCTGGTTTGGAGATAGATCACCATGTAATGCATGAAACACTGCTCCTCAGGAAACTAGTGTTGCCACATGGAGCCTCAGCTGGTCTTTGCTCATATCAGTTGATAAAGTGCCTTTGGGTGGCCTTCAAGATGTCAGCAAGCTGGTCAGACGTGTGATCTGAAGCTTCCCCAGATCCTGGGAGAGTGGCACTTGGTCTCAAGTCATAGGCATTGCATGTCCCTTCCACGCTCCTCTCTGGGCTCTGGGCTGCCACATGGCAGATACTAATTATTCTACAAGTTTAGTCCTCAACTTGGTTGACCTCTCTTATGAATCATCATACCTAAATGATCGGAATCCCTCAAGAGCTGGAGCCAAGTTATTAATGAGTGTGCCTTTCCCAGTGTGTCATGGAGAGGACAAGAGAAGAAGTAGAAATGACTCACTTCAGTAAGATAGCAAGGTGGTCTCTGTCCCAGCAGAAATGCACATTGACGGAATCCCAGGGTTGGGGCTGAGACTGGGCCTTGGCTTTAGTCACTGTTCCTCTGACCTGTCTTCAAGTCTTCAACTCCTCACCTGTTTCTGTAGGTCACCAGGTGGCTGGGTGGCATTTTGAGTTCTATAGTGGTTACTGGGGATCAGTCAAATGAAATTTGTTCCCTCCAGTTGGTTTAAAATAGAAATATGCTACCAGGATCTTAGAAATAATGCTCTTAGACGTCTGCCTTTGAAATTAAAAAAATTTTTCTTACTTTGTCCAAAATTTCTTCCTCCTTCCACACGCCTGGGTCCTCTTTTTGCCACTTTTATCCCTCCTCTGTCCATCATTCATTTCTTCCTGCTCCCCTATCCCCAAAGTCATTCATGCATTTGACAAATATTGATCAATCAGTGGGGACAAGGAAGGTATCAGACAGAGGAAGCAGCCCATGCAAAGGTCCACAGCTCAGGGAGCTCACAATGCATTTTGGAAAACCCATGATTTGAGCATGATACCTCAAAGGGATCCAAGGGATAAAAGATGAAGTTGGAAGGAAAGTGGTGGCCAGATATTGAAGGACCTGACTTTCTGTTTTAGAAGTTTTGACTTTATCCCAAAGTCTATAGAAAAGCATTAAGAAAGGGTGTGTGTGTGTGTGTGTGTGTGTGACATGATCCGATTCTGTTTTAGAAAGCTTTGGCTCTGTTATGCCAAGAATGGATGGGAGAGCATTAGCTTGGAAACAAATTAAAGCCAAGACTACAGGAGGGCAGTGGACAGATGGGAGAGATGTGAAGGGAATAGGAACAATAAGGCTTAGTGACTGTGTCACTCATGGTGGGCGGGGAGAGAGAGGAGTCTGAGATGACCCCGGGTTTTGGCCTGGTCAAGTTGGTAGATGATGCTGGTAACTGAGGGAGGAACAAGGAGCAGTGTGTGTGTTTTTGGCAGGGTTAATGATGGGGACTGTGGACGTGAGGAAGGACAGCAAACAGAGCTGAGGGTGGGAGCATGAATGTACAGTGGCACCTGTACAACTTGGGAGTGCGTGATTTCTCCTGGAGAGTTCAATTGCCCAATAGAAGAGTGGACTTTGGCTTTACAAGTAGTCACCCAGCTCTCTTCTGTCTGGTCCCTGGATGGCCCTTCTGATAGCACCAGTCTAGGGAAAGAAGTGTAGGACACCGACAAGGTACGCCCCTTTCTGCCCTGTCAGGACTTGACTTAAAAGATGAGAGTGCACAGAACATTCATCTGAGCTCCTCGCCTTTCCTCTCTGCAGACATAATTTGGTGGGAGCATGGCTTTCCGTTCAGATGATCAAGGATGTGGCATGATGTTTCCATTAGTTCTTATCCAGTGGCCTTATTGGGCCAAGTCAACATCAAAGCATCATTCAAGGAAGGGGTAGCTGGGTTCTGTTCGCTGAGCTCAGTTATTTTATCAAAAACCTTCATCAAATGCCTCATATGTGTAGGAAAAAAATAGAAATGAGGCACAGAGGAAAGTGAAGTTAAGGAGAATCTATAAGTAAGAAATTAGTAGAAAGCAACTCAAGTAAGAGAATTTTGGCCTAGGAGTCAGAAGACTAGAATTCTTATTTGAGCTCTGTGGTGCCTATAGAATAGTGGTTCCAAGCACAGTCTCTGGAGTCAGAATGCCTGGTTCAAATCTTGGCTCTGTCCTTGACTAGCTGAGTAACTTTCGGTTATCACAAGGTTTAATTAATCTACTTAAGTACTCAGAAAAGTGCCTGACACAGAGGGTGAATGTTAGCTAATGCTGTTGTTGTTATTGTTCGTGTTAAGAGCTGTATGACCAGGGACAATTCAATTCTGTCTATAGCAACAATGTCTTCATTCATAAAAAGAGGGCAAGATATTTTCTTTTCAGAGTGTGTTCTGAAAAGACTTGGGGCTCCTCCACCTTACCCTATCATTTTATTCATTTTATCCATTATCTTGGATAATAAACTTATCTCATAAGTTTTCACTTGAAGGGCTCTGAAAAAAAAAGTTGTGCGTCACTGGGCCAGATGGTCTAAGGTTCATCCTTAATAAAAGTATTTGATTCTCTGAGTGAAAGATATGCCATTGACAATGGACAGTGGGATAAAATGGTCTCAGGGAGGATGCCTAACTAAGCCAGGGAGGGCTGCTTGGAAGAGGTGAGTTGGAAAGTTAAAATCTGGGTATTTCTAGCAGTTGATGAACATGGAAGAGAAGTTGCAATTCCTAAAGAGCGGGAAGTGTGAAGGATAAATGCAGAGCCAAAACTAGGGGGGGAGAAAAAGGTTAACAGCTCAATTCAAACCTATTCCAGGGTGGTGGGTGGGGTGAAAGGTAAATGAGTAAATGGGAGACAAGGGCTTCAAGTATAATTGACCCAAGTAGAAGTTTGGCTAAAGTGTGAAGCGATGAATGGCAAAGATGATTGGCTCCATTAAGGAAACCATCATTTAGTCTTTCTTGCATGGACAGGAAAGCAATGTCCAGAGTAGGCAAGCTCTTGTCCATGGGCATACAATGAGTCACGACTGGCTGTGGCAGCCGCTGCTAGCTGTTAACTAAGTAGTCATCCCCCCTTCTTCCTGAGCAATACTTCCTTAGCAAACTTTTTAGCTGGGCACATTGCTGATTGGATTAAAGGAAACATTTCCTAGCCTCCCTTGGGGTTAGGGATGGCCAATACAATGTCCGTGAAAGTTAAGGATTTTTAAGAAAGAATTTTTAGAGGCATACAGAAAGCCGGTAGGAACCATTTTGGCCTTCCCATCCCCCACTTCTTCCTGCTTCCCACCTCGATGGCTTTTAGCTGCAGGTTCGTCTCAGGTCATGAAGTGGCCTTGGAGTTGGAACTCATATAACTAGGGGTAGCAGGGCAGAAAGATTGAAAGAACCTGTGTCCTGGAGATATTGTGCAGCCATCGTATTAGCTCTGGACTGCCTACCTCTGAATTCTTTTAAGTTGGGAGAAATACTCTCCTATTGTATTTAAGCCATTATCATTCCTGGGCCCGATTCCTAGCCACAGAATGCTGTTCTTGATGCGCTGGCAGAGCTGCGCTGGTGGGGGCCCCTGTGTGTCTTGACTATCTTGCTTGGCAGTGCTTCCTGTATGACCCTACTGCTGTTGTGTGTGGAACTGTCTTGGTGTGTGTGCATGAGCAGAAACCCAAAGCCAAAGTAATTTTCAAAGCTGTCAGCTCTGTTTCCTGCAGACTCACGCTCCCCACTGCCTTTTCATTTCCACTGGAGGAAAGAGAGGCTGCTGCAGAATAACTTTGTCTTTCTTGAATTGTTTACTACATCAAACACTCAATACCCACAGCACAGAATGTTATAATGTTAACATCTTGGCGGAATTAGGTTTAGTTATTTTTTTTTATTAAAGAAATAAAACATTATAGATTGAGTTGAACCCTCTTTGTACTGTCCTTGAGACTATTTTCTTCCCCCTTCTTCCAAGAAACCAGCCTCCTGAACTTGTATGGTCCTTTCTGTTTTTATGCTTTTACCCCACGTATGTTTAAATCCATAAGTAACAGACAACATTGCTTTGTATGTTTTAAACATGTATATAAATGATATAATAATAAGATTTGATTCTTTTCACTCAACTTGGAAGGGTCACAGCTATGAAATGTCCGCTGATTTTCCATTGCCCTATTGATGAGCATTTAGATTGTTTTTAAATTTTCAATATCGCAACAATGCAATAATAAACATTCTTTTACATGTCATATTATACATAGGAGAGAGTTTTTCTAGGGTACATATATCTAGATGTAAAACTAGTTGTCATAGAGACACATATCTTCATTTTAGCAAGGTATTTCCAAATCTCTCTCTAAAGGGGTTTAAACAATTTGCACTCCCTCCAAAATGACTGTGCTCATTTCTTGTGAAAACTTGGCACTGTTGAACTGTTTAATTGTGGACAATTGGATAGGTGTGAAATGGTATTTCTCTGCTTTAATTGGCATTTCCCTGATTATTAATTAGGTAAAGCATGTTTTAATATATTTTTAGGCCATTTTGATTTACATTTCTGTGAACAATTTTTATATTTTGTCTGTCTTTCTATTGGGCTGTTTGTCTTTTACTTATTGTAGTGTTTTCCTTACATATTTTAAATATTAATCCTTTGTTGGTCAAATGCATTGCAAATTCCTCCTCCAAGGCTCTCACTTGTCTTTAGGCTTTGTTCACGGTGTCTTTGATCATATAGAATTCTTAAATTTTAATGTAATCCAATTTATTTACCTTTCTCTTTTGTGCTTTATTTGAATATTAAGAAATCCTTTCCTGATTTGATATAAAAATATCTTCCTGATTTTTCTTCTAATAGTTAAATTTTTTTTTAACTTTTAGATTTAAATCCATCTGGAGTTTACTTGCAATATTTTGTGTTATTTTGCATATGTAATAGAGCTCCAATGTTAGTTTTCCAACATGGTGAGCCATTTGTTGTGACACTGTATATCAAACAGTCCATTCTTTGCCTACTCATTTGTAATCACCCCTGTCTCCAAAAATGCATGGGTCTCTTTCTGGACTTTCTAGTTTATTCCATTAGTCTCTGTATCTCTACATTTCCATCACTGTCGTATTGTGTGTTTTGATGTCTGTGACATAAGTCCCATTTCTTTGTATTCTTTCTCAAAATTCTTTCAGCTATTCTTGGCCTTTTTTACTTTCATATGATTTAAATTTTTTCCCTAGTTTTATTGAGACATAACTGTCATACATCACTGTAAGTTTAAGGTGTACAGCATGATGGTTTGGCTTAATACATTGTGAGATGCGTATGATTTTGATTGACCTTTTAATGGAATGCTTCCTTCCCACCTCTTTCAGCAGGTACGTTTCTTCCACTCATCTCCATTCCAAAGATCTGGATACCAGCTCCAATCCTGTCACCAGATAGCCATCTGTTCTTGGGTGAGTCATCTAACCTCTCTGGGTTTTAGTTTCTCGTCTGTCAGATCTGTTCTGCCTACCTCACTGAAGTCCTGAGCTGATCAAATGAGATAAGGGTGTGAGAATGCTTTGAACAGATAAAAACACTGAGGTAAAGTAAAAAAGAGTTAAAAACAATAACCTCAGGACTGACCTGAAACAAAAGTCAGACTGTTTTACCATCAGCTTTCTGCTTTCTCTACCCTTCCTGACTCTTCTTTCTCCCAAACTTCCATGGTCGTGAAACACAGAGGTCTTCTATTGGGGTAGACTTATTATGATAATGGATCAGAAGCAACTTGGATTCATAAAGCCTGGGTCCAATTTTAGACTCTAACTTTGTGACTTAAGATAAGACACTCAAACTCTTTGATCTCAATTTATTCATCTCTACAAAAGGCATAATAATTCCCTCCCTGAGCTAGTTTTGTAAAATTCAAAAGAAATAATGCAGATGAAAGTACTTGGTAAAATGTGAAGCCTTATAATAATCAGAAGGAGTTATTATTAGCGTTGTTGCTGATACTTACATGTAAAAAAGGACTTACAGGAAGGCAGTGATGTTTAAAGTGTTGAAGTGCTTTGCTCCCACCACTTGGATCAAGGCATGTAGGAGATTCGAACCCATTTTTTCTGTAAGTATGGTCACCCCAATACAGTGCCTACACAGTCTTCTAGAAGATGCAGGGAGTCTCTTTCTTAAATACCATTCCCTTTAGACTTTGCAGCTTGGATGTGTGGAGAAGTGGAGGTGGTTGGGAGTGCATGATGTCCGTCTGCACAACAAGGCAGAGCTGCTCTGAGGCAGGTGCTGGGCTCAGTACTGACTTGAGAAAGTGAGAGCCTCCAGGGTTCAAGGGTGGGAACACACTAGTCTTTGTGCCCTTCTCACAGATACCATTTGGTAAAATGAGCATAAAGCTCAGCCCCGATGTTCTGTGAAAGGACTTCCCTTGGAGTGAGCATATGGTAGTGCCCCAGCATCTCTCTAACCCTTGCTACTCAGACGACTGGAACATCTTTTGCTCCTGTGCCAAAATCAGACTTGAGCTTGGGCCAAATGACATTCATGGGCTAGATGACATGAAACTGTAACCCGCCTGCTTAATCTAAATACAGCACGCCCTTTTCCTTGGTAATTGGGTTCTTGCCTTTTCCTCAGTTCTTTTGAAACAGAATTTCTTACCCATTCTCTAGCCACTTTCATGGCTAATGCTGGACTCTACTGTTTTCACTAACAGTCTCTGCCAGAAGTTGCTGGAATCCTTCTAAGCCTATATCAGTTTTACTACACTTGCCTTAGCATCTGACAGTGTCCACCTTTCTGCTGTGGTTTGGGCAGAGTCCTGGATTTTTGACCTGGGTTTGGATCCTAGTCTCCAGAACTCATGATCTGCCTGCCTTTCTTCTGGGGTCCATACCATGCGTGACTGAATCTCATTCTTCTAGCCGCATGTGACACCTGCCTGCTCTGGCTCCCATGTTGATGCAAAGTCAAGATTTAGGCTCTCCTTCCATACCCCGTCTTGTTTAGCTTTAAACTGTAGATGAAGCACGTGACTCTTTTCTTTCTGATTTGTAAGTTCTGAGTCTAGGACCACTTTGTGAAATCTCTCAAACAGACCACAGCTGACTTTATTATTTTTTTTCAAATGTGGACATAAAACTTAGGAATAGGTGTTCTAGTAGAAGCTGTGATTGTATATTTAGACTCTCCTTCATGAATAAAGGACAAATTCTGCCAGCTACTGGGAGTTTCCTCATCAGAAAAGAGCTGACCTGCCCAAGGTCATAACCCCTCCTTGGGGCAGCTCACATTCCATGACTGCTTGATGTAGTCACAGCAATCAGAGGGAAAAGAGTTTAAAGGTACAGCCCCTTATGACAACTCTGAAAGACCATTTCATTGTAGGGATCCCCATGAGGTCAGCGGAGGCTTTGTGACAAGCCTGCAGCCCCTCCCTCTGCTCCTTTCTGCCTCCTTCCTTCCCCTGCAGGGGCTGATCCTTTGAACTCTCTTACTTCTTATGCACAAGTCTCCATCTCAAGTCAAATTCTCTGGAGACACTGAAGCGGGTGCCCACAGTTATTTTCTTGCTCAACAACCCAAACTCTCCATTGACTCGCCACCTCCTCTCTCTGTAAATTCATCCTCCCTATGGTAGGAAACATAATGCCCATCCCCACCCAGAGATGTCCACCCTAATCTCCAAGAACCTGTGAATGTGTTACCTTCTATGGTAAAAGAGACTTTGCAGATGTGAGTAAGGTTACTGACCTTGAGATAGGGAGATTATCCTGGATTATTCAACTGGACCCAGTCTTATCACCTTAAAAGCAGAGAACCTTTCCTGACTGTGGTCAAGATGTGACGACAGAAAAAAAATCAGAGAGATGGAACACTGTTGGCTCTGAAGGTGGAGGATGAGGCCACAAGCTAAGGAAAGCAGGCAGCTTCTAGAAGCTGGAAAGGGCAAGGAAATGGATCCTCCTGAGAGTCTCCAGAAAAGAACACAGCACCACTGACACTTTGTTTTAACCCAGTGAGACCCGTGTAAGACCTCTGACCTACAAAACTGTAAGACAATAAATTTGTGTTGCTTTAAGCCACTAAATCTGTGTAATGTGTTACAACAACAGGAAACTATTATATCCTTAGGGGTCATGTTAGTAAATACTTGCTCACTTGTGTGGCCTTGTTGTGTGCTTCACCTGTGTGAGCCTTAGTTCGCTCTGTAAAATGCTTAATTTGGGCCATATGCTTGCAAAACCCCTTCTAACTTGACGTTTTATGGCCCTAAAGGCTAGATTCCCTACTTTGCAACATTTATCTTTTCCCTCTAATGAGGCATTCTTTGCTTGTCTTTTTGATCATTACGCAGAGGCAAGCCTATCTGAGATGCCACAGGAAGCAATGGAGCAGCCATGTACCCAGGTCAGGAGTGAGACATTCTTTCTCTGTCTGTCTGGCTCTTCTGGTCTGTCTTTACACTGATTTCTAAATTTCTTCTTCCCATAACTCTTCATAACCATAGGAAAAAGGCATCTCAGTTGGTGAACAATTTATGAACCAAACCCTGATGACCAGTGGATTTTGTCATTTTTCTCTCACTAGTGGACCTGCATGTATAATTAAAATTTTTTCGTTTATGCTGAAAATTGTCCATTAAAGGTAGGTATCAAGCTTACAGGTGCAATCTAAGGTAGCAGCGTTCTACCTGTTGGTGAAAGTTAACTCAGCCTTTAGGGAAATCCACCATTTTTAGAATTAAAAAAAATGTCCTTAGCCTGATTTTTGTTAGGAGTAAGTACAATAAAATGTGTCTGTAATTAAAATACTTATAAACCCACTAGACATAGTTGTTATGAAGGAAAAAAAACTGGACTCTAAAATGGGATAAAAATAGAAACTCACTTGGCCCCTTCACCCTCCTTGTGGGAAACCAATACAGTTGCCAGTTCATTAAGTGCTCTGTGTTAAGAAAAACTGAGCTGACTTCAAAATAATAATGGCAATAGCATGGTGATAATGATGACTTTTTGCCACATTTATCTAGCATGTTGTTTTTCAAAGCACTTTCTGTCTATTTAGTTGTTTGAGCCCCAAGTTCTCAGTATTTCCTTAGAAAGCAGGGGAGGTGGAGAGGGTGGGCATCATCCACCTGATTGGACAGATGAGGGAACCCTGTCTTACAGAGTCTAAATGACCCTCCTGTTGTCTGAGTCACAGCTGGCCTGGGCCTGGGGATGCTCTCTACACAAAGATCCAAGTCTACTATAGCTCACTCTTCCTGCCAGTTGGGTCACCCAAAGCAAGGTCAAACCCTGTCTCCAAGGACCTTATACTGCAAACCTAAGGCCACCAGAAACAGTTCTTTCTTTGCTCTCAATAGAAAGAATAAAGTCACTAAAAATTAGTCATTAAAGTTAGCTGGGGAAAGGGCAAAGAGTTGAATGGATGAGAAAGAAAATCCTAAGAAACCTAGAAGTGGATTCCAGGTTGTTACCCGTCTCACTGGGGTTGATGATGCTGGCCGATGATGTGTCCACCTGTATCAGAGTGGAGGAAAAGCACACCTTCTGCCTCCTTCCTGGCTCCACTCATGTTGCTTGGAGCAACTGCCAGGAGCCTTGCACATGATGGCCTCTGTAAAACGACATCACCAACACCATTGCTACTTGTTCCTACCCCCATCCCCCAACTCAGGTGCAATTAGACTGACTAACCTTGAAGGAGACAAGACAACCTGAGGCCAGTGGTACAAAAAGGAAAAACCCTCAAAGGCATCCCCAACTCATCTGAACAACGAGGGGTGAGACTAGGTCTCCTCAATGATTCCATTCATTCCAACAAGATCTCATGTTACATTTGGTGTAGTAGTATAATTTTGATCTAAAAATCCGAGTTTGAGAGCCAACTGGTGTCTCTGACTGGGCTATAATGTGATCTTGGTGATTATCACTTAGGCTCCATGAGGCTCAGTTCTCTCGCTGGTGAAATGGGTGGTAACGGTAAGTCTCCTTTCCTATAACTCTATAAGGTTGTCATGGGAGAGAAATGTTATGACTTTATTGATGGTGCTATCATTGTAAGTGAAGCCTAATACAAACAACGATATCACAAGAATCAGCAATGGTGGTAGTGCTGGGAAGGCACTTCTGAGATTATTCATCGTGTGGGGATACTTGTTGGAGAAGTTGCTGGTGTTGAGAAAATGTGTACTGTGTCCTTTCTTGAATTAATTCCTTGGGGCTTTACAAAGATCCTAAGAGCTAGACCATGTTATTTTCACATTACACAACAAAAATCTAAGGCAAGAAACTAAGAGAGACAGAACTGTGGTTTAAAAACTGTTATCTTGAGCCCTCAGTGGCTTCTGCAGCCTTCTAGTGTTGGCAGGCACACCTAGCACTTCCAGTATAGAACAACCTTGACTCTTTAGAGCCTTGCTACAGTGGCTTGTTGCCTTAATCATGAGAAGGAAGTATGGTTGGCATTAGAAGTTGCTTCACATAAGGCAGAATGATCCACTATTCAAAGAGTCATTGATACATCAACTAATCCCTGCTCTATGATTGATGTATGAATGCCCACTAAGAATATCCTCAGCAAGAACTTTCTAGCACTATGATTTTTCCTAACAGAGCCCATGCTGTGTGTTCTCCCACCACAGAGTGGAGTTTTGGGGAAGTGACTGCCAGCCAGGAATTAACCCAAGGCCTCTTTCATCAAGGTGAGGCCCATGTGACTAGTTCTCACCAATGGGATGTAATGTGTGTCAATTGTAGGCCAAGGTGGGTAGGAAGTGGGTGTGCCATTCTCACTTTCTTCTTTCCTGTCAACCAGGTAGATGCAGAAGATCCAGCATAAACTTCAAAGACCCTAGAAGATGGTGAAGCCTAAGATAGGAGGCACCTCGGTTTCTGAATCACTGCTTTGACAAACTCTCATTTGGGCCTTATATTAGGGAACAATGAATCTATTGTGTTAAAGCACCAAGATTTGAGTGTTATCTGTTATACTAGCTATTGTACTATAGATTCCAGTGAAAAGAGATCCACCAGTACCTCAGACCTGGTCCCAATCCCCTGCCATCTTGGAAACCATTGACTTCCTTCCCTGTGGACACCACATCACCCATCCTAAGCAGCTTTCTTTGTGCTCTATATAGTTGTAGAGCAGCTGGTCTGCTTGTCAAGCAACCAATAAATCTATGTTTGGCAAAACAGTAGTTTTCATCACTAAGTGACCTTAAGATAACATTTACATTGCTGGAGACATCATTCCAACCCTGAACCAGTGGCATCCCAACTCAGGCCCTCCTGGTGGCGTGAGACAGGAAAACTAATGAAGTGTGGGGATTATTAATGACTTTATCTTCTCACTCACCCAGCCCCTCCCCCTTTTCAAACTTGCAAATATGTTCAGCAGTGTCAGATCTGTTCATCTATTTTTGACATGTAAATAGAACCTATCTCTTTGGAATTTTGCAGAGAAGATGGCTGCCATGTGATCATACTAGCTCGTATCTGGAAGCAACCAGAATTGAGCTGCTAAGACATAGGCTCAAGGGGAAGAAGATCTTCACGGGACCCGGCTCTCTCGGGTCAATCACAGTTCCCATTGGCCCTAGTGACCTCAGAGGGGAAAAAATAATTTTAGTTTTCCATGGTAGCATGATAGGTGGTAACAGCTGTTTTAGAAGACACAGAGACAGCAACAAGTTCTAGAACATACTCACAATTTCCTTGGTCACAGTGAGATCAACGCGTTCTGTAGAGAGTCTTGTGAACTTCTAATTAGTTGGCTTCAAGCAGTAAGCAAGAAACAGTCCTGTAAAGATAGACAGTGGAGGTCAGAAACAAGAAGTCTAGAGAATTAAATTGCTTTGTTTTTAAATTTAATAACATTTACTCTTTAAAATTGTAAGCAATACATGTTCATTTTAGAAAAGGTAGAAAATACACATTAGAAAAAAAGATATAAAACTCTTCTGTGATTCCACTATCCAGACGTAACCACTATTAACCCATGGAACCCTTATAGGTTGCTTCATGAATATTTACATATATGGATATATATTTCTCTATTACTTTAGTTTACAAAACTGGTTTACTGCACATACTGTTTTGTGACCTGCTTTTTATTCATTGAATAAGATATGATGAACATCTTTTGCCAAAAAATAAACTTCAGCTGTATGGCAGACAGCTCCTAAGATGGTTCCCAATGATCCCTGCCCCCTGCGTCCTCACCGTTGTGTGATCCACTCCCCTGGAGTGTGGGCTGGACTTCTGACTTACTTCTAACTGGTAGAATATGGCATGAGTGATGGGATGTCAGTTCTGAGACAAGGTAACAAAAAGACTTCTGGCTGCTGTCCTGCTCACCCTCTCCTGCTCTCTGGCTTGTTTACTGTGGGGAAACCACCTGTGATATTGTGAACCACCCTACAGAAAGGAGGGCAGTGGAACTGAGTCAAGGAGCTGAGGGAGACCTTCAACCAACAGTCCCAGAGGAACTGGTTCCTGCCAACACCCTCTGGAGTGAGCCTCCAAGTGGACCCTCTCTAAGTCAAGCCTTAAAGTGATTAAAACACCTTGACTGCAGTCTTAGGAGAGGCCCTGAGTCAGAGGACCCAGTTCATCTGTGCTCACAGACTCCTGACCCACAGAAGCTCTGAGATAATATGTCCGCTGTTTAAAGCTGCTAAGTGCTGGGGTAATGCAGCCATAGATAACTAATACAAAACACATAGTTTTTAGTAGTTGTTTAGTATTCCAGTGTAAGGTTTACTCAATCTTTTATTGCTGCACATTTGGTTATTTTATTTTATTTATTTTGCTATTATAAACGTGGCTGCAATGAATGTCATTGTAGCTAAATCTTGGTACACACCCTTCATTCTTTCCTGAGGATAAGTTCCTTGAAGTGGAATAGCTGGATTTCAAAGGATTTGCATACTTTAAGTCTTTTAAGATGCTATTCCCAATTGCTTGCTGGTAGGATTGCACCCATTTACACCCCTGCTGGCTGTAGCTTGGAGTGGCTGCTGGCCCACACCAAAGGGTTTACATTTCTGAAGCATATTTTTGGTTAATTTCAACCACTCTGTCCTGAGCTGTGTCTCCATGCAAACCAGTTGGAAACAAAACCAAAATCAAAATAAAAAACCTGAGAATGAAGACTAAGTTTGAATATTCAAAACTACCAGATAATTTGATGCTAAACTGTTTATTCAAAGTACTGTTGTTTTGAAATCAGTCAGATGAATTCAACCACCCTCAAATAGTTATTCTTATTTTTCAGTGAGCACTGAACTTCTGAAAATGTGATAATGCTTAGCTTCCTCAGGAACTTTGAGAAGGAAAACAATACTTGTTGAAGTCAATGTAACAATGGGCTATTTTGAAAATCTTAGTTTATTTCAGTCACACAAAGGATTGTCAGTAAACTCAACTTTTTAAGTTACCACGCTGGATGGACTGAATTCAAAAGACATATTTTTTTTGAAGCATTTTGCATACACAGATACCACTGCCATTTCCAAATTGCAACTTCACTGTTGGGAAAGAATAAATATTTTAATGAATGCTATATATTTTAACAGGCTCTGAACCCTGCAGTTGGTTTAAGCTAAGCGTGCAATTTCAGCCATCTAAATAAGTAAATAAATGAGGAAGAAAATCCATGTTAATTGCAGTAATTTGCGGTACTTTCAAATTCTTAATTAAGAAATAAAATAGGATTCATTATCCATGCCTACTGTAGATGACGTGCATAGATTACCATTACGACCCGACGCAAGACCTAAAGTTATTGCCATAAATGAAATAACAGAGGGAAACCACTGGTGCATTATGGGCTGAAATGTGCAAGCACAAAGAGGGAGGAGAGAGCACTGTGCAAAATGCCTGTCCTTCATAAATGCCCTTCTTTCTGACTTGGGTATTGCATTATACCAAAGCATCTCCCCTGAACCTGGAGTCCTGTCTCTCCCTCCTACCTCTGGGCCAGGTTCTTCCCTCAACCTCACACAGAATTTCTCTGAGCCTGTATGGCAGCCCTGCTAGTGTCAACTTTTCCCCAATTATCTGCCCCAGGTTGTTTGTGTGCCTGGACTTCAGGTCCCTGCCTGCCTCGTTCTACAAAGGTGGGAAGAAGAGAATAACTTTCCTTATAACTAGAGGCATTCTGACTCATGCTGCCTTTTGATAATTAAGCATGAAATTAAACTAAGGAGAACATACAATTTATCACACAGAAATCACTTTTATCTGAGACAAATGCTTAGTTGGACAGGACACCAGACATAAACTGGGACTGTTCCAGACAAACAAGGATGCTTGGTGCCTGCAATGAAAACCTTACCCTAGGGGTAGGGTGGGGGTGGACATAGGTTTTCAGGCAGATAAAAAGGAATTCTGCTTTGGTGATGTGGGTTGTAGGGGTAATGTCAATGGACAACTCGAAAAAAGAACATTGATACAGTTGGCTGTGGGTAGAGATGGCTGGTCATTGTGCTTTCATTAGGAATACTAATATGGACTGTGGATGTGCCTCTTTCAGGCCCTCTCTCTCCTGCTGCCTACTCCTCTTTATCCTGCAGGCTGGCATGGACACCCCATGGGCAGTTGGCATGTCTGTTGACTCTATGTCTGCTGACAGTTGCAGTCAGCTCAGCAATGGAAAGGGTACAGAGCATGAGCATGTTGGAGGAGTTTGAATGACTCAAGACAAAGGAAAAGAAAGGGAAACATCCAGTGAAGATCTCCAAAAGGAATGAGGCATCTTGTCAGGGATTAAACCTGACATGTTTTGAACAAGTAAGACAATTTTGGGTTTTACCTGTAGACCCAAGGAAAATCAGAAATTAGATTGGGAGCTTGGGATTGACATGTTCACACTGCTATCTTTAAAATAGATAACCAAAATGGACCTACTGTATAGCACAGGGAACTCTGCTCAATACTCTGTAATGACCTAAATGGGAAAATAATTTGAAAAAGGATAGATACATGTATATGTATAACTGAATCACTTTGCGGTACACCTGAAACTAACACAGTATTGTTAATCAACTATACTCCAATATAAAATAAAAATTTAAAAAAGTAATTAACACATATATTTCTCAAATGCCTATTATATTCCAAATGGGAAGACATAAGAATACTCTGAAACAGACTTCTTGTTCAAAGGGGCCTTATGAAGTAGATTCTTTCATAGTCAAAGTCTCCTCTCTTTTGAAAGGAAAACCAGAGAAAGACCTGGACTTGGGTAGCTCTACTTACTGAGCCAGTCTGGCCTTTTCTCAGATCTCACCCACGCTAAAGACCCCCATGGAATTCACAAGGTCTGAAATGAGTGTCCATATCTCATGGTATTCCATTTCTCAAAGCATCCTTCCTCCCTGGCTACATCTGGATGGAGACCAGACCATTGTAGGACTTGGGGGCCCATTGTTGTGGGAAATGTGATGATTATCTCCATTCCTTACCAAATGGAATCATTCTTCCTTTAGTTTTCTGATGATTTATAGTAGAAAAGATATGGAGCTTTTCCAATTTCAGAAGTAAGCCATGGAGAAACAAATTCAAAATGCATCCATAAAAGTGGAAGCTTGATACCAGACTAGAAAGAAAAAAAACCCCATTGTGTGAAGTGTCCTATAGAATTCACTGTTTATTTGTGCTAGGTACTTGGACTTGGCTTAGTAGTGAGTAAGAGCAGGATGCTAAGAAGATGTAATGAAAGATGGGAGAAACGTGGGCAGGAGATCTCTGAGCCCTGAGAAACACCCTGGGAAATACACCGTGTTAATGCTATTTCAAGGAGGAACTAGGAGAATTAGTTGCTGAAGCTCTTTTGAAGAGAGGCCTTAAATCATGTCTCAACAATTACATTTGAGAATGTTCATTCTTTTTATTTGTTCATTTCACTTAACAAGGCTTTATTCAGCATCTTCTTTTTCCTAGATATAGTATTAGGTGCTGTAGAATCAAGGGGAACAAGACAGGGGTGTACAGCCTTACAGGGATTTCTACTTTTAAGACGGCAGTATTAAGTCAGCCCTGCCCACTTCTTTCTGAATTCATTCCAAAACAAGAAAAATGAAAAATAGAAATGCAAATTTCACCTTTGCTGAGGAAGGGCTGCCAAATTAAAGTTCCAACCAGGGGCAGGTGGATATTGAAAGATGTCTTCTGATACCAAAGACCTTAAATGAGGTTGGCAGAGCACAAATTTCATCAAAGAGGGCAGAATCAACATTGTCTTTTGAGGAGCAACTGGTCTACAGTGAATAGGCTGTCTATGAGAGCATCTCTGGACCCCGTTTGGCTCCACTGAGGAGAAGGGGAGGTGGTATAAACATGAAAATACCTAGGTATGCCATCTCTGTAGGAAGAAGTCTGTTGGGGTGGGAGGCGTACTGGAGAAGATAGGTTCAATAATAACCAGTCTTGCAACTGCCAATCTCTTCTTTCTTCTGGAAAGAAGTAAAGGCTACATCAACATGTACACATATGCATACACACAACCCTGTGTATCATAAAGTGCATCCCTGTAAATGAGAGAGGCTCTCTGCTGGATGCTACCATAGCCTAGTCCCTGCCTCATAAACTCTATGCAAAACAGCTGGTTAAGAAAGAGCTCAACTCAGTCAAATATGAGTCAGAATAGAAAAGAAACTATCAGAAGAGCTCTACAAAGATACTGTAAGAAAAGAAGGTAATAATTAGAGAAAACAAATAGACAAAGAACACATACAAAATTGTGTTGCCATAGAGCTAAAGGAAATTGTGCCAAATGAGCATAAGCAAACAAACAAAAAATTAAAAAAAAAACTCAATGAAAAAGATCACATATAAAATAAGAGCTCAAGGAAGAAGTGTCAAGACAACTGAGAGACAAAAAATGAGCTAGAAGAGCTCAGGAAAGAAGTGGAAGAGAAACAAAGTCATCACAAAAATTAGGGAGCCATCAGAGGCAACAAAAAGGTAAACAGACACTGCTCAAAATACAAAAGTAGGATTAAGAACATGATTGGTAAAGTCAGCAAAGCAAAATGGAAATGAGTAGTTAAAAAGGATCAGAAAAGGAACCTGATAGCTATGGAAGATGAAAGAGACAATAGACTTATTCATATGCATAAATAGACCAAACATTACTTGTTTTATATGTGATCTTTTTACTGAAAAAAAAAAAGAATAGAAAATATATTTGGAGAAATAGAATCACAAAACACTTTCCAGAAATAAGATATTTAGATCTACACACAAAGCAAAACCAAACCAAGCTGAACTAAACCAAACTAAACCAAACAAAACCCCAAATGTAAACTGTCTCAGGAAAAGTTGATACAAAAATAATAACCTAAAAGGAAAAAAAAGACTCTTTTACCATCCAAACAAACAAACAAAGAACTGAAACAAACAAAATAAAACGAAACCAAAAACAAAAACAAAATTTCTTTTCTAAGGGGTGAAAATTAGGTTGGTTTCAGAGTTTTTCACAGCAACATGCCATGCTGGAAGACAGTGGAACATGCTTACAGTAACCTCATTAAGAATTAAATAAAAAACATCTATGGTCAAACTTTTGTTCAAGTATAAAAGCTGCACCAAATATCTAATAACCCAGAAAATGTGGTTACCAGGATCTTGTCTGGAGTAAACTACGAGCTGAACTTCAATCAATCAGTAGAAGGAGGATGGAAAAACTATGGCACAAGGATAAGTGTTGCATTTTTAACAATTTAGTTTAGGATTAAGACCAAAAAAAAAAAAAACTGTGGCAATTATGGTTACATAAAATAATGTAAATTTTAATGAACTGTAATGCCATGAAAAACATAGAAACTGACAAAATTCAGAAGGTGGGGGGAGATACAAGGTGGGAGGTAGCCAAGGGCCAAAAGTTACCAATTAGGTCTAATGAATCAAGTAATACAGGGAACTGTATTTAAAATTGTGAGATTATAAGATTAGCAGAACTATCATGATCATCACCATCATCACCACCAACAACTAAAATTGGGTAGAATAGAGAAATGAAAAATGGGAGAAATATGTAAATTTCATCATTTTTTTTTCCAGGTTAGAGAATCTTTAATTGTCAATAAGATGGTGATAGACAATAGCTACTAAGGATATACATGATTAAGTATATTATATTTAGTATTATAAAGATAACCACTTAAAGAATGAAAAATATTCAAAATTTCTAAACTATAACTATGAACCCCCACATAAACCAAATTTAAAAACAAAACAAAACACAGACCATAAGGTGAAATAAAAGCAGAAAGCATATAACGTTACAACTAAGTCCAAGCATACCTATCAAATGAAAAAAATATAAATGGAAAAAATGTATCAATCCAAAGAAATAGATTCTTAGCTTAAATTACAAAGCAAAAAAGAAAATTGTATGCTGTGTACAAGAGAAAAAACAAAATGACTGTAAAGTTGAAAATAAAAGGATGGGCAGAGGCCTAATGGGCAAAGGCAATCAAGCAAACAAACACAAACACAAAAACAAAAACTAGAGATCAACTTTAATATCAGACATATCAAATTAAGTTGAATTCAGTGCACAAAACAGTATAATGACACAAAGATGGGAACTTTATTGCAATCTGCAGTACTGTTCTAAATATTATGAGTATTTACGCACCAAAGAATATAGCAGCAAGTTATTAAGCTGAAAGGCAACACATATAAGAATAAAGGCAGAGACACATGAAAGGTAAAAGACTAATATAATTTCCTCAGTTCAAAGGAATTAGAGATGCTGTTTTTTAATTCAAGTATAGTTGACTTACAACATTATATTAGTTTCAGGTGTACAGCACAGTGATTCAATATTTTTACAGATTATTACATATTATAGTAATAAAATCTTTTATAGTAATAGAAGTTGGACTAATGGCTATAATTTCCTGTGTTGTACAACATATCATTGCTGCTTATCTATTTTATACATAATCTCTTTTTTAAAATTAATTAATTAATTTATGGCTGTTTTGGGTCTTTGCTGCACCCGGACTTTCTCTAGCTGTGGTGAGTGGGGGCTACTCTTCATTGCGGTGCATTCTCTTGTTGCAGAGCATGGGCTCTAGGCATGCAGGCTTCAGTAGTTGTGGCATGTGGGCTCAGTAGTTGTGGCTCACGGGCTCTAGAGCTCAGGCTCAGTGGTTGTGGCGCACGGGCTTAGTTACTCCTTGGTATGTGGGATCTTCCTGGACCAGGGATTGAACCCGTGTCCCCTGCATTGTCAGGTGGATTCTTAACCACTGCACCACCAGGGAAGTCTCTGTACATAGTCTCTTAATACCATACCCCTATCTTGCCCTCCCCCATCCTCTCCTTATTGGTAACCACTAGTTTGTTTTCTGTATCTGTGAGTCTGTTTCTGTTCTGCTATGTACATTCATATTTTTTATTTTTTAGATTCCACATATAGTATTTGTCTTTCTTGTTCTAACTTGTTTCACTAGATGTAATATTCTTTAGGTCTATCCACATTGCTGCAAATGGCAAATTTCATTCTTTTTTATGGCTGAATAGTATTCCATGGTATATATGTACCACAACTTCTTTATGCATTTGTTTGTTGATAGACACTGGGTTGCTTCTATATCTTGGCTACTGTAAATAGTGCTGCTATGAACATTGGGTGCATGTATCCTTTCAAATTAGTGTTTTCATTTTTCCAGGTATATACCCAGGAGTGGAATTGGTGGATCTTACGGTAGTTCTATGTGTAGTTTTTTAAGGACCCTCCATATTGTTTTCCATAGTGGCTGCACCAATTTACATTCCCACCAACAGTGTACATGGGTTCCCTTTTCTCCACATCCTCTCCAACATTTGTTATTTGTAGACCTTTTGATGATCACCATTCTGACAGGTGTGAGATAATCTCTCATTGTTTTGATTTGCATTTCCCTAACAATTAGTGATGTTAAGCATCCTTTCATGTGCCTGTGAGCCATCTGTATGTTTTCTTTGAAAAAATGTCTCTTCAGTCTTCTGCCCTTTTTGATTGGATTGTTTTTTTTTTATATTGAGTTGTAAGTGTTGTTTATATATTTTGGATATTAACCCCTTGTCAGTCATATCATTTGTAAATATTTTTTCCCATTCTGTACGTTGTCTTTTCATTTTGTTGGTGGTTTCCTTTGCTGTGCAAAAGCTTTTAAGCTTAATTAGGTCCCATTTGCTTATTTTTGCTTTTATTCCAAATAATATTGCTGTTTTATGTCAAAGAATGTTCTGCCTATGTTCTCAGCTAGGAGTTTTATGGTTTCAAGTCTTACATTTAGGTCTTTAAACCATTTTGCATTTATTTTGGTATAAGGTGTAAGGAAATGTTCTAATTTCAGTCTTTTACATGTGGCTGTCCAGTTTGCCCAGCTCCACTTATTGAAGAGATTGTCTTTTCACCATTGTATATTCTTGCCTCCTTTGTTATAGATTAATTGACTATAAGCACGTGGGTTTAATTCTGGGCTCTCTATTCTGTTCCACTCGTCCATGTGTCTGTTTCTGTTACAGTACCATGCTGTTTTGATTTCTGTAGCTTTGTGTATAGTCTGAAGTCTGAGAGGGTGATACCTCCAGCTTTGTTCTTTTTTCTCAAGATTGCTTTGGCAATTCAGGGTCTTTTCTGGTTTTATATATATTTTAGGATTATTTGTTCTAGTTCTGTGAAAAATATCATGGGCATTTTGGTAGGGATTGCATTAAATCTGTAGATTGCTTTGGGTAGTATGTCCATTTTAACAATATTAATTCTTCCAGTCTGAGAGCATGGAATATCTTTCCATTTCTTTGTATAATCTTTAGTTTCCTTCATCAGTGTTTTACAGTTTTCAGAGTATATGTCCTTTGCCTTCTTGGTTACATTTATTCCTAGGTATTTTATTCTTTTTGATGTGATTTTTAAATGGGATTGTTTTGTTACTTTACCTTTCTGATAGTTTATTATTAGTGTACAGAAAAGCAACAGATTTCTGTATATTAATCTTGTATCCTAAAATTTTACTGAATTCATTTATTAGTTCTAATAGCTTTTTTGGTGGAGACTTTAGAATTTTCTATATAAAGTACCATGTCATCTGCAGATAGTGACAGTTTTACTTCTTCCCTACCAATTTGGATGTCTTTTATTTCTTTTTCTTGTCTCTTTGCTGTGGCTAGGACTTTCAAGTGGTGAGAGTGGGTATCCTTGTCTTGTTCCTGAATTTAGAGGAGAGGCTTTCAGCTTTTCACTGTTGAGTATGATATGAGCTGTGGGTTTGTTGTCAATGGCCTTTATTATGCTGAGATATGTTCCCCTGTATCACTTTGATGAGAATTTTTATCATGAAAGGATGTTGAATTTTGTCAAATGCTTTTTTGGTATATTGAGATGATCATGTGATTTTTATTCTTCTTTTTGTTAATGTGGTGTATCACATTGATTTGTGAATATTGAACTATGCTGGCATCCCTGGAATAAATCCAACTTGATCATGGAGTATGATCCTTTTTATATATTGTTGGATTCAGTTTGTTAATATTTTGTTGAGGATTTTGTATCTATATTCATCAAAGATATTGACTTGTAATTTTCTTTTTTTCTGTCTTTATCTGGTTTTGGCATCAGGGTAATGGTTGCCTCAGAATGAATTTGGGAGTGTTCCATCCTCTTCAGTTTTTTGGAATAGTTTGAGAAGAATAGGTATTAGCTCTTCTTTATACATTTGGTAGAATTGCCCTGTGAAGCCAGGTAGTACTGGACTTTTGTTTGCTGGGATTTTTTTAACATTATAAATTAAATTTCACTACTAGTGATTGGTCTGTTCAAATTGTCTGTTTCTTCTTGATTCAGTGTTGGCAGATTGTATGTTTCTAGAAATTTGTCCATTTTTTCCATGTTGTCCAATTTGTTTGTAATATTCTCTTGTGATTTTTTGTTATTGTATCTCTGCTTTCATTTCTTATTTTATTTATTTGGGTTCTCTCTCTTTTCTTCTTGGTGAGCCTGGCTAAAGTTTTATCAATTTTGCTTATCTTTTCAAAAAACCCAGCTCTTGGTTTCATTGATCTTTTCAATTTTTTTGTCACTATTTTATTTCCTCTGATTATTATTTCCTTTCTTCTGGTGACTTTGGGCTTTGCTTGATCTTCTTTTTCGAATTTCCTTAGATGGAAGGTTAGGTTGTTTGTTTGAGATTTTTCTTGTTCTTGAGGAAGGCCTGTATCACTATAAACATCTGTCTTAGAACTGCTTTTGCTGCATCCCGTAGATTTTGGAATGTTGTGTTTCCTTTTTTATTTGTCTTGAGATATTTTCTGATTTCCTCTTTGATTTCTTCATTGACCCATTGGGTTTTTAAAATTTTTTTAATAAATTTATTTATTTTATTTTATTTTCTTGGCGATGTTGGGTCTTTGTTGCTGTGCGTGGGCTTTCTCTTGTTGCAGGAAGTGGGGGCTAATTTTTGTTGTGGTGTGTGTGCTTCTCATTGTAGTGGCTTCTCTTGTTGTGGACCATGGGCTCTAGGCATGCAGGCTTCAGTAGTTGTGGCATGTGGGCTCAGTAGTTGTGGCTCATGGGCTCTAGAGTGCAGGTTCAGTAGTTGTGGCACACAGGCTTTGTTGCTCCACGGCATGTGGGATCTTCCCAGACCAGGGATCAGACCTGTGTCCCCTGTATTGGCAAGTGGATTCTTAACCACTGTGTCCCCAGGGAAGTCCTGACCCATTGGTTTTTTAGTATAATATTGTTTAGTCTCCACATGTATGCTCTTTTCCCATTTTTCTTTCTGTAATTGATTTCTAATTTCATATCACTGTGGTCAGAAAAAAGCCTGATATAATTTGTGTCCTCTTAAATTTGTTAGGACTTGTTTTGTGGCCTAACATGTGATCTATTCTGGAGAAAGTTCCACGTGCACTTGAAAAGAATGTATTCTTCTGTTCTTTGCATATAATGTCCTATAGATATTTATTAAGTTTAACTGCTCTATTTTGTCACTTAAGACTGCTGTTGCCTTATTGACTTTCTGTCTGATCATCTGTCCATTGATGTCAGTGGGGTGTTAAAGTTCCATACTATTATTGTATTATTGTCAATTTCTCCCTTTATATCTGCTAGTATTTGCTTTATATGTATATGTGTTCCTGTATTGGGTGCATATATGTTAATGAGCATTAAATCCTCTTCTTGTATTGATCCTTTTATAATGCCCTTCTTTGTCTTTTGTTATAGCCTTTATTTTACAGTCTATTTTGTCTGATATGAGTATTGCTACCCCTACTTTCTTGTCATTTCCATTTGTATGAAATATCTTTTTCTTTTTCTACCCTCTCACTTTCAGTCTGTGTGAACTTTTAGCTCTGAAATGAGTCTCTTGTAGGCAGCATATAGAAGGGTCTCTTTTTTTTTAACCCAGTTAAAAAAGACACCCTATGTCTTTTGATTGGAGCATTTAGTCCATTGACATTAAAGTAATCATTTATAGGTTTGTACTTATTGGCATTTTATTACTTGTTTTCTGGTTGTTTTGTATTTCTTCTCTGTTTATTTCTTCTTTTTATTTCTTGCCTTGTGGTTTGATGATTTTCTTTAGTAGTAAGCTTATGTTCCTTTCTTTTTAGTTTTTGTGTATCAATTGCAGGTTTTTGATTTGTGGTTACCATGGGGTTCATATATGTTGATCTATAACTATATCTGCCTGTTTTAAACTAGTAGTCATTTAAGTTCAAACACATCCTAAAAGATCTACATTTTTACTCCCCTCCCTCACATTCTGTGTTTTTGATGTCATATTTTACATCTTCATGCTTATCCCTTAACATTTTATTGTAGATAGGTGATTTTATAACTTTTTGGTCTTTTAACCTCCCTACTGGATTATTTAAGTGGTTGCTCCTCAGTCCTTACTATATATTTGCCTTTCCTAGTGACATTTTCCATTTCCTATAGAATCTTACTCCTTTTCCCCTTAGAGAAGACCGTTTAAATTTCTTTTAAGACAGATTTAGTACAGCTGAACTCTTTTAGTTTTTATTTGCCTGAGAAGTTCTTGATCTCTTTTTCAGTTCTAAATAATAATCTTGCTGGGTAGAGTGTCCTAAGTTGCAGGATTTTTTCCCTTTCAGCTCATTGAATACATTATGCCACTCCTTTCTGGCCTGTGATAGTCTTATGTAAATTCCCTTGTATGTGACTCTTTGTTTTTCTCTTGCTGCCTTCATAATTCTCTCTTTATCTTTAACTTCTGCTACTTTAATTATGATGTGTCTTGGTGTGGGTCTGTTTGAGTTCATTTGTTTGGGACCCTCTGTGCTTCCTATACCTGGATATCTGTTTCCTTCTTCAGGTTTGGGAAGTTTTCAGCCATGATTTCCTCAAATACATTTTTGAGCTCCTTCTCTCTCTTCCTTCTGGGACCCCTATAATCTGAACGTTGGTACACTTAATGTTATTCCAGAGATCTCTTAAAGTGTTTTCACTTTTAAAAATTTGTTTCTCTTTTTGCTGTTCTCATTGGGTGATTTCCATTATTCTATCTTCTAGATCACTTATGCCTTCTTCTGCATCAATTAGTCAGCTATTCATTCCTTCTAGTGTGTTTTTTATTTCAGTTATTGAATTTTTCATTTCTGATTGGGTCCTTTTATACTTTCTTGTTCCTTGTTAAACTTTTCACTGTTTTCATCTATTGTTTTCCATAATTCAGCTAAGATTTTTATTTCCAATGCTTTGAATTCTTTATATGGTAAATTGTTTATTTCTGTTTCATTATTTATTTTTTCAGGGTTTTTCTCTTGCTCTTTCAATTGAGAGCAGTTTTTCTCCCTTTTCATTTTGCTTTAACTTTCTCTGTCTCTATGAATTCAGGTGAAACAGTTACCTATTGTCATCTTGAATGGTTGTTCTTATGTGTGGACATCACTATACAGACTGTGTGTGCCCAATGCCTTTGGTGGAAGAGTTGGATTTGACATGACACAAGTCACATCTTTCCTCAGGGTGTGCTGGCAGCTATCACCTTGGTGGGGGGTGGGGCTGGAGATGGAGGGGCTAAAGCTGGAACCGGGTGTGAGGCAGGACTTCCCCTCTGCTCAGTGGCCATCACCACCCTATCAGGGGTAGGGTCTGATCCCAAGCTGGCTCTGTTTCCTTGAAGTGTGTGTTTTCCCCTCTCCCAGCGCCAGGACCCTTGCCCCACAGCAAAGGAGTGCTGAAACAAGAGAGGCTCAGGCAGGGTCTCTGCTTGTGTCAGCCACAGACAGAGGGCCAAGATTTCTCCAGTGTGCTGCCTGTGCAGGTGCCCACAATTGTTTCCCTGGCTATGCTCAGAGGAAGACTTGGGCAGCGTTAGGTGCAAGTCTCTGTTGACCCTCAGAACAGATCACTGCCCACAGCCTCTGCTGCCCATGCCCTGTTGTGGAGACGCATCACAGGGCAGGCTGGGCCTGCCTGGACCCTCAGAGTATATTAGGGCATAAACTGTGGTTGAGGGGCTGCTGCCAGAGTTCTGGGCTGCTTCTAATGCTCTGCTTGAGCAACTGCCAACAGTGGCTACTGCTACCCCAGCCAGGCTCTGCTCTAGGACTAGGTCGCCTCTGTGTCCACAGCCGAGTCTTCTCTTTGGTCGTGGCTGCCCCACATTCAGTGCCGTGCTGTGACATAGAGTGAGTGGGGCGAGCGTTTGCTCGGCTCGGGCTGGGGTACACGAGGAGGTATACACCCAAGTGATGCCTGGCAGCCACCCACGTGATGCCTGGCAGTCACTAGGGCAGACTTCAATCAGAGAATGCTTTAAGTCACATTACACTTCTCTCGGGACTATCTATCCTTTTCAACTCCTTCTATTTGTACAAATAGCTACAAGAAAATTTGACAAGGTCTCTGTCCTGCTATAGCTCCCCTTACACACTGCATAAAGGCTAAGTTACTCTGTGCTCTGGACCCTGCCTAGGTCTCCAGTCTTCTACTCTTCCCGTGTTCAGAGACATCCCCACAACTGGGAGTTCTCTTTTCCACACCTCCTTGCCTTTGTTTCAGCCCATGCTGTTTCCTTTCTCTGAATGCTCTTTACTCCAGCTGATACAGGCGGAGGTAAACTTTAAGACTGCATGATCACGCCACTTTTCTGGGAAACGTTCTTTGCCTCCAACCTCTGCCAGGGACAGGACACAGTTAGTGCACACTGACCCCTCACTATAACTAACCCAGTTCTTTAGGACTGAGGCAACTGAGATATCTTTACTCCATATCATCCCTCATTCTTCATATGCAATTAGGTACTAAGTCCTACCATCTCTTTCCCTATTATTTTCCATTCCCTCTGTAACACCCAGCCATCACCCCCTGCACTCCTGAGTGTTCTTTGCTGAGTATTTTGCCAGCAGCCTCACCCCTCCTGCTGATTCAGCATTCTACGCCTGCCCCCATCATCCTAAAGCACCACTTTGTCAAGCTAGCTCCTTTGCTCCAAGGTCTCCAATAGGCTCCCTTTCTTTTACAGTCAATTCCTTCAACTGATGTCGAAGTTTTCTGCAACTGGACATGATGCCCTTTCCAAAATGGTTGTCCATCACTCCCATCTCATACACTGTTTCAGCCACACCAACAATCCCTCCAACGATGCCATGCACACATGCTATCACTATGGCCTTGCTGACATGCACCTTAATTAACTTCCTCACGTTCTCTCCCCTTTCTTTGCCTACACATCCAAATCCTGCTTCAAGAACAACTACAAGGGCAACCTACACGGCCCACTAGCCCATGATCTCTACTCCGAGCTCTTTTGATATTTATTACCAACACCCAGCTTGGTTTTATCATAATTTGTGCTATGAATTGCATTTATTTGGATGTGTTTATCTCATTTGATAGACAGTAAGCCTCAGGAATGATATCTTGTGCTTTTTCTACATTGTCCTTGACATCCTGCAAGGAACCAAGAATATAGTAGGTGCTCAGCAATCATATATGCTTTTTAAAACATACAGAATCTGTTGCTTCTGTCTGTGTCTTTTAGCAGGATGCCAGCTCACCTGAGTCCTAAGCCTTAAACAGCCTCCTTCACTGCCCCCTCCCTTGCAGGATTATAGTGACCCAATTTCTAACTGCCATTTTCTAATTATTCACCTAGCCTAATTAATTAAAATAGAGTTGTTTAATATTTTAAAAACTGCTTCCCTATCCATCATCTCGGTGGACCCCCACATGATACTGTGTCATATGCAAGATGGGGATTGTCAGTTCATTTTACAAACAAGGAAATAAAGTCAGTGCATCACTGGTGCAAGTGAGGTCAGACCCCCGGTTTCTGTTTCCAGTCCAATATTCTTTATATCAGAGAAAGCTGTGTCTCTACCTCAGGTTTCTAGAACTTCTCTCTGGAAGTATGAGTATGTATTTTAAAACATTGATTTTTGTTAAAATGTCTCTTTATTTTGCTTTTGTTTTCTCCTTCTTTGTGAAGATACTGCCCTCTCCCCTGACAGTAAGTGTTCTTTTTCTTTCCTGAATGATGGCCCCACTCCATCTCCTTTGGTTTTCTTCGCCTGAGTTTCCACTTAGCCCTGCCACCCCCTGGAGAACCATTCTGGCTTAATGCCTCCTGCATCCTTTCAAATTGTTCTTGTTCCTTAGCTTGGGATTTCCTGCAGGGCTGGCCTTCTCAGCTAATGAAGAGTGTCTAGCTGAAGGCACTGTTCCTGACCAACTTTCCCAATCCTGCTGGGAGGTGGGGGTGGTAGCTGGTTGGAGAGGAAGTGGGAGTCCTGCCTTGATACTCTGGGCTTGCAGGCAGGAGGCTCTGTTCATGCAGCTCTGGAACTTGTAGGTACCTGGTTTTGTTCTGAATGATCCCTCTCTCCCTTCCCTCTCCCCACCCCTGCACTGTATCTTTAAAATTTTCCACTTTATCTTCTTCCAAGAGAGTTCATTCACATTGCATTTTTTCTTTTTCTAAATTGTTCAGTGGTATCACTTTATCTTTCATGGGGGTGGAGTGGGAGAGTGATACTTATGCCCCAGACTAATTGAGTAACAGTGACATTTTATTATGTATTTTGGAGAGATGCTGGGGTCATCCCTCAGTATAACTGTCCATTAAAAAAAAGTGGGTTTTAAGTTGTCACAATCCTAGTAGCAGATATCTATTATTTTTGTTCCCTTTTCTGTCTCTACTAGCCTTAAAGGGGAACAGGTAACCAGCCTGGCTGCATCATAGAACCTCATCTTCTTGGCTATCAGATTGGCCCAAGGGGTGCCCTTATGACCCAAGCTAGGCCAGCCAGAGCCCTTCCCTAGGAATTTCCAAGTGGAGCTGGACAGAGGAAGCCAACTTTCCCACCTGGCAGTTGAATCATCAGGATATGAAGCTGTAGGGGCTAACGCCAAATCCTCAACAACAGCCAATTTGAGGAAATGACATAACATCCACAGAGAAATGTAAATAGAGATAGAGGGATGGGTGGTATTAAAATCCCCAAATCTAGTTATTCATGAAGCCAGCTCCCACCCCTGGTTTTCCTGGAGTTGGCTACATGAGCCTATAAATCACCTTTTACTGCTCAAGCCAGTTTAATTTGTTAATTGCAACCAAGAGAGTCCTGCTAATATAATCCCTTCTGTCTGTAATTTCTCCTATCAGAAGTCCCTGGCTGTGCTGCCCAAGAACAAGTATCTTTACAATGTAGCACTGGGGTCTACTAGGGGGTTGATTCCTATCTGCTTATGAACCATAAAAGTTCTGCCCACATGGCCACTGTCCGATCATTGGTAGATAAGGCACAAAATGTATGTGTCCCTGCAAGAATGAGAGTCCCACGAGGCAGGGAACTCTGCCTGCCTTGTTCACTGATGCCAAGCATGCCCTGGGTGCTTGATGAATATTTGTTGAGTGAAAGAATCAGGAAATGTGGCCATGCATTCATTCACAGGGTCATGCAGAGGGTTAGGCTGCCTCTCTTTCTTCCCAGACATCTTCCTTCACTTCCCACTGCATCTGAATTTAACCGTCCCCTCAGTGCAACCTCAACTTACCTGCCTAGCTTCATCTCTTATGCTCCCCTGCTTGTTCAAAGTAGGAGATAAGTTACCCCAACTGCAGCCTATTTCTGCAGCCTCTGTGCCTTTGCCTGGGCAATTCCATCCATCTGGAAGCCACCTTCTCTCTGACTTCACAATCTCATGTTTTGAACTCACGCCTCAAGGCCTGGCTCAGAAGGATCTCATGCTGTGTGGCAGGCCTTGTCGCGCCTGGGGAGCCTCAGCGCATTCTTTCAGCCTTCATCTTCAGCAACTCGTATTAATAAGAGCTACTAATGAACACACCATCTATCCCCCAGTAGACGCCAGGCCCTTGAGTGCAGCTCTTCTGTCTCTCTTTGTCATTGTCCATCGTCTTTTCCTTCTGCCCCCTCTTCACCTCCACCCACCACCACCATACTTTCCCACCAACCAAGTTCTAGCACAGTCTCACCAAAGTGGATGGCCAGGGAATATTATCATACATGAGTAAGTCTGGGCACCTTGGTGCAAACCAGTAAGGTCTGGCCTCACTGGGACAAGCACGTGAAATCAGGCTGCAGGGCTCATCTGCAAAGTGGGGTTAAAACATGACAGACTTTATCATGGTATGGTTGACAAAATGCACAGCTTGTGCAAAGTTCTTAGCCCAACACCTGGCCGACAATTAAGTGCTCCATAAATGCTAGTCATTGTTGTTGCTGATAGGTCTTAGGTACCTAGAAAGCTAGGAGGATACATTTCTTTCCATTTCCTATCCAGTCGAGGTCTCTGTTATTTACAGTCTGACAATGATCTCCATTTCCTGCCTAGTGATGTAGCTTCCAGCATATCTACCCCCTTCAAGGTTCACCCCTGTATGGCCGCTTCTCAGCCAGCCAAGCAGCCGGCTGGTTTCTCCCCTGTTGGAGTCCACCCTTTGCCACAGCTCCGCCACCTCCTGGGCCAGAGGTGGGAGCCCTGCCATGGATGTTCCGCCATTCACTGCCCTGCCTGGTCCTGGGAGAGAAGGGACAAAACTGGAATGTGAAGCAAACTGGTGATTGCATTAAACTCCCTTTGCCACCCGAGCTGTCAATAATGAGGCCCGATGAGGAAGTGCAGCAGGTTTGGGTGCTTTCTCCTATTTTCCCCTCTGCACATATATGCAGTTGGCTCTGGAGCCTCCACTTCTCTCGCTGATCCCCATACAGCTCCCGAGGCAAACGATGCGATGCCGCTTCAAGACAGAGCTCGCTCTCTTCCTCTCCTTTTGTGTCTGCGGTTCTCTCTTGGTCTCTGGCTCTCCTCCATCTGTCTTACTCTATGTACTGTTTTTTTCTCTCTAGCTCGTATCTCTGTGATCCCAGCTCTTGCTTTTCTATGTTTCTCGAGTTCTCCTTTCATTTTCTGTTTCCGTCTGTCTCCCTCATCCTGACTTTCCCTTCTCCCCGCCTCCCCACATGCATCTCTGCTTCCCAGCTCTCCTCCCTGCCATGATGCTGCAGTGGTGAGAAGGGGACCATTGATCTTTCAGACAGGCTCTGCCAACCTCACCACCTCTCTCCTGCTGCTGGCAATTATCTGGAGGTTGGCACAGGGCCCGGAAACTGCTGCTTGCCCTGCCTCGCAGCTCAAGGTCCGCTCCTCCACGCCAGCTCCCTTGGAGGACGGCTTGGGGCCGTGCCCAGGATGTGACAACCTGCAAAGGTCACACACTCCAAAGAAGATGGACTGCTCTACGAGTGGAATTGACATTGGGCAGACTTGCAAATGTCCCTCCAGACTTTCCAGCATTTCACAGTGGTGAGGAATGAGCAGCAAAAAATAGAAATTGTAAATGGTACACAGTGCCTCTACCACACACACACACCCACACACACACACCCCCCCCCATACCTTAACATAGCACACATCCAATTTTTAATTTCTTTGTTTCTTTTTTTTTAAAGGGTAGAATTTGAACCTACCTTAATTGAGATATTATAACTAATTCATCCACATGACTTCAATAAAGGTTGACAGTGTGCTTGGTACCACCAGGCTAGGAGCAGACCTTACATTTACAGGATGTTGTACAGTTCTGTAAACCAAGTCACAGCTATGACCTGCCACTCTCTCTCAGAAGCCAATGGGATTTCCGAGTTGACAAGGACTTGTGAGGCTATTTATGCCAAGCCCCTCATTTTGGAGCTAGAAAATCCATGGTCCAGTGAGACTGAGAAAGTTACCCAAAGTCAGCCAGCTAATTGGTAGAAAAGGTCAGACGGGAACTCAGGTTTTCAGGTTCCTGATAAGGCCCCACGTTACTCTGCGCCCTGCATCCCTGCTGGGGAGGCCTGGTAGTTATTACCCTTTAACAAGGAGGAAACTCACCCTCCAGAAAGACAAATGATTCTGCCCAGGTCACTCGGTTACTAGGTGTTCGAGTTCTGATGTCTTCTGATATCTCATTTATTTAAAAATATGTTCTCCCAACCAGTCAACTAACCTCATGAAGCATCCTGGTTATCAGAGATATTGAGAAAAGGCTGGGCAGCGCTAGTCACCTTGGGCTGATCTGAGCCTTCTCAGCTGGTTCTGAGCATGGATACTCTTTTCATCAAATCTAAAGCGAAGCCCTGTCATAAAGAGCTTACTCTGTTTAGTGAGCCTTTCCCTGAGGGCTGGTGTGTGTCGTGGGTTCACTGCATGGCAGGCTCCGCCGTACCCACTGTGCTCCTGGTGCTGCATTCGCTTATTCGGAGACCTTGGTGCCCGGGGGTTCGTGGCTGACCCGCCACCAGCCTCAGGCTCACAGGGGGGATTTACCTACATGCACTGTGGTGCTGCCTCACTCAGCATGTGGAAGACCCAAGAGGAAACAGAGTGTGCACAAAAGATGACTGAAGGGTAATAGAGGACCCTACAGACCTGGCTATGACCAGATCGTGGCTCACTGTTGGGTCAAGTGCAAAGTGGCAGGTTGAATGACCTTGGTTGTTCCCCTGTGTCCTTTAGTTAATAATAAAAGCTGTCACTTATTGAGCATCTACAATGCACAGGGCACTATGTCAGAGGCTTCACATGAATTGTCTCCCTTAATCATCGCCACCACCCCCACGAGGTTGAGGCCATCATTGTTGTCTGTTTCCCTGAAGCTTAGGGAGGCCAAGGCCACCTGGCTGCTGGGTGAGGAAGCAGAGTGTTGAGTTCAGGCCTTCTAACCACAGGCTCATCCTGGCTGCTCACCACTCTTCCCTGCTGCTTCCCAGTGTGCCCCGCTTCCAGGGAACCCAGATGATTCACTGCAGTGAATTCGTGATCCATGGCTCATGGGAAGGGAGGGACAGCAGAGCCACTGCGTAAGTGGTAGCAGATGGGGCTCTTTACTCGGGGGATGGGGGCTGAGCATGATCGTGTGCTTCCTGGGCTCCCAAGGGCATTCTGTATCACAGCACATTATAAAAATGGACACATCAAATATAATCACCCTGAGGGAAACAGGAAGTTAATGCATGGTCAGCATGCTTTGTTTTAAAAGGGGAGGAATAATCACAATGATGTCAACAATAATAACAGAGATCATACGTTGAGCACTCAGTAGGCGACAAGCAGTTTGCTATATGTCTCATTTGTACTTCACAAAAATCTGTGAATTAGGCATTATCCCATTTTGCAGGTAAGGAAATTCAAGTCCAAAGATGTTAAAAACAAACAAAAAACCTTCACACAAAACCTCTGCAGATTTATTCATAGTTTAAATGTAGGACTGGGATTCAAATGTCAAGCCGCCTGTTTCCAAAGCTCTTCCACCACACTGCTCTCAAGGAGGTACACACTACCATTTAGAAAGCTTTCCTGCTAAATAATGAAAACTTCAGCATGGTCCTAGTCCTTAAAGGGACACGTTTCAATTACCTGGAGCGGTCACAGAGGCAGAACAACTCCCTGACTGTACCCTTCCTCGGCTCCCTTTCAAACCGTATATCTCAGAGCCCTCAGGCTCTAGTGGACAATATATACCTCCTGCCTGGCAGCTTCACGAGGGGGCCCGAAAACCAGGGGATTTACGGGCCCTGCTAGACAGCCTGCCAAGCCCTCACCTGCTCGGAATGCGGACACCTGGCTGGAGACTCAGTGGAAACCAGGGCTGGTTCTAGCCAGTCAGCTGGCTCTAAAAGTCTATGCCTTTGGTACTGAGGTTTTATTTTCCCTTTTGATGCTGTTATGGGGGACAGTTGAAGAGAAAATTCCCTATAGTTCAGCAGACTCCAGATTTATGGAGTAGTATGAAAATATTTGCCCTGTGTTTGAAACTACTGAAGAGGGAAAAAGAAATATTGTTTTCTCTGAATTTATGAAAACAGAAACATTGATTTGTTTCACTTGGGGTTTGTCACTTTTTTAATAACTTGATGTTTTCAGGTGATTTGAGAGAGCCAAGTTTCTTGCAGGTAAGACTAGAGCCTGGGAAAATGGAAGTCTGTTTCTTGCATTTTCTCCTCCACCCCCCTGTAACCCTCCTGCCCCACGTTCCTTTTTTTTTCCTTGTTGAATTACTTTCTTAATTGAAGTATAGTTGATTTACAATGTTGTGTTAATTTCAGGTGTACAGCAAAGTGATTCAGTTATACATACATATATATGTATTTTTTCAGATTCTTTTCCCTTATAGGTTATTACAAAATACTGAGTATAGTTCCCTGTGCTATACAGTAGGTCCTTGTTGGTTATCTATTTTTTATATAGTAGTGTGTATATTTTAATCCCACCCATGTTCCCTTTTTAATCCCCCCTGCAATGATCCCAGTGTCCCACATCACCTCAGACTTTCCCAGGGAGGAAAACAATCTAGCATTAATTCACGGCAATTATGAAAAATTCATGGGTCACAATTCCTTTTGTATTTTTGTCTTAAAAAACCTACAGATAAGTAATGCTACCTCACCCAAGTATACTCTTACTCTCAATTGATGTAATTTTAGGCACTTGTGAGAGAAATAAGTTCCAATGGGATTTAAAGTTCTTTTTTTTTTTTTTTTATTGCCCTTCATGCTGTATCACATAAGCAATGGTGGGTTCTGCCCAAACATGAGGCTGGCTCTGACTAAAAACAGGGATTTTGCTTCAGAACCACTTCTTGAAGATGCTTTGATCTCAAATATCTGTGTGAGGCTTCCTAGCAGAGTTGAGGGATAGGTCTCAGGGCCAAAAATAAAGCAGAGTAGGTCCTATAAAAAGATTAGTCTGGTGCTACCTAAGGATGGCTCAGAATGCTGCTCCTAGCAGAGGAGAGAAAAGAAAAATGCAATTCTCGTTAATCAATTGCTCAGTTGCACCCAAGCTCGGCAGTTCCTGGAGATGACCCTATCACTCAGATTCATCCTCACATTCTTCAACGTCCCTTCATGCAAAGGAGCATCTCTGAGAGGGACCACAGCAATGCTCTCCCCCATGCAATTTCCCCCAATGCAACAAAAACTTCTAGCACACTTTGATTTACCTCTGCATGTCTGCTCAGCAACCAACCTAAGACCAGCAAGTTGTCAGTGTCAGGAATAATAATAAGAAGAAGGACTTGGAAAGGGTGGAGTAGGAAATAGAAAATAGGGGTAAAGTGGGCAGAAGCAAGGAGTGAGTTTTTGGGGGACAATAAAGTTAATTGGAGAAAATAATGTTGGCCTCAGATGGCCTTTGTGAAGGAGGTGGGAGGTGAAATCTGGAGGGAAAGATTGGTCCTAGGACACTAGGTATCGGGAAAAGATTTGAGAAATATCCATTTGGCTTCCAAATAAGTTAAATAAAGGCGAGCCAAAGCCTTTTCTCTCTCCAGCTTCTGAATCACACAGCAAGACTCAGGAGGCAGGAGCCAGTAAAATCTTAAAGACACACAAGGACCAGGCCCAAGCATTCCGAATGCTTCTTAGGGTGAGTATTTTCTGCAACAAAGCAAAATGAATTTACAAGTATCTCATTAAAGCTGCAGGGGAGGGAGACTGTGAAAAATGTCCAGGGAGGGAGAGATGGTAAAAGGAATTAATAGCACAGAACATATTAGTACCCATTATTACTAATTTAAGATGTGAACTGTTATTGATATTTTCTTTATGTAGTGCATTGGTTTGAGTAAACTTTGTTAGGGTTTTCTTAGCTTTTTTACAGCCCACACCTCTCAACCCCATTTTCCTCTAAGCTGGAATTTTTGCAAAGGAAAGTTCTATCCAGGAGGGCTTTCAGGAGCAGTCAGGAAGTCCCCTTGAATCACAAATTCTGGGCTGGCTATACCCCAAGGTGGAGTGGGGAACCCTGGTGTGTACATGTGGGATGGCACTCCAATAGGAAGACTTCAGTAAGAGGGTACAGCCCAGAGGTGGTGGTAGGGAGAAGAGGTGAAAAGTCAGTGTGTGTTTTGTGGAGTGCCATCAGTGAGGTTCTCAGCCTCTATGTTCTCTCCTTTACCCGACTTTAGTGGCTGCCCAAAATGGTGCCATGTTGAACCATCATTGGTTTAAAGCAGCATCATTTCTTATCAGAAGAGAATATGCTTGAGAAGGTACTAGATCAACCACATCTTCATGAAAATGGCCTCTTAATCCCTCAGTCTTAGAGAGAGACACTGTCTTAGAGAGAGACAAGAAGTCGGAAGAGTCCAGAATATAGTGCACTGACCGAAGAGGATGGGCTTGGATGGGGGCACATGGGGGCACTTTGTGCCCAGTTGGAAATGGCCAAAGGTGAGAGGAAGGAGACGAGCAGGGCTGCAGGCAGCTGTCTCCAGGGCTCTGCGAAGTTCCTCAAGCTCAGTTTCGTGTCTTGTAGCTGGGTCACGGTGGCCTTCACCACTTATTTATATGTTCTCTTAAAGGGGAGCTCTTCCCTCAAAGCCATGATCAAAGCCACCCAGAGGTCAAAGCATCAGAGGTTCTAGCTTCCAAATCTAGTCCCCGTATTTCAGTATTGGAGGGGGCTGCATTTTCCCCAGATTCCTGAATGTTTCCTGAGCCCGCTTGTGTACCAGGCCCTGGAGAGGCAAACAGAAGGTTGCAAGTTACCGTCCTGGCCTTCCACGTGCTTCCAGTCCAGCCGCTCACCTCCCCCTTTTCATAGCGGAGGGACCTGAGGCCCAGCTGGGAGGTGACCCCCTCAAGGTCACACAGCTCATTGCAGGCAACACACAGGGCATTTGTGCAGCATCGCAAGGACAGCCCCCAGTGTGGCCAAGTGGGAAAGCTCTCTGAAGGACAAAGTCTCTAGGAAGCAGGGAGGTGAGGACACTGAGGACAGAGTGTTTATCCTCCTCAAGAGCATCTGGAGGTCAAATACACGGAGGTCTTGTGAAGGTGTGGCCAGAGCTCAGAGAATGCCCAGTCTCCGTGACACCTCCCTTTGGGGCTGACTAGACCACCCTCTCTGTCCCCACCAAAGACACTCATTAGCTTGGAGCTTGGGAGAAGGGAGCCCTGGGGAGAGGTTAGCTTCTCCTACCTGGGCTGGAGCTCTTTTCGCTGCCAGAGGAAGTTTGGATTCGACAAGTACTCTTATAGAATCACTCACTCAGTGGATGTGCTGCGCTGACAGACTGAGGGATCTCCACAGTCCAGCCCCAGCCCCGAACCAATGGCCATACACAGTTCTCCTAGCTCAGCTCTTCCCCATTATACACAGAGCACCTCAGTATGATTGTCCCATTTCACTGTCATTTGTACCCAAGATATAGCTTTCTGTACATCAGGATATTGACTTACAGCAAACCTTTTGTAGGTTTTCCAACCTTACCAGAACTGTGAAAGGTTATGGGGCAGGGTCACTTCACATACCATCCAGACTTTGGGAGATATGACTCCCCCCACCATCTCCCACTCTGCTGTCACAGCTCCACAAACCTATGAGGACACTGGGACTCAGGGACTGTCACATGACTAGTAAGTGTGCTCTTGGGCAAGTTGAAAATCTCTCTGGGTCCCAGCTTGCTCTTCTGCAGAAAAAGGAATCTGAGCTAGAAATATTCTAAGCTTTCTTCCATTTCTAACTTAACTCATGGAGGTGGAAATAGCTGATGGGTCAGCAGAGGTGTTGATGAAATCAACGCAAGGCTGGTTGATCATTTCAAGTCCAATGTCAGTAAGAAAAGAAGACTCTTTTGCGGGGAGTGAGGTGTGAAAAGATTGAGGTGTGGGGCCCCTACAGTCCAAAGGGAAGGCTTCTCTTCCTGAGCATCACCCCCTGAGGGTCCCTGCCCAGAAGCTGTGGGACTGCTCTGGGTTTTTCTGTAATGCCAATTTCTCTTCCCTAATGTTCCGGGAAGAACATTTTCATGGGACACAAATCACCGGTCCTTCATCCTGTGACAGCAAATGGAGACTAATGATAAGAACCGGGACTTAAGAGATGCCTTTACATTAGTGCCTGTTGCCGCAAACATTCCAGGAAGCCCCTCTGCGCTGCTCGGTTCCTGGCTGGGGCTGTAGCAAGACAGATGTTAGGCAGCAGCGCCTCCACCCGGCAGGCATTTCTTCAACATCTATCGCCCTGAAATCACCAGTGTAGGCTCTTTCCAGCCCCCTCAACATCAAGAGCAATCCCCCAACGTTGCACCTGCCCCTCAGCATGCCTCTCAATAGGTCTCTCTAGGGAGAGCTCGCTGGTCCATGTCCTCAGCTTCCCTGACCGCCTCTCAGAGACTTTTGATTCTTGATACCAGGTCTCCATCAGAAAGTATCTGAATCCTAGTAATCTCTTCTCCTCCCATCCCTAGGAGGAAGCTACTCTTATTATTTCCATTTTACAGATGGGAAAATGGAGGCACCGTGAGGTAAAGTGACTTGGCCAAGGTCAAGTGGATGGTAGGTGTCAGAGCCAGAAGTGGAACCCAGGCAGCCCAACTCCTGAGACTGTGCTCTCGACCATGAGACTCTTCTGCCTTTTTTTTACCTTATTCAACCTTCCTGACTCCCAACCACAACTTCCCGTTCCCCATGAAACAAGCCACCACCCAGTGACTCTCTAGTCTGTTGCTTTCAAACAATGCTCCTAGGATTCTAGAAGTCTCCCAACTTGCCTCTGGAATTCAGAGAGATGGGGCAAAACTGTGGTGCAAAGCAAACCTGGCCACTTTCAGGAAACTCACTTTGCCACCAGAGCTGCCAAAGGTGAGGCCACGAGGAAATGGCGCTGGTTTGGGTGCTTTCTTTTATTTTCCCTTCTGAACATACATGCAGCTGAATTTGGAGCTCCCCATGGGGGGAGAGGGAGAGGAGGCATATGCTGTTCCTCTCGAAACCCATCACCAGAGAGCTGCACATCTGGGATCAGGTAGGGGAGCTTTTGTGGACCATTGTCCATCAAATCCATTGAAAAAAAGGGCTATTACTATTTATTCTACTCTGCTGATTCAGTCTTAAATAAGATTCAATCTTATCTGATAGCTGAATTTGAGACTCAGAGAGATTACATATGAGAAAAAAACTCTTCCGGTATTGCAAAGTACTATGCAAGATGTGCTTTGTTATGACTTATTAATATTCAACTTTCACCCAAAGTGGAATTGATTTTTTAAATTTGTATTCATGTGTGCTCCCTAATTGGGGGGAGTGCCTGGCAGCCCTGAGGTCTCCAGGTTTCTGCATCTCGTGGGTCCTGAAGGCTCATGCTCCGTGAAGGCTCCATCCCTCCAGGCAAAACTTGGCTGGAATAATAAGGCATTTTCTCACATTTCCCAGCCTCACTGCCCACCTTGCACTTATTCCAAAGACTGTCTTTACCTCGGCTTTGAAAATCTGCAACAGCCCTGCAGCTGGGAAGAGAATGTATCATTTGGCTTTTTGCCCAGAAAATAAGATGCTTCAAAAAGGTCATCAAAAAAAAAAAAAAAAAAAGTCTCTTGGAGGAGAAGAGGAAAAAAAACCTTCTCTCTCAAGGTTAATTGAGTGGAAGGTGAACTTTCATCACATGCCATCCCTCTTGTGAAAGCTGCACGGCCTTAAGTATGTGCAGAGGGCAATTCACAGGAGAGCGTGGGCTGGCTGCGGTGCAGGGACACTGTCCTCCAGAGCTGGCCTGAGCCCCAAGCCCTCGGAGAGTGTCTCTGGCATGGAGGGGCAGAGAGGACTGTGCAGACACAGTCACCATGTACAGAGCCCAGGCCTCTGAGGAACAGAGAGGAGTGAAGGCTGGACACCTGCCCCCAGGGAGCTTTCACTCTTGTGGATGAAAGGAGGCCAACAGCCAGCAGCCAGTGTGAAATGAATGAAAGACAAGCTGTGTGTCTGGTGGCGCCGACTCTGCAGGTAGTGGGTGCTCAGGGCTGGCTGGGATTGACCTGTGGTGCTGAGCTACGGGAAGCATGACTTTGTAAAGCCTTTGCACTTGTCTTTGTGGCTAGACCCACGGTTCTAACTGGAGACAGTTTTACTCCCCATTGGACATTTGCAATGTCTGAGGACATTTTTGGTCATTACAACTGGGAGGGCGGTGCTACTGGTATCAAGTAGGTAGAGGCCAGGGATGCTACTAAACATCCTACAAGGCACAGGTCAGTCCCCACAATAAAGAATTATCCAGCCCCAAATGTCAATATAGTAATGTCAAAGTGGGGAAACCTTGCCCTAGAACTAGCTCTCACCACCCGCATCCCATCCACATGGCTTCCTGTTCCTTTACCTTAAAGTCTCATTCCATCACTCCTCTCCCTGTTACCCTGCTTCGTTTTTTTCATAGCTCTTATCCTTGTCTGATTATGTATATCTATGCTTATTAACTGCTTTCTTACACTAGAATGTAAGTTCCAGGAGGGCAGGGACGCCACTTTTTGTTGTTGTTGCCGTTGCTGTTGTTGTTATTCTATTCCCAGTGTCTACAGTAGAGGACAGAGTAGATGCTCAATAAACATTTGCCGGGTGAATGAACGAATGCTAGTCTCAAGCAGCTGTGTGACCCTGGGCCAGTCACTTAACCACTCTAACATGCATCAGGATTCTCATGTGAATAAAGAAAGCTGAGGATTAGAATGTTTCAGTGGCTCTTTCAGCATTAAACTTAATTTATTCTATAAGAAAGTGAGAATTTTGGATGACCAAGAGGGCAGGATTCATTAGGAGTCCCTACCTCATGCGGATTGTGGAAGAATTCAACAAGCAAAGCACTTAGCCCAAGGCCACATTCCCACCAAGTACCTGCTAGTGGCAGCTATTGTTAATTAAGTAGAATTCCGCATCAGGATTAGGGTGAGGTAAGTGAAGCACTAGATTTAGGGACAAAATTGAAGGAGGTGCCAAAAGACTCATCAAGATAAATAATATCCAATATTAAAAAAAAAAATCTGTGAAAAAGTTCTCAGTGAATGAAATATCAAGATCTTAACTAAAGAAAGGTCAGTATGACTGGTTTCTCCTTTTGCCTCAAGCTCCTGCGTGGCTGGGCACAGTGCTGCTACTGATCCTGTCTTTATTTGAATTTTTTGATATTCTGCTCATCATAGTTTTTTTGCATTAATTTTGATTTTAAAAACATTGCATTGAAATATGATTTGTCTTGATTACTGAGCTTTTCCTCACCTCCTAAGCACCTCCTGACACAATTTTGTGCCTTCCTCTCATCACCCTGGGTCCAGCCCTGAGATGGGGCTGCTGGAGAGCAGCGGACATGTCCAGGGGCAGAGAGAGGCTCCTCACATCCATCCCTAAGAAAGAGAAATGGGGCGAGAGCGAGCTTTTGGGAACTGGTGGGATCTTAGAATTTGAGGGCTGGACTTCTCAGGCAACATGGGGCTGAGGAGATGGGTCTGCTTCCAAGTGAAAAGGAGGAAGATCCCCCCAGGCTGAGAGGCTGCGGGTCCTGGTCTGCCTGGGACGGTCCTGGCTGCACCAGTTGTCTCAGAGGAGTGATTAATAATTCCTCCTGCCGCTCCCTGAAGTGTCCGGGTTGGGCCATAAGCGTGTGGTCACCCTGGGTCAGGCCACTGTCCAAGTAATTGCTGCAGTGGGCCTTTCCTGACCACCACAAAGGAGAAAGACACTGCCCTCTGCTTGAGATCCGACCTCTGATGATGTCTGATGCTGTGGGAAGAATTCCTCAGACCCATCTCAGACCCTAGCTACCCTTCATAGCTCTTACCCCTTGCCCTGTAGCCATTTTTCACCTGTCTGACCTTGCCTCTGTCTAGCCAGACTCTTAGCCCCTCATGGCCTTGACTTGTGACTTGCTGCCAGCACCACAGAGAAGCTGTCCTTGGAGCAACACTCACAAAGAAGCCGATTTCCTTCTAGTCCATGGTGTTGAAGAGAAAAATGAAAATGACAAGAAAAATAATTGATATATCAAATTAATGCCAATTAAAACCCCTTATTACTATGGTATTAACCTAAACTTCTGTTCCTTTTCTGTGGTGTTGTTTGTCCTGAACTTGAAATGCATGTATGGACTAAAATGCAAGGTACCCAGCCAGAAATGCAAAATTTCCATCTCACTTACACATAGTAAGAACTAATACAATGGATTTAGTGTGTAGTATGCAAAATCCAGCGATAAGAAGCATTGAAACAGGAAGGGCATGCACCCTTTGATGAGTATAGGTAATGCACTTGTGGGTTTTTTTTTAATGCACTTTTTTCCCATTTTCATTGTATATTGGATTGTTATCATTGTATATTAATGTTTCAGACTCTGGGCTGCATACTTTACAGGCACTGTTCCTTTTAATCCTTTCCACAACTCTGACAGTGGTTATCACCTCCATTTTAGAGATGTGCGAATTGAGGCCTACAGGGGTCAAGTTGCCAAAGTCACAAAGTAGATAAATAACAGACCTGGGATTCAAACTCAGGCTTCTCTGAGTCTAAGCTCTCAGCTAAACCCAAGCACTGTCTTGCTTCCCATCAACAGTCAGACCAGCAGCCAAGGACATCTCTTACACACATATCCAGTCAAAGGGACATGTGACCAGACATCTCCCCAGCTGTCCCCACCCTTTATATGAGCAACCCCCCAATCCTAAAATTGTTAACAGTTCTGGTTCACTGAGGTTTAACTTGCTGAATGGGCAAAGAGATAAATCAGGAGGTAATTATTCACATAACCAGCAAAATTATATTTCAAAATAGAATATCATTAGTCCTTTGAATAGTTTATTGACGACCCATGATTCTTAAAATTTATGATAGAAAAGGAATTTAGAAGTAAGCTAATCCAAATCTCTTTGACCATTGAATTAAGATGCCAAGAAACTTAAAACAAAAATGGTTTATTGGAGTATAATCGAGGATATAGTGAAAATATCTCTAAGATGATAATGTGAACATGAATAGGTGGGAAGAGTTCATTCCCCTCCATTTGATTATTTGTTTATTTTTCAATTTGGCTTTTGGACCTAATTTTGGAAATAGTTTTGTCCCAACCTTTCTTCCCCTCCTTTCCGTACCCAAATCCTACTGATTCTTCAAGTCCTAATTTCATCCTAGTTTTTCATGGAACTTTCCTAATGGTTAGTTACTTTTTCCTTCCCCTCAACTGCTATTTGACTCAGTCTTCATTATGGCACTCAGTGCTTGATTATTAGATTGCTTTCTAATAGTTTTATCCTTCCAAACTGATTGCACGATGAGCATAGAAAGTGTATCTTCAACTTCTGGCTTCCCCCAAAGCCCCTCATCTAGGGATTGGCTCTGCAACAGGTGCTTTCGGGGCCACACCCATGTTCCTTGGACCCTTCAGTGGGCTCCAGCTAACTTACAACTGCTAGTTTTTGCATTTCTCTGCCTGAAGGCTCTCCTTCCTTCAGCCTCAGTGAAGGAAAGCTTGCTCCATGAATACATGGGGGGCCAGAGTTTCAAAGAGTTATCCCCCCCTAGAAATAACCCTCAAATCAATGACTCTTGGGAGTTGCTGTATAAACACCCCAACTCCCTCACTGCTTGAAATGGTTGTGAGTCGTGTGTTTTGCACCATTTCCCAGAGTTTCCTCATGAGTTAGGCTCCAGTGGCACACAGCAGTAGCTGGCTAAATAAAGGATGTTGCCATTATTCACTGCCTTTTCTCCCCCATATTACTTGCCCTGTTTCTCTCCTGGTGTTACCTGTGATTTCCAACTAAATGGTTTGCACTCACATCATTACCTTAGGTCTGCTTCTGGGGGAACTCAAACTAAAACAGGCATAGAGGATACAGTCAATATTGACTTGCTGATTGGCTGATTAACTGACTGTCAGAATGTTACCTTGCAGACATAGGGATTGTGTGTTCTCTACTCAGAGGGCATGAGGTTGTCCTCCCCAGCAGTACTCATTCAATCCTAGTTGAGTGGAACGATGATGATGGGCAAAGTTCTCACCCAGGTTCATCTAGTGCTGCCAACTATTCTGTATTTGTTATCTGTTACTGACTTTGGTAAGTAACAAAGAGCCAAGGGGAATTATGCCAAATCTCTATTACCCCTCTCCCATCCCTGCTGCTACCAGCTGCATGTAACCCTCACGTTGTATTGCCTTTACACTGATTACCTCCTGACAAGGCCAAGAAGAAATCTTGACCCTGGGTTCCAACTAAAGCAAAAGCTCCTTGCCTTTGGAAACAAAAAGAATGGGAAAATGCACAATAGCAAGATGTTTCCTAACAGAGCCATGTCAAATTTATAGATAAATAAAATATCAGAGACCAAATGAGGCTAGATCAGCAGTTTGGACTTCTCCCCAACCAAGCAAAGAATGTGATGTCTGACTCTATCTTGGACTGATTTCCAACTTTGTGATTCACAGCTGCAGCCAAGCAGAGCACATCCAATAATGCTATTTGTTTTCCACTTAAAAAAAGGCTGAGGAAATATATAAATGGCTCATTGGAGAAGGGGGCATTAGCAGACAGTCAGTCTGACCATAGCGAGACAGGCAGATGGTTTGTGGGAGTGACGCCAGCTGGGCGTTTCCATAAGTGATCGCATATCTCCTCTCCGTGCCCAGCACTCCGCTTGATTAAGAGGTCAGGAGCAGGCTGCCACAGCAGGAGGCCTGAGCGCACATGATATACGGGCCAACCTTTCGGTCGCCTAGAAACAGCTCTGTAAAGGGCCCAAAGACAAATCAATTTATAAGCCCACAAGTTTGGACTTAGTAGTGTTGGCTATTTTTAAACGTGAAGCTTGATTCTTTGAGTTTACTTTCTCAAATGCCAGTCAGGCCCTTTAACTTTGACCTCACATCACTTCCTTTCCTTTTTAATATGGTCAAATCTTTTGATAAGTGACAATACCCTTCATGTGGGATCCTGGGACGTGAGTGAGGGTGGAGGCAGGAGGGGGGAGAAGGCAGAGTTCAGGAAAAGCTGGATAAGGTCTGGTTCTCCTTTCTTCACTGCTGAGCACCTACTGCATGCCCAGCACTGTGGGGAAGTGTAGGAAAAGGAGAAGGCAGCATCCTTTGCTGGAGAGCCAAAGGTTTATGCAACCCACGGATGCAAAGGGTTGAAACAAGAGGAATAGACAATGTGGATTTTTATTTTTATTTTATTTTAAACTATTTATTTATTTATTTTTTTGGCTGCGTTGGGTCTTAGTTGCGGTATGCAGGATCTTTCATTGCAGTTCACAGGCTCTTCATTGTGGTGCGTGGGCTTCTCTCTAGTTGCGGTGCGCGCGGGCTCTCTAGTTGTGGCGGGCGGGCTCCAGAGCGCACGGGCTCAGTAGTTGCGGTGTGCGGGCTTAGTTGCCCCATGGCATGTGGGATCTTAGTTCCCCAACCAGGGATCGAACTGGCGTCCCCTGCGTTGCAAGATGGATTCTTAACCACTGGACCACCAGGGAAGTCCCCAGTGTGGATTTTTAAATAGTCAGAGAGGCAGTCAGGAAAAGGCTTCAGAGAGGAGGTGGAATGTGTGGTAGGTGGGATCACATAGATGAGGAAGTAGGATTTGCAGAGATGTCCCAGTCATCTGGGTAAACTCAGGAAAGTCTCTTAACCTGTATACACTCTGTTTGGTTTTATCCTCGTTTTTCAGCCAGCATAGGATGGAGAACTTTCCCAATAAGGGACTCAGAGAACAAAGGCTGAGCATGATACCTTAAGACCAACAAGGCACTAGTTAGACTGGAGTGGGTCTTCAGACTTTTTTTGTCGATTTGTGAGTAATTCCACTCTCAAGTGATTTCCATGGCAGACGTGAATGGCCCTTGGGATGGTTGCCTGCTGGCCACACCTTCCTCTGCTTACGTCCACTCCATGGGCTCATCTGTTCAGTTACAGATTCTGGTCAGTGATCCCCGACTGAAATTTTACCTTCTCTTCTGGTTAGAAAGATAAGAGTTGGGGCTTCCAAACTATAAAACCTGTTTAGTAAATGTTTATTATGTACCCACTTTTAGTGAGGCACCAAGGGAAGAATGTTGGAAGAACTAAAAATTTACAAGTACGGTCTGTCTTTTTCCTCAAAGAGTTTGCAGTCTCTTCACGGAACAGATTTTAAAGTAAATACATAAATGGAGATACTGCCAGCTAGTGAGATACGCACAGAGGTGTAAGCAGTATGGTGGGATTTAGAGGAGGGTGTGGTCATTTCTGGTTGGAGGGACAAGGAAAGGTTTCCTGAAGGAGACCAAGGGCAGCCCCAAGTTGCCTAAAATTGAGGGAAGGTGGGGGTCCAGGGTTTTACCTAAGACCTTGTGTGGTGAGTGGCAGTCATGAGTAGAAACTGATTCTCATATTCACAATCTGGTAGAAGCAACCCAGCTGAATGGATAAAAGCCATGTTAATTTTCGGAGGTTCAGTTCTGCTTTGCCTAGACCCTCTCAATTTATATATTATTATCAATAACATCCTCTTTCCTTTTTGAAAAAATTGTCCTGGTTTTGTCCTCGTTTGGACAATGAATTATATAGTTATCTTAATTATAGGCAATGCTTTCAGCAGCCCTTCAAGAAATTCCAAGATAGCAATGTTGGAACAGCCATTTTAAGCTTCAAGGAACATGGTAGCCTCAGGGTATTAGCTTGAACCAAGAAATCCCCTTTATTTTGCTTCTAAATCAGCAAACACAGATCAACAATAGAAAAAGCCAAGGCACTCAGTTTTTGTGGACTGAACCAAGCCAAGAAGCAGGTGGGCACGCCAGACCTGCACCCAGCGTTAAGGTACACTGACGACGCACCGAAAGATCCTGAACAACCTAAGAACACACTTGAGCCTCATTCAGTCTTACTTTGCAGATAAACATGGTCTGTGAATATTTTACAACACTGCTAAGGTGCTGAGGGTCGTCCCTCATTTATTACTTGACTAATAAATACTTTAATTACACTTAATAAATAATGTAAGCAAGGCTCACTGAAGTGGTAATTCTTTAAATTAATTATTAACTGCATGCAAAAGGCTGCACTGCCATTACCACTAAAAGAAAATTCAGCCTTTAATCTAAAGTGATTATTCATTATCTGGTATAAAGGCTCCATTTGCATATTATTAGGGAAATAAACTTTGGCCTCCTTGGCAATACAGATAGATCTCAAAGTCCATGCATTATGAATCTTCAAATACTAAAGTAATGATAAACAGTGTGTAATAAAGTCTCTAGTTTATAGCTTTATAACAGCTGGTTTTTGATTTTCCAAATATATTACAATGATAAAGTGACCAGTTAATGTATAAGCTCTTTGTGAAAGGTGGTGCCTACAGATGGTCGACTGATAGGAAACGGTAAATGTGCAAACTGCTCACTTCCCTTGAGATTGGAGCCATAAAACAATCTCAATAAGATATGAGAAGAAAATCTCCATTTAACCCTTTTCTCTGCCGCAACCCAGATATGGCCCTGCATGTAGTTGTTTTGTGTGTGTCTCTTTCTCCACTCCCCCCGGAATCCCGCTGTCCCCCAGAAAAGTGAAGGTGGAATATCTGGGTGGGCAGACCTTGTGGTGTCCTCAATTCTATCCTGGGTCAAAGAGGTAAGGTAAGGTTTCAGTCAAAAGAGAAAGATGATTTATAAAATCAGTAAAAGACTAGAATTCATTTGCCCTTAGATGCTCTAGCTTGGTACTTCCTCCTTGACCCTGATGTGATGGTCGGGGAACAAGGCACACGGAGCAGCCTCCCAGCATCCTGAGTGACAAAATGTGGGGGCAAGTGAATGAACTGAAAGCAGCCGTTTCTGAAGGAGGAGGAGAAATCTTTGTCCTTGGCTCCCTTTGGAAGAAGATGGTGGTGAGGGATGGGGAACAGCGTAGGGAGGGAGAGGCAGGGGAGACAGTAAGCCAGGGACTCCTGTCTGGTGTCAGTCACAAGGAAACAGCAATGAACTTCTCTCTCCCCATTTCCCAACCCATACTATTCATCTCTCTGGCCCCCATTTCCAGACTACCTCTTTCAATTGACTTTCCCTAATCCTCTGTGCGTTCCAGCAGGGTTCACCTACAGTGTGGACCAGTCAAGGTACACTAATTTGTATGGGGTGGGAAAGGGGCTACATGAAGATGAGGGATGTCCTTCAAAGTGGTCACTTAGGAAGCTACAGCTTGCTTCAATAATGCTGCTATTGCTCCAGATATTGTTGGAAATCTTTGAGAATTACCTTCTTGTTTGTATCAGTCAGCTTGGGCTGCTAAAACAAAATGCCACAGACTGGGTGACTTGAACAACAGACATTTATTTCTCACAGTTCTGGAGGATCAAAGTCTGAGATCCGGGTGCCAGCACAGTTGGGCTCTTGGTGAGGGCTCTCCTCCTGGGCTTGTAGACGGCCACCTTCTTACTACATCCTCACATGATGGAGAAAGAGAGAGCTCTGGTCTCTTCTTCCTATTATGAGGATAATCTCATTATGGAGGTTCCACCATTGTGACCTCATCTACACCTAATTACCTCCCAATGGCCCCACTTCCTAATACCAGCACATTGGGGATTACAGCTTCATCATATAAATTTTTCAGGGACAAAAAATTCAGTCCATAACAATGTTCATGTGAACATCTTCAATGGGAGAAAAATTGTATTAATAATGTACATTATCTCATATTATCTCCATGGTAACACCAAGAAGCAAATATCATTAGCCATTTATAACTGAGAACACTGAGATTCAGAGAAGTTAAGTAATTTACCCAAGGTCACACAGCTAGTAAATAGCACAGCCTAGATTTGAACAGAGTGCCTCCAAAGCCAAGGCTTTAATGACTGTGCACACTGCCCTGTCTTTTGAAGGCAGATTCAAGTTTGGGAAATAACAGGTGGCTAATGGCTGAATGTATTCACCTTCTCATGTAACTTATGTCACTAATTGGACTTCTCTGGGCATTGCTTTAGCCCAAAGAGAATTCTAAAAATAGGAATTTTAGGCACACTTCAGGTCAGTGGGATGATGTGTGGGAGAAAAGGGCCTTATCTGCTCTTTGAAATCAAGCTATAAAGGCAGCTGCCTTGTGCATCTGTGGCACACACGTGGGGCCAGTTCTTCTCACCCAGCCTAATCCAGAGCACACTGGGCCACAAAGAGCGATTAGTGCTCATACGTACCATCTCATTCCGTCTTCCCACCATTCCTTTGAGCTAGGTTGGTACTACTATTATCCTCATTTTAGAGATGAAAAAACTGAAGGCTGAGCAACTGCCCTCAGTTTACACAGCAGGTGAGGGAAAGAGTAGGCATCTTTGTGTTTATCACTAAGGAATAAACTGTTGGATCCTACAACACAAATGTCTCTCATGTCCCATTAAAAACTATGTCTATTTGACACGAAGAGCTAAAAACTCATCTATGTATTTTTCCCCCTTACCTACAAGGTTTCCATCCATTATTCATGCATTCCCTCATTGTTCCATTCCCTCATTGATTAATTCGTTTAATAAATATTTTTGAAGCATGTAACTTGACGCCAGCCGCTGTACTAGGAACTGGTTATCGACTCTAAATTTACAAAAGGAAATTGAACTGATGGGCTGTTAACAGAATTGACAAAGTGATCCAATTACTTTGATGTTGGTGGAGACTTCATCAGAGACCCCTCCACGTTCGCAATCTCCCGTAGGCTCCAGGAGAGAAGTGGGGTCTTCAAAAGAGCTGCAGACGCATAACTACTCGTAAGCCTCGCCACTGGCTCCCACTTATGATAAGATGACGGCGTGATTTCTGATTACAGCCATTAGGCAAAATAAAACACACAGAGCCTGGCTCGCCAGTTTCATCCTGGGTAATCAAATAGCCTCATTCATCACATTCACTCACACTATTCAGGGAAAGTGCCTTTCCATGCTTCAAAGATGGGTATGGGCAAGCTTGAGTCGCACTTTTCATCAGATGGCACTTTGCTCTTTCCTTTTTAATACAGGCAGATGATCTTTCCTTCTTTTTTCTTCCTTCCAAAAGCCTGCTCCAGAGGCCCAACCTCAGCACAGCAGCAGTCCAGCCAGAAAGAAGCCTAAGCTGAAGACCACCTTATGACGCTCATAATTCAGCAGAGTTTCTTTCTAACTGACTTTGGGGCTGGGCCTGAGCCAGAATCAGAATATCAAAGGATGTTAGGCCAGCAGGGTCTGTGGAGAGAAGGTAGTCCAGCCACTCATTTTACAGATGAGGCCACCGAGGCCCAGAGAGGGAAAGAATCTTGTCCAGGGTCACACAGCAAGGCTGCTGCAGAGCAGGGGGCAGCACCTCAGCCTCAGGATTGGATTTCTCATCCTGTGCTCTCACCTCTTCTTATGGCCAGGAGGCTGGAGTGCATGGAAGACCTGGGACAGGCCTCAGCTGCCTCAGCACATGCTCCTGCCTTAGGGTCAACCGTTGTTGGTTGCATAGAGGAGCCCAGTCCTCTTGGTTTACTACAGGGGCAAATTGCAGAGCTGGTGACAGTCACTCTATTGTGCAATCACTTCCTCTCTCTGGGTCCCTTTACCTTTCCAGGTAACCGACTCTCAGGCATGTTCCCAGGAGTTTGTACCAGGCCTACTTTCCCCCCACAGGACTCAGGCCCTGGAAAGACATCTTCTTCCTCCTTACCTAGTCCTGTGTTTCAAGCAAAATGAGCTCTGAGTGACTGGCAGCTAATCCTGTGTGACTCTTGCGGTTAAATTTCAGGGGGGTTGGATTTTGGAGCAAAGAGATTTTCCTGTATAGTTTTCAAAACATGCACGTCCATAACCATACCTTTGCCAGGAGGACTGGCCCGTGTATGGACATTGTGTAGACCTAGCACAGAAGTTCCCACAGCCCAGTACCCCCACCTCCTGTGCACACACATGTCCTAGATTAGATGACATAGTTGATATATATGGAAGCTGATTGTTTTCCAGTCATCTGACCCAGCTAAAGACAAACCTTTAGTAAATGAAGGTTTAGCAAAAAAAAAAAAAAAAAAATAGAAATAGCAATAGCTTCCTTTATTGAACACTTATTTTGTAATGGGGACTATGTTAAGAGCTCTTTTTATGAATGTCTAACTTTATAATTCTTACAACAAGCCTGTTATGGGTTCAATTGTTTCCCTTCGAATTCATATGCTGAAGTCCTAACCCCTGGTACTTCAGAATGTGACTTATTTGGAAATAGGGTCTTTGTAGATGAAATTAGTTAAGATCAGGTGCACAGTGAAATAGGGTAGACCCCTAATCCAATATGACTGTTGTCCTCATAAAAGAGGAAATTTGGACAGAGAGACATATACACAGGGATAATGCCATATGAAGGCATGTAGACAATGCTGCCACATGCAAAGGACTGTCAAAGGTGCCAGCTAACCACCAGGAGCCAGGGGAGAGGTCTGGGATAGTGTCCTCTTCACAGCCTCAGAAGGGACCAAACCTTCTGACCTGTTGATCTCAGATTTCTAGCCTCCTATTTATTATGAGATAATAAATTATCTGTTTAAGCCTCCCGGTCTATGATACTTTGTTATGGCAGCCCTAGCAAACTAACACAAGCCTTTGAGCACTATTTTCTTTATTTTACAGACAAAGAAGCTGAGGCTCAGAGAGGTGAAATAAGTTGCCTAAGACCACACAGTTGGCAAGGGGCAGAGCCAGGATTTAAACTTAGCTCTGCATGCTCTACTGCTTTTATTTGGGAGTCTGTGCTGGTGAAGGATTTTCTTTCCATGATAAGCCAGCTGTGATAGACCTTCTCTCTCAGCCTGGGACAGGGCAGCCAGCTCTCCCAACCCATACCCCTATCACTCACTCAGAGCCCTGAAGTGCTTGCTCTATTTTTTCCACATTTCTCTTCTTTCAGCATTTAGCAGAACCCCAAATCAAATGCCTAGGGCTGGAATTAGAAAAGTAAATTTTCTCACTTCAACCTTCTCATTTTATTTTATTTAGACCTGGGAATGCATTCGAGGCCCTGAAATACAGTGTATGCTTTCATACTGTTTCTGAGAGAATGAATTCCAAAATTCACTAGGAGTGGGAAAGAAAGTCAAGTTTAAAACTAAAATGGTCCCTCATTCCTGGTCTCTGTGGTCAGAGGGCCCTCTCACTGACTGGTATCCCTCCATGCAGCCTTCAAACACACACACACATCCGAAAGTTGAACTTGGTTCTTTTACTGAAGCCAAACAGACTAGGTTCCTTTAGAGCCTCCTCATCTTACCATGCATCCAGCACTAATCACTAGAGGTCCCACTCTTAGAAGCCTTCTCCACCATCTTTCCTGAAGTCAAGGTCCATGGTGGTCTTACCTGAGCAGCTATGGCATCCCTGTTTCAGGGTTTTGACTGGGTGAAGAAAAGGGGAGCCCCAGGGCAGTGAAATGGCCACCAGCTTGAACTTGATTCCATTTCTGAATCATTGGAATCTAATGCCCCTCAACAGGAAGGTACTTGCACACTTATCCTTGGAATCTCTACAAGCATTTCCCAAGCTGAGAAATTATATAAAACTATATTTGAAAAAAGGGACCTGTTATTTTTCCAACCCGTCAGGCTAGAACATTGGTGTGACCAGGGTGCACACAAAAAGGGCCAGAGAGGAAGAGGAGAGGGAACTGTCATTCATCAGAAGGGACAGCCCAGGAGCAGGCAGGAGCAAGGCAGGTGGTTACAAACCAAGAGTACAGCCTCATGACCAGGCAAAGCAGGAGACCTGAAACAGGGAAGTAGGTCAAAACCAGATCAAAACAGTGCAGCACAAACAAGGCAGCTTTGATGTTCCTCAGACAGGAAGTCCTTTATTCTCCCAGATGGAGCAGGAAGCAACACCTGAGTCCCAGGGCAAGGCCAGCCTGAAACCTAAGGACTCAAAGTGTCCATTGTGCTTGTCTCGTGGTAGATTCTCCTCTAGGATTCTAAGCAGAAATGACAACACTGCTGTCCTTCATGGCACAATGTCTCTGAATTACTCTCTGTGTCCTGGGTTGATCCAAGGGCTTTACCTTTGGTGTAGCTGCCATTACTCTCCTCATCTACAGATGAAAAAGTGGAGGTTTCCAGAGGCTCACTTGCCAGTTGTCACACAACCAGTAAGTGATAGTGCCAGACTCTGAGAGACATCACTCGTAGCATACTGTCTCCCACACAGGGAAGGCACTTTCGAAGCCGTGGCCTCCAGACCCTTTCCTTTTGTAGATTTACATCCCACTTAATTGCTAATGTGAGCATGTAGTCTGGCACCCAGAGAACTCTTTTCATTTCCAAAAGGCTGGAGCAGTTCTGCTGGTGAGGAGCGAAAGGAAACCCAGCTTCTTGGCTGTTATGGTCTTGGAGTAAGTGCGCACTGAGGGACTTGGCTGGGGGAAGTGGGTGGGGCTGGGATGGGCAGAGAATTAGGGAACAAACACCCACATGGTACTCAGTGTATGTATGTCAGCAAAAGCTATAGAGCAACACCTCTGAGTTTAGTCCAGGCTGGCGTGAATTAATGGCTGCCAGGAAGAAAAGAAAGACTTCAAAAAATAGATCTTTTAAAAGCAGTGTTTGCCTGAAAAGGAGCTTGGGCAGAGCAGCCTAGAGGAGGCCTGTCTCCAGGCCCCTTTGGAAGCCCCAGCCATCCATTTTCATTAGTTTTATGATTTGATCAACTTACAAAGGTCACTTTTTAGCTTCCTGTGAACCACAATATTATGACTGGGCTTAAATAATGCCAAAGCAATTCATTGAGAAGGGAAACATTCAGTTAAACCAGTCGCTGGGCACTGAAGCTAGCCTTCCAAAGCTGAATTACTCCCATGTAAGGAAGCCGTCTGGCTTTTGAGAACAAAGCACAGAGTCTCCAAGTCCTGTTCTGAGCAGGGCAGAGCCTGGGGGAGACTGTCCAGCTAGAAAGGGGGAACGGCTGCCACTTTTCTCCTTGGAGTGGTCTCTTCTCTTTTGGGTTTCCTCACACTGCTATTCCTGTACCTCCCCCACCCTCAAACACTTGCTAGTGTGGATATGGTGCCATCTTCTTTAAGACTCTACACCAAGCGTAGGCACAACTCTCTTCTGTGTTTTTCCCTTAGCACCGCAGAGCTGAGACCAGCCTATGATGATTTAGCTGATTCCGTGTAATGATTTCGTTGGCATTGCTTCCTCACTAGACTCTAAGCATCAGAGGAGTAAGAACCAGGTTGATTGTGTTCATCCTTGCCTCCCAGCACCTAGCACAGTGCCAAGCACACTATGGATGCTCCAGGAAGAGCTGCTCATTGACATTTTTTCAAATAGAAAATAAAAAAAAAAAGAAAATTACAGAAAATACAGATAGCATGAAAATCAGTAGTTTCTTAATTTCAGTTTCTTAACTGAACACTTGCTAAACACCAAATCCCTTATGCTAATTCAAGTTAGTGACATGGTGGAACTGGTCAAGATAACTGGGCACCTTTGCCATTTCAAGCCAGGTCTACAATGTCTTCCCTTGATCTTGAGATGCTAGAGGTCCCATCTAACACTGGGATTACATAGGGTCATTGGGAAAATTAAAGGAGATGTTGTGCAGAAAGTGCCCAGTGCCTGGTATGGGTAATAATAATAATAATAATAATAATAATAATAATAATAATGAACTGCATGTGTGTCCCTCATAGCTCTGTGCCAAATTCTTAGCCAGGTAACTTTGTTGGCTCTGGATTGCCTTCTAGGTACCAGAAGCTGGTCTTCCTCTCCTTTCTTCTATCATAGGACAGACATGAACATTTAATTTAACTTTCTTGCTAGATCACTAAGATATTTTTACTCTTAGTTTCCAATCTGAGGGATCCCATCTATAGCTTGTTTGAGTGGAAATGGTATTGTTTAGCTTCCAGCAGGATGGGTTTGCTTTAAACAGTTGCTTTGGCTATTATAAATCACCTTAAACCATCAGGGTCTTAAACAAAAATCTCTCCCTTGGCACACACACACTCGTGAACACACGTGCACACACACGGAGCCTTTCTTGAGACTTGCAACTGAACTTTGTCAAGCTAGTTTTTATGTGTAGATACAGATAACAGGAGGTGCATCCTCTTAGCTGTGGGGTCAAAAATATTTCCTTGTGTTTGCTGGGCAGGCTTGTGGTTTTGGCGGTAATGCAAGGGCCCCCCGCCCCTGCCCCCATCCCACTGCTCCCACGCTCCTTGACCTGCCTCAGCCTGTCGTGCAGAGAAATGCTGATTTGCTGCCTACTCTCAGACGAATGATTTTGGAGGTTTAATTCAAGTGATTTTTATTTAATCAAATATGCGTCAAGCATCTACCACAGGCAAAGGGCTTACTACGTGTTATACTTACTGGAAATCTTTATTTTTGTCTCTCCATGTCCTTGAGGGCACTATTCACTTCTACAGTTTCAGTGCCTAGTCCCTTGTATATGGTAAGTGCCTACTGAATGTTTTGTTGGATGTATGACCTGACTGAAGACAGAAGGGCTAGAGGAAGTCAAGGGTGTGAGGGTATTTCTAACTCGAGATTCCCAGGCCCCCAGAAGGGAGTAGAGAATATATACATTAAAAGCATGGGTGTGAATTCTCCTTCTGGGAGTTATTATCTACTGAGGTTAATTATCCTTTTCAAGTCTCAATCTCCTCATCAATAAAATGGGAAACAATGGGTGAATTTTGAGGGCTAAACTATTAATGATGTGCTTAGGACGGTGTCTGTGGCAGTGAGCACTCAGTACACAGTGGTAACCCCCAGGTTGCGGCTGGTGAGGTTGGGAGGGTGGTGAGCGTTTTGTCACCTCCAGTGCAGGTTGGTGTGTGGGGGGAAGAGACAGACGGGGGCCAAATGAGATGGGGGTGGCTAAGAGCTGGAGCAGATGTGACAGCTGCCAGGGAGCCTTGAATGGTGTGGGGACACTCTCAGCGATCCAGTGATGGCGGGCTTGCCTGGCTCCTTCAGAGGAGCACATCTGACTCTCAGCGGGAGGAGAAAACCACTTACTTTTCCTGCCTGGCAGTGGGGTTCTGGATGAATGAGTCTGTCCCCGCGAGATGGGCTTTCACTGTCTGAAAACAATAACGTGCCAGCCCTATGGCCTTGCTCTCTTTTCCGCTCCTTTGGTGTCTGATGATATCAACCTTGTCTTAGTTGGCGCCCTCTCTTGTGGCTTTTTACAGATTTTGGAATCCAACTGTAGCTCTCAAGGACCATGCTTAAAGGGCAATAAGAATGGGAGGGGAATGGAAAGAAGATGAAAAGAAAGGGCAAAGAAGAGGTGTGTGTGTATGTGTGTGTGTGTGTGTGTGTGTTTGCAAGCCCAAACATGGAGGGGGTGGGAGTGGCCGGTAGTGGGAAGCACTTATTTGAGAGGACTCCACCCTCTGCGGTCTCCTCCCTGGCTTACTCTGGAATCTTGAGCTTGTGAGCAGGGGATCAACATTCTTGGGAAAAATATGCAAAGAAGTTCAAGTGTGTCTTTCCTTACCATTTGCATTTCTGTTCAATTTAATCAAGCCCCTTCTCTTGCTTTTTTTTTTTTTTTTTTTCCTATGAATATGTACCTTTTGGTTTTATCTGCTTTACTACTGCTATAGTTTTAGGTTTTGACTTTTCCAAAATGAAATCTCCAGCCACCCTGATTTTCTCAGCTTCTGGCTCCACTGGCATCCCCATCTTGCTTTAATTATCCAATTACTGAAGCTATCCAACCTATTTATTCAGGCAATCAAGTCTTTAAATGCATGGATTTATCATTACCTCAAATCACCTGTCACTGTGATTGAACAAAAATAGAAAGGTAACCAGGATGCTGCAAGAGGTTTGAATCAACACACTTCTCCTGGTCAGTTTGTTATTTTGGAGATGCCTATATGTGAATTAAAATTTGTAGGAGGAAGCTCAAGGGAGAAGGGAGAGAAGAAAAGAGAGATGGAGGGAAAGGGGATGAAGACTGTTTGGAAAATTTTGTCTCTGTTCCTGTAAGAATTGACCTATAATGTTTACTTGATTTTTCCCTGAATTCCCCTCTCCCCCAGCTCTCCCCATCATTGCTGCTCCTTTCTATTTCTTCTATAGAGATGTTGTCAGGACCAGTGCAAAGAGACACAAAGGGCTTGAGGGTCATCAGATGAAAGAGAAGCTGGTCTACAGACCTGCGCTGTTACAGGAACAGTATCTTCTCTCTGGAGTCACCTGGAATAAGTCCATTTTCTCATTTACCTGATTGCCCCAAACATATTTGAAAACAGGCTGCTTTTTTCAACATAAACAGCCTTCTTTCTTTCAACAATTTCTCCTTCACCATTCTGGGCATTTTACTCTAATTTATCAACTTCTTTATTAAAAGGTGGTGCCCTAAAATTTAACACAAAACTCCAAGTGTATTATGTTCAGTGAGGGGCAATCACCTCCCTCTCCCTGGACATGGTATTTCTATTAATAGAACCCCAATGGTTTTTAAGCTTCTTTGGCATGTCATATGCTGCTGTTTAGCCATGTTTTCCCTTTGATGTGCTTTTTTGGTTGTGAGTTTTTGAGAAATCTATATATAGGAATTTATATTTAGCCTTATAAATTTTAATATGTAAATCCGGCCCATTGTACTAGCCATGGAGACCAGTGGGGATGGCAACATACCTCCCGATATATTTACCACTTTCACTTAAACTGTAGCTTTCTATATCCTCATCCTAGTTACTATGTTTATTGACCTGAGCAGAGTTGATACAGAACATTGGGACGAGCCACTAGACACTACCCAGTGGGTTGCTATTACTCCATGAATTGGTATTTGCAGGGTTCACTCTCCCAGTCAAAGGCAAACTCTTACACAGGACAGTCCCAGGGGCTCCACTATTGCTTCTATTCTCAGTATAAAGATAAGAACAATGGACAAGTCTTGTCAAAATTGTCTTAGTACAGCACCAACCTAAAAGAGGACTCAATCGAGTGCAGACCCATCCACACTTCACAGTTTGTTTTTTCTTGTGTGGGTGATACGATAATACTAGCTGATGACATACTTTTCGCATATAAATTTCTCAATAATGCACTGTGTAATAACAGATGTAATTGACCTATTCTATTTGTTTTCTCCAAAGTAATTTAAAACACTCCCTCACTTCCTTTGTTTTTGAGTTTGGCTAATATCCTCACGCTAGCATGTTTCCATCTGTGTGTTTGGTCAAAGCAAGTTTATCTGAAAAATTTCGAAGAATCAACTTCATCTCTGCTTGGCAGAATGTGGTAAATGAAGGTATTTCTGGTAAGATTTATTTTATCACCTTCCAGGAAACGCTAACTCCTGTGAGGACCAGATTGCAGAGAACTGTATATTAAAATTACTCTTCCTATCTCTAGGCCCAGGTGGAGGGGACAAATGGATTCCTACATGACTGCAAGATATGATATATTATTATAAACAGAGTCTTGAATTATAGAAAATACTAGTTAGCATAATTACATTACCATATTTTTATATGGAGATTATTATTCAAATACCAAACAGGCAATCTTCCATTGGAAAAAACCAATAAACACTCTCAATCCAGACTTCCACTGTTATGTATGTCACAGTACAAAACAATTTTAAAGTTTAAAACGCATTACATTACAAGAGATATTCACTTCAAGTAGGTGGCAATTTGCTTCTTTTTTTTTCCACCCTACGTTTTGATAGCTATTCACCTCTATCAATTCTTATCTTGCCCATTCTTTAGAAACCAACTGCAGTTTAAAAAGTGCCCATCTATTTCTGATTGATATCTTCACATGCTGGTTTTTTAAAACTATTTTTCAGTCTCTTAATAATAAAATAGATTGCCTCCAGGCTGCCAGTTAGTAAACCCATTACCCATGCAGCAATTCCTAGGTCCACCCTGCTCTGAGTCTTGTCCAAGAAATACCAGATTTCCATTGTTGCTACTACATACAAAGGAGTGTAAAGGATTAAACTTATTTAAAATTTTATAAACAATGAAAATTTCCTGATTCAATTGACTTAAACTCTAAGCCTTTTTAGTTCCTGAAATATAAAATAGGTTACAACTTTTTCCTTTACTTATTAACTGTCGACTTCTCAGAGTCTCGTCAGACTGAAAAGTCTCTCCATATTGAGGACAACCTCCATTTGTAAAAGGGACTCTCAATCCATCAGTGTTAGAACAAATACTTCTTAAGGATCTACCCTTGGCTGGCCAGAAACCAAGTGAAGGAAGTGAAGATATGGTATCTGTTTTTGAGGGCTCATGCTTCAGAGAGAGAACTGTATGAGACAGTCTACAAAATTAAGTGGGGAGGTTCAGACTATGAGATCACCTGTGATTTAAAGATGAAAGAATTAAGGGGGTGAAGGAATGGTTCCCAATACCCAGAAAGGTGCCTCAGAGATGGAGATGAGGATCTGTTAGGTGGAGGGGGACATCTGGTGTTGAAGAATGTGTTATGAGCATGGGGTGCACAGAAGGCAGTGAGAAGTTGGCCAGACTGACCCCTGTTCCATCCATCTTCCTCTCTCAGAGGAGGAAAAGCCATACTTCCCTCTTCTTGTTTAAACTGTGGTCCTCTTCCACACCCACTCAGGACCTCCATGCCCATTGCATAACCTTGGTCTCATTATTCCCCAGAGTTTGAATGTACTGTGACCTTAAACCACAAGCACATCCTCTTGGTTTGAATCAGATCAAAGTAAACTTCTTCCCAGGCCCAAATACAGATATCAGGAAACTTTAAGATAAGGCAACTCGATAAAACATATCAGAGCTGGACATTGCATATTCCCAGGCTTCCAAATCCTTTTAACCAGTAGCAGTACACGGTAGAGAAGTGTGAGAGAATAAGGTAGGCCCCATGAGCATAGTAGGGACTGCTCTGCTCTGAGAGGGCATGTCTATTTGGAGAAGCAGAGCAAGTTATATGCACTTGAGATGATGTTTAAAAATGACTGAGGGGCTTCCCTGGTGGCGCAGTGGTTGAGAATCTGCCTGCCAATGCAGGGGACGCGGGTTCGAGCCCTGGTCTGGGAAGATCCCACATGCCACGGAGCAACTGGGTCCGTGAGCCACATTTACTGAGCCTGCGCCTCTGGAGCCTGTGCTCCGCAACAAGAGAGGCCGCGATAGTTAGAGGCCTGCGCACCGCGATGAAGAGTGGCCCCCACTTGCCGCAACTAGAGAAAGCCCTCGCACAGAAACGAAGACCCAACACAGCCATAAATAAATTAAAAAAAAAAAAAATTAAAAAAACAAATGACTGAGGCTTTTATATTTGTCCTAGAAGGACTAGGAAGATAAGGGAATAGTGGAGACAAAAGCATGGACGTAGGCAAACTGAGATTATATTGAAGGAAATGCAGCGAATAGTTCTGTTTGGCTAACTATATTGATAATATAATTTTATTACTTATAAATAATATCTATTGCATGTTCTCTTTTATAGACATTATTTCATTTAACCCTCACACATCAGCCTGTGAGGGATACTGTGCACATGGGGAAACCGAGGCTTGAGTAAGTTAAGGATCCTGCCTACAGCCCCTTAGCTAATAAGTGTTGAAGCCAGGACTCAATCCCATGTTTATCACATCCATATTGAGAAGGATATAGTTCAGGGGAGGTAAAGATTTATTTTGAAGAGGTAAATGAGAAAAGTTGATGGAGCACATCTCCAGAGGAGAGGGAAAAGATCAGTTAGAAAATCAGTTGTGGTGACAAATGAGAGCCTTTGGGGAAAGTGCAAAAGGGATTTATTTCCTAATGTAAGGGACTCAAAATCCTAGACAGACTCTTGCCCCTAAAGTTGGATTTGATGGCTCAAGGTCAACCCAGTGGATGTTTGGTGACTGAGGCCCCGTTTTGGGATCAGACACCTTCCACCAGGCTCTCCCAGGCATCCACAAGACCCTGTACTGGGGAGATTAAAATGCTGGGTAGATGCAGTCCAGGCCTTTGCAGGGAACAATGTGTGGATCACATCACAGCCGAGTCACAAGGCCAAATCCAAGATCAAAGGTCAGGGCCTGGGTGTTAGGGAGCAGCAGAGAAACTGGAGTTGGTCACCCCTCTTGGGATCTGTCTCCCCTGGATCATACTGGCTCTTTTCCAGCACAGAGTCGGCCCCCCTGGGTTAGTATGCATGTTCCCAGCTGATTCCCTGGGTTGCAAAGGTCTGTGTACCTTGAGTGAGGGTCTAATCAGAGACTGAGTATTCCAGGCCACTTGTTAATTAATCACCCTCCATTCTTCCACCTATTTTCTTTGGAGGAGGGTTTCATAATGGTGATTTCCCGAAAGCTACCCCAGAAGCTTCTTTCAAACAATCACCTGGGTCCTGCCTGCCCCTGTGGCCGTACCATTCGGCACAGGAGTGTCTGTCATTTTTATTCCTCTATTGCCAAACAGAACACTGCATGGGGAGGGCGCAGTGCTGGGAGTGTTGTTATCCTTTCTAACATTGCTATTTTTATTCTAAAAGATGGAGACATAGTAGGAGGTTAATGGCTGCTCAGGATAAAAACAAATAGTGACTAAGAACAAATATTCAAACGAGGCATGGTCTTGCTGGGGGAATGATATTCAACAGTGAAGCATGTGCGCAGTTTCCATCTCCCTCTTTAACGACTGCATAAAGCAGGGGTTGTGTGGGCTTGTCTGCCAGCAACGTACTGTCTCCACTGTCAAGCGACCTAACAAAAGAGACTCTGTTGGAGGGACAAGGACCCTGCAAGGGCCAAGAGCTCCCCCAGGGCAGTTTGTTTCTTCCTTTCCCCAGCATCATACTTCCCATTTCCTTCATCTTATTGAATGAATCATCACCTCACACTGATTATCCAGGCCTCTTGCAAAGCCCCGTCCTGGGCACTGGGGGTCGGGTGACCATGGCAGGCCATCAGCTCTAGACCAAGTGCACTGAGCTGCCGGCTGCTCACATCACAGAGATTTGACAAGAGGGAATAGAAGGGTGGACTATGTTTCCTCCCTCCAGGCTGTCCCAGTGCTACATGGAACCCATGGGAGTGGGCAGGAGAGATGATCCTCCCTGAGCCCGGCCAGCATGCTTCTGCTCGGCCAGGTCCATGCCCCTCAAGCCATACTGCACTTGCCACACCTGGCCCTGGCCAGCCTGCTGTCATAGGGGGGCTCTTAATAACAGAGTGAGCTCCCTGCAGACTCCTGACTTGATGGATTTAGTCTTTAAAAATGTAACTGTGTTTATTCATCCAATAAGTGTTTTTCTTTTTGCAAAAAATGAAAACATACATCATATGTTGTTCTATAAGATAATTTTTAATTTAATGATATATTGTGAACGTCTCCTCATGCCAAAAAACTCAGAACTCTAACATCTTTATCCTTGTTTTCCATGTCCTCCATTACATTCGGAGGGCCAGTGTTCCTCCAGATACACAAAAGAGTAAATTTTGCCTTTGGCCACTGGACTTTCTCTCTTGTCCCTACTCAGTAATGCACCTGCCACTCAATCCTCTCGCCCATCGGGTACTTGTGAGGGCTGGTGTCAGTGCTTAGAGGAAAAGTGTGTGGATCCCTCCCGTGAGAGCAAAAGATGTCAGCTCTTCCCCCCAAATCGAGAACCAACAGTAGGGGACAAACTGGGGGCACTCATCAAGAATCACTGGTTCATAGCCAATGATGAACCAATATTCATCAGGAACCACCAGTCGTCATCCTGAATGACTTCAGAGAAGCTGAATTTCTGTGTGTTTTATACTTATTAAACATAATCCAAGTGGAAGTTCTGTTTAGTTTTTCTTCCTTTGACTTGGGGTGGTAAATCTTCTGTTAAGTGCAATCTCAGAGATTGGTCCATTCTGTCTTCAAACCTGCTATTCCCTTCTGCTCACCTCCCTACCCAGACCTACCAGATCATCTTAGCATGGTCCTGCCCTCTCTGCTTTTCCAATTACATTCATGTTTCAGGACCAGCTTAGGTGGTATGTGCCCTGGGGGGCTCCCATGACCTCCAGCCTATATAGGGAAAGCTCCCTCTCCAGCCCTCAGGGATTTTCCTCTCCTGCGATTATGTGGCGCCCACTGTTGGTGCTGTTCTCTGCTTTATATTCATGTTAGCACCATCTTTCCTCCACACTTGCAATAGAATGTACAATTTCTTCAACAATTCTGAAAAGCCATTTTTTATTTTAAAGTTATGGTCTATGGTCACCATTTTATAGCTTCTTAAACATGGATCATTCTATCCAACAATCCGAAGAAGGGACCCTGTGCCCTTGAAAGGTGTTGTTTTATTGGAATTGGATATAATACTGCTAAGATATATGCTATCCCAAGGGACTGGCTCTGTTGTAAGTTTTCCTTGTAAATGTCCAGCTTCCATCTTTAATTCTCAAGCTGGTGCTCCTTGCGTTGCATGACACATCTTCCAGAGGTAATGCAGGTACACTAGCCGAGTAATTTACATATAACCTCTCCCTCTGGGGCTCCCTCTTAGGAGGGTGGGTTTCTTATATGCAATGAATGGACTTCAATCCAGATAGACTTGCTAAAAACGGTGAACTCTTTCTTACTTGAGTATACCATTGTATACTTGTCAGCACTCTTTCATGCATATTATTTCAGATCTTTGCTGCACTTTTGTGTGAAAGGTAGGGCAGTTATTTAAATCCCCATTTGACAGATGAGGAAAGTGAGGTCCGGAGAGATCTTATGACTTTCCTAAGATCACATAGGTAGTGGACAATCTAGAATCAGACACCAGCTTTCCTGCCTGGACTGTCCTCTTGGCACACACACGAAGATGCTCTGACAACCATCTGTTTCTCCATGTCATTTTGCTTCTAAAATGTAGTCATATTTCTAATCCCATTTAATTCTCAGAAGAGCCCTGGTAGAAACCCTTGGATGAGTTATTATTTCCAATTTACGGACAGAGAAACAAACACAGAAACTTAAGGGGCTTTCCTGGCCACATGTGGATGAGGTGGGAGAAAACTCAGCTCCCAGACCCTCCACGTTCCACTTTGATACCTTTCTGCACATACACCATGTATTTCAGAGGTGGGTTTCCCTGCTGCCAATAATTCTAAGTAGAAAGCATGAGTCTCAGCAGGAACTTCTGGGTGGTCTTCAAAGAAACATGCCACCCAAACAAACCCATCTCCTGGTATTAAGTGACAGGCAGGTGTGCAAGTGGTGTGGTCACTTGGAAAGAACCAAGAAGAGGAGGTCTTGGGCATGCAGCCAGGGTGAGAAGCCAGGCCTCCCGATTTCCAGGCCAGTGCTGTTTTTTCTAATTCCACTAATAGGAGAAGTCAACAGCTTTTACCATGAAGAAAAATTAAGTGAATGTCAGAACAGGGGTCTGGTTTCCATGACAAATAGAAAGAATTATTCCCACAGTCTTCCAGTGAAAGGGGATGAGTGTCCATTCCATGCTACTTATGTCCCTCAGTAGGTATTTTGGAATGACTCGGTCCACTATTAATGGGGTAAAATGACCCACAGTCTTAACTCAGCCAATACTAATATTTCCCCAACTCTGTGCTGAAGGAAGAATGAATAAATTTGGCCTCTTAAGAGGTGAAAGGAGATGGTTGCAATGCAGTCATTCCCTGAGGGAGGACAGCAGATGGATAGATTTCCTGCCGTTGTGATGGGTGGTCCAGAATCAGCAAAGAAGGGGCTTCCTCACACAGCATGTGTGACCAATGCTAGTTCCCTGGGGTAGAGCCAGACTCTGGGACAGCACTGTTGCTTCCTTAGCAAAAGTCCAATCTTGTCCAAGGGCCATTATTCCACTGTATGCATAGACATAATATATTATATATATGTATATTTTATCTCTGCTTTGTGTTGTCAGGGCTAAGGTTAGGGCGTACCCCACTTGGAAGTCATTTTTTAAAACAACAACTATATTCAATGTGACTACCTAACGTAAACCATAATGAGGAACGGGGGTGAAGGAACCATGTCTTCTGCCTTCAGGGAGTCTACACTCCAGTTTAAAAGTCACGATTACACACTTGACAAGTCAGTGAGGAGTTCAAGGATAATAATGACGAATGACACTCAGTGAAGAACGAAAATCTGGCTGTGGTAGCCCAAGAAAGGGAGCAGTCCAAGGCGGATGGGATAGTCTGCAAAGCATCAAAGGGGAGTGAGACTTGAGCTGGGTCTTGGCTGCTGGATAGGAGGGTCAACAGGGAGGTGGTGCCAAAGGCAAGAAGAGGTGGAGGTGGGAGGGAGCAGGAGAGCTGGGTTGGCTCACTTTCCCCGAGACAGACTTCTTTTTTGTGCCCAGGGACTTCTTTCTCTTAATCACAGAGAACTACACAAGGAGGTGTGGGTGGCTCAGGATAAAGTACCTCCACCTCCAGAGGCTCAAAGAGCATCCCGGGTGATGACGGGTGAGAAGTGGAGGCAGAGCACACAGTTTCTCAGACAAGTAAAATCCACCCCCACCCCCCGACTTTAAAGAAAAACTATACCAGGACGCTGTTATCTACCTACAGAAAATACTTGAAGGGAAATGTGGAAATTGGAATTGCTTTGAGGATCTGTAGAAGGTAAATGCAATGTTAGTCAACTAGAAAGGACAACTTCTAGTTGTTGTTCTGGACAACTTACTAATATATTTGAGAACATGACTGAAGGACCAAATTCCAGGAGATGCCATGTAATTAGGAAGTAGTTGCAGTACTTCCAGTGACTACATTTCATATTTTCTTAAAGGCAGATAATCTCAGTGCCCTTTCCCAGGGCAGACATCTTTTCCCAAGCATCTCTAAGGGCTGGCCATCCAGCCTCTACTTTTGCGACTGCTTATTCCATTGATACACCAGCATCCACCAGTGGGGATTAGCAGGGACTGAACCAAAGGTACATTTCTAGGGCAGAGGAGGCTGTGGAATCCTGGTGCTGAGAAGGTAGAGAGGAGACAGGACCCAGAGGTTGGAACACACTGATATGTGCTTTGCCTTTTTCAGATCAGAGTTGAAACCTGGGCCTGGTATCTTCATCAACTGTTATTATTGCCCTTTATGTCACTAATAATTATTATGTATCTCCTAAGTCATTAACTCTGGGGCTGGAAGACCATCTTAAAATAAGAGGGCAATGGAGGACCAGTCTTTGGACAGGATATTACCATTGCAGGGCCATTTTGTCCATGCCATATTTGAAAGCTTCTTTTGAGAGCTTTTATTTTCACATTAAAAATCACAACTGCTAAAGAGTACTGGGTGTGTAGTTCAAGACACTGTGACATCAAAGTTGGCCTTGCCATTAAGCAACCATGTCTGGGATGTACTTATTGGATCATGGGTGCTCAATAGTAGTTTGTTGAATGAATAGGAAACTCAGGGAAAACCACTTAGTTTACCTGGGCTTAAGTTTCCTCATCTCTAAAGCACGAGAAATAACCCCTAGCAACCCCAGTGTCACCGTGGGATGAAAATGAGATAATGGGTTTTCAAAACACTTTAAAAGTAAAAAGTTCTGTAGAAATACAAATGGTTGCTATAGCAAACTGAGTTGGAAAAGGCGTGTGAATAGAACCCAGGAAATTTTGGGTCTAGTCCAACTTTGTCTATAAACAATAAATCTTGGGAAGTCTTGTGCCTTCCTGGAGCCTCAGTTATCTCATATGTAAACGCATGATAATAGAGTCTTGTTTACTTCGAAGGGTGCTTTTGAATGTCAATGGAGATGATTACAAATTGCTCTTCTCTGATGAGCTATGAGAAAGTTATGGGTGTCCAACTCTTCATGCCTTGCTCAGTTGCGATTTTGGAAACAGTTTGCCCCTGGAGAAGTGCAGTCTTTATGGGGAGCCTCTGGGCCTGCCGATTCTTCCCACTTTCTTCCTGCCGCTAGTCATCTGCACCATGTGTTTCCCATTAGCCCTTCCTGCGCGTTCCCCTTCCGGCCTGTGTTCCTAGCAATCATTGCTCACCATCGCCCAGATGCAAAGTCTCCACAGAATCCCAGAACGTTCCAGCTGGACAGGGTCTCTGAGTCTACAAAACCAACCCCCTTATCCTACACATGAGCATATGAAGGCTCAGAAAAGTCGCGCAGCTATGTGGTGGCAAAGTCAGAACCAGAGCCTGGGTCCAAGCCCAGTGTTCTTTTTACTACATGTCACCTCAGGCCCTTTAAATATTGTACTTCCCAACCCATTTTAGCACAGGAAATCCCATCTGCCCAGTGTTCAGCTGGGATTCATAATGGATGCTGTTATGTGAAATCAGTAAATCTGTGCCTTCCCTCCCTCTACCCATCTCAGGAGTCTCTCCGAAAGCCCGCCCCAAGCTACGTTGGTGCATGGCCCAAAACTGCTCCTCCACTCTGCTCCAGTTATTTCTCTCCCGTGCAGAAAAGCAAAAGAGATGAATAAGGGATGGAAAAAACTCCACCTCACCTCCATAAACCTTGGGTGAGAGGATGCAGTCTGACAAGGTAAACCAAAATTGAGCACTTGAGCACCAGTGCTGGTGGGAGAAGAAAGTGTGTCAGTTACCAGGACTCTGCTCACTTTGTTTTCTCAACATGAAAAACCAAATTGAATTACTGCATGACATCATCTGTGGGTTTGTTTCTACTTAGGACAGTTGAACAGACAGGCTGGATTTCATATTTACATATCTAGCCAAACAATTTTTTAAGATGGTTTTTTTTGACTGTCAGAAAGCTCAGTCTCCAGTTCTGACGTCATCATCATCTGTGTGTCCCAGGTTGATCACTTCCTGTGTCTGAGCTTCAATCTCTTCATCTGTGAAATAGGTGGGACAACCTAGATGCTCACTAAGGAATCTTCTGGTGAGGATGTTCCAGGGCAGCCCTTCAGCCTATGCCCGCTGTCGTTGAACAGGAGAGGCTTTTAAACATTTGTGGTCACCTGCCCACAGCAGTGGCGGCTCCACACAGGAGCCCCCAAACAAAGGGCTCTGCTCAGGGCAGATGGTGAGTCGAATGTCAGACAGAGGTAGGTTACCCTGTCCCAGCTCCTGTGTGCTGACAATTCACATTACCACCTTTCAGAAGGACATGATAATATAGTGTCTGGATTGTAAAATTGCTCATAAAACGTTATGGGATTGTAGGAAATCTGGGTCCCTGTAAGTACAGTGTTGGAATCCAGCTTGAGCCTGAGTGGAAAATAAATATGAGCTGTGTGAAACCATCATCTTTTCCCCAAATGGAGCAGAGAAAGTGAAGATAAATGGGAATACCATCAATTACTGTTTTTCCCAGTGGGAAAGTGATAAAGATATTTAAATGATGTGTGACACAATGGAGTGTGGGTCCTAATGGAGGGCTTCCCATCCTTAACAAGGGAGGCATTTTAGGTAATGGAATGAGTAGAAAAGTTAGGGGACAGCAAAGAAAAGGCAGAAATGCGAGACTGGGGGGAGCCAGGATGAGTCTACACATGGCAGTAAAATAAAAATCAGACTGAAACTAAGCACATGTTTACACAAGGTCTGATGCCTATTGTCTAAATGGAGACCCAGAAAGGAAAGACAGAGGGTGAGACTCCCCAAAAGGGGTGAATGGGGAAATTAAAAGATTAGGCTGTGAGTTCTTAGAGACCAGCCCCTCAAGCTCCTTTTCTGAGCCATGAGAAGCTCTGGCCCAGTGGAGGGAACAGGGGTTTCGGCTAAGATCTGGTCTTGACACTGTCCTTCCCTTTCTTTCCCTTTGTTTGTGGGACCCTCCTCAGAGGTTCAACCTGCCTACTTTTGGGGCCTCTATATACAACATAGAGGCTGCTCTGTGGACAGTTCCGGAATCTACCCCTTGGGTTCCATCCCCTCTCCCTCCCCGTCGGTCCAGTCCCTCATGTCTCTAGCCTTCTGCCAGCCCTCTTCACTCTCCCCCTCCCCCAACAGCAGAGTCTGCATTCATCACTCCTTTACTCTCTCACGCTCCCTTTCCCAAATTTTCATCCTGTGACAAGGGCACCAACAATTTCCTATCTCTCTAGATTCAAACTTTAATTTCTTCTACTTACCTCCCCTGTTTTATGGTTCCCAAATGCAGCTACATTTTTAGTGAAATCTCTAATACCCACAAACTCTGCAATTGTCAGAACTTTCTCACACTTTATTTCCAAACCACTCTGACAGCCCTTGCAAACTGGCCCTGGCTCCAGCTTCTTCCCACTTGAATCTACCCAATGTCCTTTTGCCAGTCTGATAATCCTCAAGTATTTCATTAGTCATGCTTATTTCTCTGCTCAGAGATCTGCCATGGCTTCCTGTTTCCAAAAGTGGATCAAAATGCCTGAACCTCTTTGGCCCTCCCTTCCCTGATCACAGTTGCACCTCCTCTTTTTCATGTTCTCCCTGCTATTCCTCAAACATTCTTATCATTCTCACTTCTGTTGTATGTTTCATATCCTATTCAAGGCCAAAGCCAAGACCCCCTCCTCCAGGAAGCCTCCCTGACTACTGGGACTGGGACTGATGCACTTATTGCCTGGGTATTGCCATTCAACATTGGATTAGAAGCTGATCCACAGTATCACCCTAAGGTTTGGGGCCAAATATAATTAACTCTTAAGCATTCATCTTTCCATTCCTTGAGGTGTTTTTTAGGTCCCTCTACATGTTTGGTAAGGAGAGCATTATGGGTTCATTGATTGTCTATGATTATCTGATCAACTACATGGCCAGTTCGATTATTTACACAGATTTGATTTTTGAGAAAGGACACAAAGATCAGTCATTTCAGTGCATATTTTTAAGGAAGAGCAAGCAAGTAACAATATTGACCGTAAACACTGCCTTAACACAGAGTCACTTAACCGATGCTACCCATCTGAACTTCAGGACATTCTGATGAACCTGGGGGACCAGCACACTGCTCTCTAGGGGGCCAGTGCTCTCTACTCCTCCTGATCACACTGCATACTTTCCACAAATCAACCGTGTTTGTTCCCAAACCTTTTTATGCTGGTTGTAGTTATGTAATTTATTTAAGCATTATGCAAAACTGAAATATGAATGCAAAGGGAGTTGTTTCTTTGATAAAAACCAAGTTGATTGCCTTGGAAAGGGTCAATAAATGGGAATTTGATTAAAAAAAAAAAAAAGAACTGATATTGAATTGAATGTGGGTGAGACATCTCTAAGAGGTTAGCCCAAATCATAAAGGTCTTGATGAAGTCTGCATTCACATTGCTTGGAAAATATATTTTAGGTTCTGGCTTTACTTTAAAGAAACCAAAACTAAATTATTTAAATTATACATTCTGGGAATTGTTTGAGGGAAAAGATGATGCAGAACTTTAGTTAGAAGGCCTTTACTCAAAGAAAAATCATTGGTCCTATATGAAAATATTGGTAAATGAATGCACATTTACAAATTTAAGCTAAAACAAAAAGTTTACTGTTTTTATGTATGTTTAAAATAATTTGACCCATCGTCAACCATTATTCCAGACTATGTCAGATAAAAGCAGTTCTTCTCCAATGAGCACTGCTCAACCTCAGCACAGGTAAAAATTTTCCCAGAGTTTTTAAGTGGAAAGGGCAGTTTCTTTTCTGAACACCAGAAGCTCACACATCCACTTTTGAGGTGCAAAACTACAGCACATCTGTGGTCAGTAGCCTCCAAGAAACCTCCCTAGGATCTTTACCTTCTGGAGTTCATACCTTGTATAATTCCGTGCCTCATCCAAGCAGGCTGTCCTGTGACCAATAGAATATATAAGAAATGGTGGTGTGTGACTTCCAAGCCTGGGCCATAAGGGCTTTGAGCTTGGTATCTTATATTACTTACTTACACTGGGGGAAGCCAACTACCATGTTATGAGGACACTCAAGCAGCCTTGTGGAGAGAACCTGTGGTTGAAGAAGTGAGGACTCCTGACAACAGCCAACACCAGCTTGCAAGCCATGGAGGTGAGTCACCTCCAAAGTGCATCTTCTGCCCCAAGTCAGAACTATCTAGCTCAGCTGCTGCCAAATTTATGACCCTCAGAAATTTTGAGAGATATTAAATTATTATTACTGCTTTGAGCCATTATATTTTGGAGAGAATTGCTATGCAGCTTTAGATAACACACAATTTCCCAAGCAGAGCTGTTATTTCTAACCAGGGAGAACCTGATGTTGAACACAAATAACCAGAAGGACATCCATTCTACTGAAAGTACAAAAGACATATTGTGTTTTGTCCTCATAGATCTTCTAAAATGAAAAAGGAGAAAGGATAAAAAAAATTCATTTTGAACAGCTTCTAGGACAGAACCACAGCACAAAACAAATTTGCTCAATAGTTTGATGGTCAAGAGCAAGATGAAGTGAAGGGACATGAGAGAGAATTGTTTACCCTTCTATTCATACATTAAACTTCACCAACACATGTCATACATACCCCCCAAAAGAGTCAGAGGGGGCTGTGGGAACCCCAGGGATCATCCAGGTCAGGGTGTGCTTCGTGAACCCTGGGCTCTAGACACAATTCTGTGAAGATTTTTCCACCACATAGCATGTTTCTCTCGCTGGTATCTAACTATAGCGCTCTTGGGTCTAATAGCAGCGATGCTCATTGACAGATTGGTCAGAGCTTACTAAGCACTGGTTAACAATCCTGGTCACTTCTTTACTCTTCACAAAACTCCTATTAAAACTTGAGAAATCAAATGATAAGGCTCTGACTGTGTCTTTGGTGCTTCAGCCTGACCAGCCCAAATATGACCGGCATTTCTTCACTGTCCTCCTACTTAATTGCTAAGCCATGGATATGAGGCTTGCACCAGGGGGATCTCTGCCCACCTCTAACACAGCACCTCAACACCACCATCAAAAAGGAATCTCCTCTTCTTTTTCCCCAGAAGTAAAAGAATAAAAGGCTAGTTGAACAGAGAATTGAGGTAAGTATGTCCACCTTTCCAAGAGATGAAAGAAATGTCTCCCTTCCTCCTCCTCACCTCAGTCTCATTTAAATTCTCCTACAGCTTTGATCAGATCAATATTCCACTTAAGAACTTGAAATGACCCTCTAATGTCATCCAAATAAATGTCCAAGCATCTTAGGATGACACTTAAGTGATCTTAGTAACAACATTTCAACTCTAGCCTGAAGGTACTTAGTTTACCTCTACCCACAACTCATGGATGTAAACCTGGAGCCCCAACACATGTTGACCATTCTCAAAACACAGCCAACACTCTGTGCCTCTTGCTTTCATTCCTGCCCTCTTCTCTTCCTGGAATGTTCTCTTTCCAGTCGCCAGCCTTCCACACATCCTTGGAGTCCAGCAGTTCCACACACCAGAGGCCCCCTCGCATGACAATGCCAGTGACTGTTGCCACCTCCAGACTTTTATGCCACTCACTCCCAATAGATTGGTTTCTCATTCAATAGTGCAGCAGCTACCCAGGTTCTGTTCTTATTTTTTATCTCCCCTCCAAACTGGTAAGTGCCCTGAGGGTGGGAATAAGGTCTCATTCATTGTTGTTTCCCATGCAGCACCTAGCAGCGTCCTTGGCATTTACAAGGAACTTAACATATAGTTGATGAGTAAATGAATTACTGTGTTCCAACTACTGCTCTATGTTTTTGCTTTCTGAAACTCAGCTTATTGCCTGCCCCATGTATATGTTTATTTCAAAGGGAGAACTGCAAATAGACAAGAACAGGGAAGTGACACGGGATGAACAGTGCCACTTCCTTGCATAGTTTTATCCCAAATCTGCCCATTTAGCTAATTTTCATCTCCAAATCCAATCATTGACTTCATTTGATTGGACTGACTGCAGGTCTTTCTCATAAAAGGGAGTCTTAGAAAGTGATGAAGTCCATGGCTACCCAGAAGGTATACTATGATGGGAATTTTTAAAATGTGTTTCCTCTTCCAATCCATTCTTCAGAAAACCATTCTTCACTGATTTCTTAAATTTTTCCATTTGAGATTCAATGTTTAGTTTTTTTATGTAACTATCTTTAGGAGAAGCCACACCTATGATGTGACAATTATTATTAACAATAACAATGTTGGGGGACCTCTAAGAAAGAAGACTCTGGGACTAGGGAAGTGCAATAAAAGGGGTAACAGAGAGGTCACTGAAAATGGTAAGTGTTAAAAAGTCCAAGCAAACTACAATTTGGAGAATTTGCTGAAGTTTGGCCCCGTCCCTAGTAGAATTTTACATGGCAACTCCTTATGGACCAGAAAACCTGTCCTCTGGTGAATAACCAAAATCCTGATTTTTTTTTAACCCACCCACCCCCAGCTCTAACATAATTGCCTGTGACAGAGAGCCAGCTGTATCCTTGTGATGTAATTATTTTCTTTCTGGGGTCCTTCTTGTGGGTTCGTGTACATGAACACAAGCGCCTGTGTGTGCGCACACACACTCATGCTGTGTAGGCACGGAGACAGCTCACTGATCCTTTACACCCCATTCATTTACCTACTAATATGATAGATCTGAAGCACAAGGGAAATTTCTGAGTGTGTAGTAAAACATGAATCTGTGGAAAATAAATTAACCTAGTAAAATCCATTCAAATGATCAAATGTACTGTAAGGTAATTTGAGAGGAAAAAATAACTACTGGTTTTGATGGCAGCTTAAAATATCTTGTATTTCTCAATTAATTAATTAAAAAATACTGGGAAAAAAAGGACTAAAATATCTTGTATTTCTCATAAATAATAGGTTAGTTAAAATGCCTATTTTACTTATATCATGGTAACAAGTTCTATATGCCATTCCCAAGTCCTCATCCTTCTCTCTTTAAGCCCTCCCAATAGTAATAATGACAATAACAATAACAACAATGGTCATACACAACAAAGAGCAGAGATCATTGGAAAGTTTTCTTCCTCCAAAGAGGAATTTTTGAATGGCTGCACTCTGGGCTTTGAATGCATTATGGTTAATTTCAGATTCTGAGGATGATTAACTCTGACTGGTGGAATAAAAGGCCACGACCAATTATTATTCAGAAAAATCCTGCTGTTTAGCCAAAGAGCGTACAGTGCAATCCAGTCCTTGATGTTCCAGTGATAAATGCTCACATGACAAGGTTATTTGGTGTAGAGCAGCCAGAGTGGTTGCTATGGAAACCTGTTCACAATGCTCATAAATCTGAGGTGTAGTTATCCTTGCTGTGTATGCAAAAAAAAAAAAAAAAAAGAAAAAAACAGAAAGAAAGAAAGAAAAAAGAAACCTATAAAGCCAACTCAAGCGGTTTAATTTACAACGAGGCCTCAAAAAAAGAAAAAAATCGGCAAATGAATTCTAAGATAATAGACCTCTCCATATTATATTCTTTCACAATACAGGCACTTAGGACTCAAACGCTCTCTTCAAAGCCAAAAAGACTTTTAAGATAGTCATTATTGTAGAGAATATAGGTCATCATTAGCACCAGGAGTGACAGAAATAAAAGAGGTGATTAGAAATTTGAGTTTGCTGGCATCAATTGTTTTCCCTTGACATAGTTAGCAATGCAAACAGCTGTTGACAGCGCATCAGAACAGGTACATTCGACGGGGAACAAATGGCTTTTTTAGTCTCAGCTTCTCAGAAATGATGGGCTGTAAGTCTAAGAGGCCAAAGGTCAAGCAGACAATGATGAAATATCCCCAACAGACCCAATGTCAGGTGGTTCAATGTTAAGATCGCTCTGATATAGTTTCTCGGCCTCGATTTCAGCTCCACTCAAGCCCCATTAGAAATAAGGGCAGCCTATTAAACCAGCAGACAACAAGGCGTTTCTCATCTCGGGTATAAGCTCTCTGGCCACCTGGCTCTTTGACCCCCTGTGGCTTATTTCAACCATTATCAGTTTTCTAAATAAAAATTGGGAAATAGTTGAACCTTTTGAAGTGGGAATTCTTTAACACTTGGAAACGTGAGAGCCATTGGCTCTGGAGTTATCTAGAAGGACAGAGAAGTCTAATCTGTTCATGGTGTACTTCGAAATAAGACTAAAATTCGACTTGTGCCATCTAGTAGTGGAGATGGCTCAATTAAAGAGCTTTGATGGGCAAATTCAGTACATGATCAAGTCTCAGAGTACACACATAGATCAGGGCTCTCTAAAGAGTGGAAGAAACTACACATTTGCTTGGGCAACACCGGAAGTACTCAGTTGTATAAAATTGGAGAGCATGATGATAGAAACACACCCTCTGCTGCTGGGCCTCAATTCTGAGTTTCCCCATTAGTCTGTGATGAAGGGGACCTACAAGATAGGCGGCTTCTAAACCAACACAATAGGCCATGAGGATCCTGACCAAGACGTATTTGGTAGCCACATAGTTGGTTCACTTCAGAGTCAGCAGGTACATAACCGATTTATAAAAATCTGCTCCACCCACTTTTTTAAGAATGTCTAAAATTCTATTACTTGAGATAACCTTTTTGGTTTAAGACATGTCATCTCTTTTTAAAAAGCTTTCACTCTTGTGATTTGAAGAGGTTAAATATGTAGATTCTACTACAAAGATGTCTCCTATTCTCACAAAACTCCACAGCCAGGAAGTATTCATGCCCTATTTGATAATAATGATATTGACTGTCTTTAACTGAGCCCTTCTTGTACTTCACATATAGACTTAATCTTTCCTACCATACTCTGTTAGGATAGTGTAAGATTTTTCACTTATGTAGTTAACATATGATCTCATTTGATCCTCTCAAAACACCTCAGAAGTAGGCATTATTATTGTCTTATTCATAGATGAGAAAACTGTGGCTTAGGGACCAAGTTAAGCACCTTGTTCAAGTCACACAGCGAGTATGAGAAGTTAGGGTGACAGGGCTCCAGAACTGTTCCTCCAAAATCCCACATATTAACTACTGTGACTCAGTATTGGCAGAAACAGCGAATCTCTGATCAACTTGCCAAATGACAATGTTGGAGAAAAAGCAGTCAGGTTTTGTAAAGGCATTGAGATTTTGAATCTAAAATGTTCCTATTACCTTAAAATTCTGATTGTTCCTTCTTAAGCAAGGAGAGGAAAGAATACCTTACCTAAAGTCAGGGACTTGGGTCTGAGTTCAGATGAGAAAAAAGAAAAAGGCAAGGGAGCAGAAGAATGCTAGCAGAGTACCATTGTCTGAACATGTTTTAACACAGGCAACCCCTTCATTTACCTTCTTACCATATTGCAACACAATTCTACAAGCCATTCGACAATTCTGCAAGCTCAGCAGAGAAGTCCTATTGGCAGAAAATTTCCTTTTCTGGGGGCAGAAACAGTTGAGTTTCTTGTTACTCTAGGGTAAGGATTCTCCTCAACCAAATTGCCTAATGAAACTGCCCAACACTCTTCTCTGTAGATAACACTGGACAACAGAAGCTACTGTGCATAATGATCTTGTAATGCTTGGGTTTTAGCTCTCTCCCTGGACCTTAAGGTCCTTTAGATGGGCACATGGTTCTGTTTATCTTTATCTTTTCCTTAATGATTGACAAAAGGCACTTCAGAAAGACAATAACGACAGTAACAAAACCTGAGAAGCTGAGGATAGAATGTCATATTTCTGCTTTCTTTTGAAAAATCAGAAGATTTGGCAACACTGGTCCAAAAATTCTGGCATGGAGCTGAGTAGCAGCTACCCCTTCAGACCAGCTTGACGTGGTTCCACCTGGCCAGCTCCAAGTACTTACATTGCTTGCCCCACCACATGCACATTTGAATTTAAGAATCCCACAATAAAGAGATGAGAAACAGGAGAAGGGCAAGACCTCCTGGCTCAGAAGCCTCACAGCATTCTTCTGTCATCTCAGGGTTGGCCATCCTGGCCATCCTGACCCTGATCATCACCTGTGATTCATGCTATGACTTCTGTCCCATTTGGATGTGCTTCTTATACTCAGAAAAAATAGTCTTCATAGCAGGGAAATTTAAGGGGTATGAGAAGATGGAAATAATTCCTCTGTGGATGGGATTCTATGTTGGCCTTCAAGCTCAAATCTGGAAGTAAGAGATTATAAAAAGAGGCACATGAGCCCCCTGCCCAGGTGAGCTGAGAACAAGGGCCAAGCTGCTAGCATCAAAGTTTACATTTAGAACTATAAATTAGAGGACTTGAAACTTTTTTGTTTTCTCACTATTCAGTTCTAGTTATTGCTAGTTTACTCATTTTTAAGTCAAATACTTAAGTAATGAAAAGCTTAGAGCATGATGACTAAAAATACTGATGGGTGTACACTGATTTCCCATGATAAAATATTGTTCCATATGTCAAAAATCCTTCCAATAGTGTGACCTCGCCAAACTTCCTAGCAAAGTTGTCATCCTAGGTGTAAGACCTTGGCCATACTCTGCCATCTTAATTCAGTTGTTCAATAGTTTGTGCCAGGTGAGGTTTAAGGCAGTGGGAGATGCAACAGTGAAAAACAACAATGACAACAAAGATACCTGTCCTCTGCTTTCAGGGGCATACACTCCATTTGGGGAGACAGATGCTAATCTATTAAGTGCCAAGATGAAGGAGAAAGGAGTCCTGTGAGAAGGTCCAGATCTAGTCTTGATTGGGAGTATATGTGTGCGTGGAGGGAAGGATGTCTCCAGGAAAAGCTTTCTTGAGAAACTGGCCTGTAAGGATACAGACTCAATAATCTTTGTGTCACAAGTGATGCCTATTCTAGTGCCTTGAACAAAATAAGTGCTGTGGACCCTTGCACCAGTGTTTCCACCCAAGTCACCTAGCTAACTGGTCCTTATTTCTCAATTGAAGCATCTTATCCTTTGGGTAGCTTTTACTGACATTCACCCTTCATCCCAGGCTGAGATCTCTTCAGCGGTCTTCCCACATTCTCTATCCTCCCACAACATTGTGATAATTGTCATCTCTGTTACTGTGACCTAATACATCCTGGGTGAATGTGTGCTGTGGAATGGATGGATGGTCTATGAGAGAATAGAGATGACAGTGCACTGTGGGTGTGGGGAACTGAGTTTGTGTGTTATGGGGAAAACTCAAACTTGGTTTATGCTCAAAGACAGACCATGAGCATCCCATTCACTATGCTTCTGCTGTACATTTCCCTTGATCAGAGCTTTTAATGCAGGAAAGTTTGGTTTCAAATGCTGACTTCTTTGTTTCCTAAGACTGAGCTGACTGATTTTCATTTATCCTAATAAAAGCAGAAGCCCTCATTTAAATTTGCAACTTCTGGTGAGATTAACAGGCTAAATAGAAAAGCATTGGATAAATTTGCTAAGTATACGCCTCTATAGTCAGTGTATAGTACTTAATTATACACGCACATATATACAATCGATTCTCAACATTTGTGGGAGTTATGTTCTATAAAGCTGCTGCAAACACTGAATTGGTGAATACGAAGCCATTGCTCCTAGGGGAAATACAGAGTTAGGTTCCTGAGAGCCTCTGATCACATTTTTGTCAACTGATCAATATATAATCTTATTTTATGTGTGTTCTGTTTAAAGATAACATATATAATATATAATAATTCATTAACATTGAACTCATGGTCAACAGCAGTATATTACTCATGACTGAATGAAGGTACATCAAAGCTGTACTGCACTTAGGAACACTAGACAGCACTTCACCACTGTGCTGGGGGCTATTTTAAACAGCAAAATCACCAAGAAAAAGCACAAAAATGTAAAAAAATATGTGGCACTAAATATATCACAAAAAAGGATACATTGTAGTATGAGAGCTAAAATAGAAAGATAGGGCATCACTTTGTTCCAGCTCAACTGGGAGACTCAATCTGCACATATCCTTGAATGACTGTGAAAACAGTACGAACGTTGATTTTGAGGTTACAAATAAATTTTAGCTAGTGAGTGAATTAGCAAATATGGATCAAATGTATATCAAATACATACAGAGAAATATATCTATATATGTAAGTATATTCTTCAGCACAGTACCTGGCATCTAGTAAGTATCAGATAAATATTTTTTGAATAACTGAATTAATGAGATTTGTTATTTAATGTAGTAAAAATAAAACATTTTGGTTAAAAAAATAATTCATATATATCATTTGAGGTAATAAAATAATGCATATTTAGTAATAAAATGCTACTGAACATAATTTAATCTTTTGATTATGTACCTCATTGATTTATATAAAGAACATCCCAAACGACCATGAAAGTTTATGACACTCACTTAAAGTTAAATAACTTTTCTAGAATATACTGCTCATGAGGATTTGAAAAAAAAAGCACAAACGATTCTTCATTTGATCCTTTTATTTCTTCATTTTCGTCTAAGAAGAATCCTGAAAACACTCCTCTGGAAAAGGGGTGATGGAAGGAATGCTCCCCTTGAAGCTCAGTGGCTTGGGTTAACTTTGGAAGAGGCAATGCCACCATCTGTAGCTTTAGGATTTTCTTTTTGTTTCATTTTCACTACCATTGTCATAAGGGGGTTTAATAATAGTTTGTTGAGTGAAGAATTATGGGTACCAAAGACTTGATAATAAATAGTTTGTTCTATATTTAGAAAAATAGAAACTCAAGAATGAGCATTAAGATAGGGGGGAAGAGAAGGAGAATAGAGATGAGGGAGCAGCCAGAGACTCTCACATGACTCCCGGAACCAACTGTCAGTGGCCCTGGTTGATGATAATAAAACCAAAAATAGTATCACATGCATACATCACACTTTTTGGCATTCATGTAAAGCATCTTATTTAGTCCTCATAACAATACCTTGCAGTAGACCATCCTATCTATATTTTGAGAATGAGGAATGAAGAACTGGATGCATTTGTTGACTTCTGGAATCTCTCCTCAAGCAACAGAGTGGAGCATGGGATTTGTGAATCCAAGTCCAGAGCCCTTCTACCTCCCCTTGGTGAGCTGTAAGGGGCTCAAATTGGAGGGGCTCAAGCTCTGAGCCAAATGTTTGATGAGCAGAAGTCAGTAGATATGTGAATAGCTGAGCAACTGGGCCACTCTCAGACTATATTTGGTTCACAGACTCAGAGCACTGATTAAATAAAAGAAATCTTAGGGATAAGGTTGTACAGCTCACAATTTTCAAATAAGGAAACCAAGTCCCAGAGAGGCAAAGTGATTTATACAAAGTCATATAGCTAGTAGAGACTGGTCTTGAATTCATGTCTCCAAATTCTGGGTCTTCTTCCTGTCAGCCATATGTTATTTCTACTCCCATTGTTCTCTCCCCCAACCTCACTCCCAACAGCTTCACAAGTTTGAATTTTCATGATGGAATTTCAAATACATGGTGTGGGGAAATCCTCTCTGTGGTCCACAGATAAGAATTGCAGACTTCCCCACTGTATTAATTAATGACCTCATTAATCCACATTTAACTGTGCAATTAAATGTTTAATGTAACGCTTAGAGGTGCCATCAATTACCATGTGCGAAGCAACTCTTGGAGATCCTAGCCTGGAAGCTGCTATGTACACGTGCAAAATTACTGTCATTCGGACACACCATGTTATCTCGTGGAGCTCTATTCAGGGAAGGTGCGTTACAGCTCCAGTTTAACTCAGGGCGGATTAAATCAGTGCGTTGGAGAAGAATGGAATTAAATGCTTTGCTGTAATGACTCACATCCTCACAAGTACCACTCATTAATTGTAGGCACTACATGACATGAATGTGCTAGGGGATGGCAAATATAATATTTTGAATGCTTTTCTTTCTCAGAATTACCCCAGAGAGAGAGAAAAATGATCTCAGTGGTGGTTACTGAAAACATATGCCAGCTTGATTTCCCCAGCAATGATATTAACAGTGAAGAGTAAAGCATTTGTGCCTCAGCTCAAAGAAAGGCAGCTTGATTTCAACCAAATGTATTTCAACCTGACCTAGGTAATAATTAAACAAGCAATGTGGGGAGGTTCATAATTGCAATTGCTTATTATATGAGCTAAAATGGTAAGATTTGTTTCTGTGGTAGAGTTTCTCTAAGCAGGGCCATAGATTAGAGCTCGAGGTTGCTTCTTTGGAAGGCCACCAGATCATTTGACGTATCGGTTGAGACATCAGTGGAGAATGGTGCCGTGTACCAGGGTCTGTGTCCACACCAGCTGAAAGGACTCAGGGTTTTAAAAGTTGAGATCAAGAAAGTAACTATCACTGTTGTCCTAAGAAGTGAGGGCAAATGTTCTGCTTTGTAAGCAGTGGCTGAGGTACTGCGGAGACTCAGTCTTTATGAGAAGAGTCTTGGGAGTGAGAGGTAAGACTCAGTGGGGCTGTGTGGCCTGGGAATATGTAATCATTTTTCTCAGGAGATTCTGACAGGTTTGGGAATTACTGCATCATGCATACTGTCCTTCAGGCTCCCCATTCCAGCAGGTGTGAAGCTCTGTAGAGGAGGTACCTCCCCACTGATGGGAAGAAGGAAGGAAGGAAGGAAGGAAGGGGGGAGGAAGGGAGGGAGGAAATGAAGGAAGGAAGGGAAATCAGGGATCAGCCAAATTCCCTTAGGTTCTCAAGATTATAAACTTTCTTACATATGTGTGTACTGCACTGGCTTTCGGTTAATGGGTTAGAAATCTAGTATTATTATGTTATGAAAAAATTAATATCATAATTCATTAGGCTAATTAATCCCTGGTGTATCAGGCATTGCACCAGACAGTAAGAGTACACAGAAAAAAGAGTTACCTCATACATAAAGGAGAGAGACAGACAAGTTAATGGACATATATAACATTGGAGTAAGGGTCTGAGTAGAAAGCACTGGGAGCCCAGAAAACAGGAGAACCTCTCAAACTGGAAGAAGGTGAGGGAGTCCTGACAGCGAAGTCAGCCAGCCAGATGAAGAAGGGTCCTTCTAGGCAGCAGGAACAGTGTGACCAAAGACATAGGTGTTCTGAAAGCTGCCAGAGACTTAGCATGGACAGCAATACAGGGAGAAAGGGGCCAGTGCAAGATGGGAAGCGCTGAGGCTGGAGAGTGGAGGATGGTCCGGCCATGGAAGCCCTGGCCTTCACCCTCCTGGTGCTGGCAGTCACTGAGCATTTTAAGCAGAGGAGTTTGGTGATCAAATCTACTGACACAGAGCATCCTCTCACTCATTCATTTCTGACTGAGTGCCAGAACCCGATTCTGACACTGGGGGTACAAAGGAGAATGCATAGAGCAAGGCCCCTGCCCAGAGTGTGGGGTGAATGAGGCTGAGGCCATGCACTAGGTGGTAGACTGTCCAGTTAGCCCCTGCCTGCTTCCACACTCAGTCCTCACACCCTGCCAGGCCCTCCAGGCAGCTCACACAAGGAGGGGTGAGGGGGAACACAGAGAACTCAGGGGCCGCCCCCCTCAAGGGTCTGAGAAACACTGCATGTCCATGGCCCCTAGCTGTGGAGCTCCACTGTTGCCTCCAAGAGATTATTATCATTACTAGTTTAAAATTTTTTTAAAACAGAGATTCTATGATAGGATTAAATTATCCTGTGTTATTAACTTAATTGTGTCCTCCTACCCCCACACCAGTCAAAATTCATATGTTGAATCACTAACACTCCCCCTGCCCCCAATGACTGTATTTGGAGATAGGGTCTTTAAGGAGGTAATTAAGGTTAAATAAGGTCATAAGTGTGGAGCCCTAATCCTATAGGACCAGTGTCCTTATAAGAAGAGGAGGAGACAGTAGAAATAGAGCTTTCTCATTCTCTCTGCACACAGAGAAGAAAGGCCACGCGAGGACACAGAGAGACATGACTGGCCTCTCTCCTCAGGTTAAGCTGAGGAGAGAGGCCTCACAGAAACCCAAGCCACTAGTGCCCTGATCTTGGGCTTCCAGCCTCCAGATCTGAGAGAAAATAACTGTCTCTTGTTTAAGTTCCCTACTCTGCAGTACTTTGTTACGGCAGACTAGCAGACTAATATATCCTGTTAGGTGATACTGAAGTGTCTTATTCATAACAAGAATATTTTAGGAACCAGGAGTTGAAGGAAGAATCTTCCTAACAGTGTGCACTGGGGTAGGGAAGCCCAGACGCCACCCTCTGAAGTGGTTCACACCTAGGATAGAAAGCTCAGTTTCATGTGAGGTTGGATGAATCCTGCTATAGCTTCACCATCCTAGATCCATCCAAGAGATCCAGGTTCTGGTCTCAGTGCCACCACCAACAGCTGTGCAAACTCTTCTTAATGATTCACACTTCTCATGTGTAAAATGAGGTTGTGGGGCAGGGGTGGGGGTCATGGTTAACTTCTTGTCAGGTCCCTTAGGCTACCAAGGCACAATGAGTTTATGGTTCTTTTCCTATCTCAATGTTGACAAGATCTATTGGGACATCCACCAGAGAAACGCACCAATGGTATAGCTATCTAGAAGTGGCCCACTTGCAATAAACCTGATTGACGAAAGAAATGAGCAATTAATTTCAGGCAAACAATAAAAATGTATGAAAATGAAAGATGTAGAGAAACTAATAATGACAGCCATGAGCGCTGGCTCTGCCTTTATTAGTGTCTTTTGTATTCTTTTATGAAACGTCTATTATTGGCGAACTGGCTGATAATTCTCTCATAATTACTTCATATGGAATAATTAAATAAAATGCAGACAATAATCTTTTATAGACAATTACAAAGAGAAACATTTTTGCGGGAGGGAAGGAAGGGTTAGGGTGAGATGGCTAGAATGTGATTGCTCGTTCCTGAGTTTTCCTGGGGGGTTCCTTTGCTAGCTCCTGAGGCTCTGCTGAGGCCTGCAAAGGGATGGCAGGCCTCTGTCTGAGGTGTTGAGGGCCTGTAGCATCACTTCTTTGACTAGAGGGGGCTAGGGCTCACGGGTAGGTAGGGAAGTGTGGACAGATTTTATAAAGCAAGACTTGATCCAAATATTCACCTGCAAAGCCCTAGTCTCTGTCTTTGGCCATCAGGGAATCTCAAGGCAGTTACAAAGACAGGTTTAAAGCCAGACAGGTACAGATGCAACTCCCTATCCTTGAAACTGTAACCTGGGGATCATTACTGACACACTTCCTCTTCCTTATCCATCACAACTAATCCATCACCACTGGTCTTAGGGAGTCTGCCTCCAAAATATTCTCTAAATCTTCTACTATTACTCTTCTGCTACCACCCTAGGCCATAATCTCTCTCTTGGGCCACTGTGACAACCTCATGTAAATATTTCTGTTAAATACCTTGCCCCCATACAATTATTGCTCCATTAAGTAACCAGTGGGATCTTTGAAAAATATAAGCTAGGTTAGGTCACTCCTGTATTTAAAACTCTGTAAAGGCTTCCTGTTGCCCTTATAAGTATATGCACCAAATCCTTCTGCTGAACTGCACAGCCCTGGCTGTTGTGGGCTCAGCTGGCCGCTCTGCCCTCACTTATCCGTCCCTCCCCTATTCAGCCACCAGCCTGACATTTCCTGCGTGGCTGTGTCTTTCCTAAGCTTAGGACCATTATACACACTCTGCCTCAACATCATTTCCTGGGTAATTCCTATACATCTTTCACACTCATTAGTGAGGACAAGGATTTCATCTGCCTTGGTCACCTAGCATAGTGCTTACCCTCATGAAGACAATGTTTTATTTTATTCTGGGGAGGGGGGGGAAGGGTGGAGGGAAAGAGCATAATAAAGCAAATATATAAAATACTTATAGTGTTATATGATAATAAGTGAGAGGGAAAAGTTAAAGTGACAGAGAGGAACGAACTATGGCTGGGGATGGTGTTGGGGTTGTGATTTTAAATAGGGCAGACAGGGATGCCCATAAAGATGGTATTTCAGAAGAGACCTGAGGAGGTGGGGAGTGAGCTCTGTCCACAGAAAGGTCTTCAGAGCAGCAACACCTTAGTAGATCTGAGCACACTTAGCATCCAGATCACAGCTTCTAAAGGCCATGCTCCATGAAAAAGAACTAAGCATCCTTGGAGAAGTGGCTGACTCCAGGGCTGGGGCAGGGAAAGTACAATTCAAATCAACTGCTCAAAAAGTGATACGCCAGGTGAAAAGGACACAGGGACCGGCTTGAAGGGGCTCCTGCTGGCCGAATCTAGGACAAAATAAATAATGATAGGAATGGATTATGACCCATTGAATAAAATAGAAATCCATGAGTCAACATTGATATAAATAAACAAATGAATAAAAACATGGGGAGAAAACAAAGTTCTTACAAGAGAATGCCAACTAATAAATGTAAGAGTGATAGAATTAGGAAATTGCCATTTGGGGATCATCAAAGGATTAACTTAGGCAAGAAACATCAATGGATGCTAAAACTAGTGGGTGAAAGTAGGATAATGAAAGAGATCTTTACATTGCCTTAAAGCATCTCCACACAAAATACTTAATAAGTACAAAAGGAAAAATGTAACTTTATAATGGAGAAAACTGGAAGGCATCATCTTAATCAAGTGATCATAGTATCAGCATGAATGGGACAAACTGACATTGCATGCCACCTGAGAGAATGCCAACGAGAAGAACAAAGCATTAATTCTGGGATTTCCTGCCCCAAATGGATAACTTAGGTCTAATCATGAGGATCAAACCCATGCCAGTTAAGAGACATTCTACAAAATGACTGCCTTGTAATCTTTAAAAAGGTCAAGAACATGAGACTCAAGGAAAGCCCAATGGACTGTTCAGATTGAGGGAAAATAGAGACATGTGACAACTGGGCATAACCCAACATCCTGGATGGGTCCCTTTTGCTATAAAGGACATCACTGGAAACTTTGGTGTAACTTGACTGGGGGTTCTCTGTATAAAAAAACACTATTTGAAATCTCCTTGTACTACTCTTGCAAATTTTTTGTAAGTTTGAACTTGTTGAAAATAATATTATACTTTAAAAATATTTACCCAAAACCTCCATACTTCAACCATTGCTAGTGACAAGCTCCTTGCAACACAAATTGCCGCTGACTGTGATACGGCCATGAATAGTGACAAGAGAGCCATTTGCCTCAGGTCTACAGGACTGTTGGGGGAACAGCCAACTCTGATGAGGATGAGGAGGAAGAAAGGAAGGAAGGAAGAGGGTGTTGATGGGGTGGCTTTGTCACTTGCCTCTTGCCATCAGCTCTCATTTGCAAATTCCTCTGCAGGAGTAGTAGCATAATCAGAACTCTTTTAACTCTAAACATAATCTCACTAGTCGTCTTCCTGTGTGGTTGGGAGTGTGTGGGTGGCAGCAAATAGAAGAGAGATCAGAAAAAATAGAAAAAAAAAATAGATGCAAAGAGGGGAAAAAGTCCCATCATAATATATATTCTTCCTCCCCTCCCCTACAACCCCATCAAACAGAATAATGAAAGGAAAACTAAAAACAAAAATCAGCCACTGCCAGGAAACCTCCCAAGTTCTTCTGTGCCAAAACCAGCAGAAGCCAAGGAAGTGGCATTTCACCCACACGGCCTTCTTGACGATGGACCCCAGCTGGGTCTCCCACGTCCAGGATATTCATGAGGCTCTGGGAAGCCGTTCAGAACTGGAGAGAAATTCCAAACCATGCCTCTCAGAGAAGTGTGGTGGCTTCAAGGGCTGTGTGGGCTCAGGAGAACACGCCTGCCTCCTGGGGCACCTCAGCCCCTGCCCAGGGATGCCCAGACTGCCTGGGTTCAAATCCTGACTCCAGTCCTCACTGGCTATGTGAATATGAGTCTTTCTTAACCTCCTTCTGCCTCAATGTCCTTATCTCAAAAGTGAGAGCAGTAATAAGACCTACTTCTTGAGATTGCTGTGAGGATTAAATGAGATGGGACTTAGCATCTAATAAGTGTCATTACACTATTTCTTTGGCTGTCTAAATATATTTTTTATTATGGTAAAATATACATGACACAAAATTTAACCATTTAAAAATGTACAGTTCAGGGGCATTAAGCACTTACATCGTTCTACATCTGTCCATCTCTGGGAATTTTTCATCATTCACAACTGAAACTTTGTACTCATTTAACAATAACTGCCCACCCCGTGTTCCCCCAGTCCCTGGAAACCACCATTCTGCTATTGTCTCTGTGAATTTGCATACTCTAGGTACCTCATATAAGTCTAATTATGCAATATTTTGTCCTTTTGTGACCGGCTTATTTCACACAGTATAATGTCTTCAAGGTTCAGCCATGTTGTTGCATGTGTTAGAATTTCACTCCTTTTTAAGACCGAATAATATTCTATTGCATGCTTATCCATTCATCTGTCGATGAACATGTGGGTTGTTTCTACCTTTTGGCTATTGTGAATAATGCTGCTATGAACACTGGGATCCAAATATCTGTTTGAATCCCTGTTTTCAATTATTTTGAATATACTATTGTTTTATACTGAATGTCTGCTCTTCCACTCCCTGCTGCTTCAGGGTAAGAATATGCTGTGATGCTCAAGACAGCCCAGAAGTGGTACGGCCGTCTTATTTAAAACCCTCAGAAACCTTGGCCTTCATCATCTGATTTTGGTCAGAAATTAACATCCAGCCTGTTCTCAGCCACGCACTCAATGCAGAGAAGCAGTAAGGAGAGAGGATGGTGGGGAGGACAAGGGCTTTGGACTCAGAATAATTCATTTAGAATCCTGGTCTGTTATCTTAAATAAACATGGGCCTTGTCCTGTTTATTTAATCTCTATGAACCTCAGTTTTCCTGTAAATAAAACAAATTCTATGCACAGAATATTTACTTCTTTTTCCATATGAAAATTAATTAAGATTATATATGTAAGCTCCTGGCATTGTATGTAGGCCCTCAGTAAATGTTACTTCCTAAACACCCTGCTAATATTAATGTCAAAAGTAATATAAACTGGCAGTTAGGTGATTTATTTGTATTGTTGTCATCATAATCATTATTATTGCTAATTCTTCAGAGCCTACCATGGACCAGGCACTGAACCAAGTGGTTTTTACATAGATTAAGGTATTCAATTCTCTAAATATCTCTTTGAAGAGATGAGTCCCATTGTTATCTCTATTTACAGATGTGGAAACTGTGGCTTAGAGGAATTCATTAATTTGCTGAAGGTCCCACAGCTAGTAAGTGATGGAGACAAGAGTTAAGCAGGTTAACTCCAGACCTGTAAACCTTCACCATCCACTGCCCCTACAAATAACTAGCTAAATGGGTAAATAAAGAAACAGAATTCAAAATAATAGAAAGTATAAGAAAACAGAAGGAGTTTTGACATTTTGTGAGTGTGTGTGAACAAGCTGGGGGAGTAACATTGATGATAGTATAGTTGGATGAATATGTATCTGAGTAACTAACTGACCTCAAGGGTATTGGTTAATGGACTAACATAAAGACAGAAAAAAGTCTCTAGTAGATTTCCATAGGACTCTGTCCTTGACATGGTTAGCAGTTTTATTTATCAATGGCTTGTATGAAGTCACAAAAGGAAGGATTATAAAACCACATGGATCCGGGAAGGCCAGTCACTGGATGACAAAAAGTTCTCTGTATATGAAATAAATGTAGAACAAATAACACACATTTTAATAAGGATAAATATAAAGATCTGAACTAAGGTTAAAAAAATGCACAGCTGGAATGTAGATGAACTGAGTTGCCAGAAGTTAAATGAAAAAAAGATTAAGAATGATTTATTTGGCCAGAAATGCTTCATGCTCCAGTTGTGAGATGATCTTGCCAAACATCCAATGTTCCCTTAGGCACTACAATTAGTAGAGCAGTATCCAGACAAAGATGGAGACTATTGTATTAGTTTGATCACATCTAAAACAATGTGTTCAGTGCTGGAAGTATCACCTGAAGAAGGGTCTGAACAAACTAGCATTTACGTGGAAGAGGGTGACCACAACGGTTAGGATGAGAGGAGATCTGGAAACCACATCACACATGATCTGTTGGCTGAGGGACCCAACCCAGCTTGGGAAGAAGACTTATAGGAACACAGAACAATTGTCTCCAAATATTTGAGAGGCTAACATGTGGGGGAAAGAAAAGAATAATTTCCTTCTTGCTAATTCATAAAGTAAGACCAGAACAAATTAATAAAAGATGTAGGATCAGATTGCAATTTCATGTAAGAAATAATTTCCTACAAATTATCATTCTTCAACAGTGCAATTAGTGCCTTTCCAATGTCGAGCAGCTTATCTTTCTATTCGTGCAGAAGTTGGTGGACTAGCCATCAGAGATGTTTTAGATGACATTGTTCTGTCAGGCAGTGGGCTAGATTTAATGACTGTGGCCACATGCCCTTTCCAACTCCAGATCTAATGATCTGGAGTCTAAGCTCTTGGGTTTCTCCTTGGGGGCCCTGCACGGGGAGGAGGATGAAGGGAGGTGGCAGTCCTGGCATACAGATGGGCACGTCTCTGATGGTGCGGGTTCAAATCTAGTGCTTTCCTTAGCTAGCTTTGTGATTTGAGACAGCTACTTACTCTTTCCAAGCTTAAACTTTTCCATCTGTAAGAGAAGCTGGATTAGATAATCTCTCTCCCTCCCTCTCTTTTTTTACTGTGGTGAGAAACATATAACATGAAATCTACGTTTTAACAAAGTTTTGAGTGTCCATGACAGTCTTGTTAACGATATGCTCATTTGTAAAAAGGATCTCCAGAAGTTTTCATCTTGCATGACTGAAACTCTACGCCCATTGAAGAGAAACTCCCTTGTTTCCCCCTCCACACGGCCCTGGCAACCACCATTCTACTTTTTGCTTCTAAGAGTTTGACTACTTTAGATACCTTCTATAAATGAAATCATACAGTTTTTGTCCTTCTGTGACTGGCTTTATTTCATTTAGCATAATGTGCTCAAGGTTCATCTACATTACAGTTCATGTCAGGATTTCTTTCCTTTTTAAGGCTGAATAATATTCCATTGAATGCAAAGACCACATTTTCTTTATCCAGCCATCTGTTGATGGACACTTAGGTTGTTGCCATCCCTTGACTGTTGTGACTAATGCTCTTTGAGATCCTGATTTTAATTCTTTTGAATAAATATCCAGAAGTGGGATTGCTGGATTGTAAAGTGGTTTTTTTTTAAATTTTTTGAGAAAACTCCATATTGCTTTCCACAGTGGCGGCACCATTTTACTTTCCCACCGACAGTCCACGAGGGCTCCAATTTCAGCAAAGGAAACAATCTACAGAGTGAAAAGGCAGTCTATGAAATGGGAGAGAATATTTGCAAACTATCTGATAAGGAGTTAATATCCTAAATACATAAGAAACTTCTACAACTTGAGAACAAAATACCAAATAACCCAGTTAAAAAGTGGATAAAGGACTTGAACAGACATTTCTCCAAAATGGATATACAGTGGCCACCAGGTGTATGGAAAGATGCTCAGTATCACTAATTAGTAATGGAATGCATATCAAAACCACAATGAGATATCACTTTATACCTGCTAGGATGGCCATTATCAAAAAAATAGACAATGTCTTAAAAGTAATTTCTACTTTGACAGCCTGTGATTCTAAATTTAGAATAACCAAAAACACTGAGTCACAAAGGATGCTACAAATCTTATATATATTTTATTTGTAGTGATGCCTGAGGACCTGATTCAGTGTCTCTACTTTTGATTTGCACACAATTTTAAGGAGCATGATTTTTCGATTTCTGGCATGTTAACAGTTTATATGAAATTAATTAAGAGGAATAGAGATGCCCAGAGTAGCAAACAGATGACACTGCAAAGTGACTTCACAACAGAACAATGAGAGGAGTTAAGCACAAGAATTTTCAATCCACAGTTGATTGACCCCATGTAATGCTTAGTCCAACAAAAGTATCATTGCATCACAGCACATTATTTAATGTGCATAATGTTCCTGGTTTCTTTAAGAAGGCAAATGATAAAATCCTGAGTTGCTCTAAGTAGGCAAACTTAAATGAATTAAGACCATCTGTGAAACAGGATGAGGAGGGGCTGAGAGCCTGGAGCCTTTTAGACCTGAGTCTGGATCCCAACTCCATCACTTACTAATAGTGAGAACTTGGGTCTCTATTTGTTTTTCTGTAAAACAAGGTTGGTAATACCACAAAGAGCTCTAGGGAGGATTCAATAGGATCATAATGTTTATAATGTGTGCGGCGCATAGTGAGAACTCAGTGATGTTGGCTGCTGCTCTGATGAGGACGACTGGCAGAAAAATAGTGAGGGTTGTGTATCTACCATGCAAGAAGGGTTGGGGAAGAGAGCAATCTGGGTGCTCCCTCAGACAACGTGGAGGAGGCCGACGCAGAGGGGACTAACAGGGTCCACTTCCAGGGCTTCTGTTACTTTTAAGAGCATCAAGCTCTCTCCTACCCTCTTGGGCTAGCAAACTTTTAAAACCTTTAAAAGCTTCCTTGTTCCAGACCTTGGGTTTCCATGATGCACAGGGACAATCTATCCTCACAAACTTTTCTGTAGAGAAAAATGATTTGGCACATGCTTTCCTGTTAAAGCAACTAATGTGCCATCTCTCCCAAGAATGCATATATTGTATAAATTTGTGCTGCAGAGGATAAGGCTTCAATCAAGGGAGTGAATCAACTGCCAGCAAAATTTCAGGCACGGGTTGGCAGAAGAGGACAAGGCATGTTTAGAAGTCTGGGTCTTCTTGGACACTTTAAGTTATTTTAAATATAGGTTGAGATCATATGCATACAGTATAGCCCTAAAATGTATCAACATATAAAACTGTTAGTAAACAATATCATCTCACACAGGTATAAGAGGAAACGTTGAGAGAGGAGAAACTTTGCCGTCAAATGATTTTGTAGAAAGAATGCTGGGGGAACTTATAAAGAAAAATCTTTCATATTCTTTCTTCAGTTACTAAGAATTCACTGCTTCCTTAACAAAGAAAATAAGTTGATTCATATTATTAGAAAGCAAATGTGCTCTTAAAAAAAACTAGTTTAATCCCAACAATTTAAATAAAGATTGGACTTTCTAATTATCTATGTATCTTTATTTCGAACTGTGATAGAGAAACCATATACAAACATATTTGCATATAAATGTGTGTACATATGTTCAAAGGTTCAGATATAAAGTATATAGCCACACAAATGATGCCTGTGACATCATGTCAGCTGTGACGAAGTGAGAGAGTGGCATGGACATATATACACTACCAAACATAAAATAGCTAGCTAGTGGGAAGCAACTGCATAGCACAGGGAGATTAGCTCGGTGCTTTGTGACCACCTAGAGGGGTGGGATAGGGAGGGTGGGAGGGAAGGAGATGAAAGGGAAAATATATGGGAACATATGTATATGTATAACTGATTCATTTTGTTATAAAGTAGAAACTAACACACCATTGTAAAGCAATTATACCCCAATAAAGATGTTAAAAAAAATAACCAGCTAAAAAAAAAAACAAAAACAAATGATGCCTTATTTCAACACTTAGATAAGTGAATTCTTTATGTAAGCATAGTATATGCCAGTTAAAGCAAATACTGTGTACACCAACTACTTCAGTGGAAAATCCTTTTAAAATATGTTATTCTACTCTGGCCCATCTTACACAGAGCTATTAAATATATCCTGACATTTTGTGGTGAACTCCACGTCAGCAGTACGAACATTGACTACCATGCTGTGCTGTGAGATTTTCATTGGTCCAAGTACTACCTGGGCCAGTTGACTGTGTTTTTTCAATTTTGCTCCTTCTAAACATTTAGCAACAAGAATTCACAGAGCTCAAACAAAATTAAACCCTTAGATTAACAGCACAAAACCAACAAATATGGGCAAAAAGCATGTATGTGTTGGGTGGGAGTGGGGAGTTGTTGGTGAGAGCACATCCTGAGGGTCTCCATGGGGCCAAATGACCTTGGGTGGCTTGGCTATTGGTCACTTGGCCCATTCCCAGGAGGTGATGCAGCATAATAGTTAGGATTCTGGGACTGGATCCTGCTTTCACTCCTTTTTGTGTGTCCTGGGACAATGTATTTAATCTCCCTGAATGTTGCTTTCCTCATCTGTAAAATGGGCACAGCAATATTGACTGTCTGGCTGGGTTACTGTGAGCGTTAAATGAGCTGAGTGAAAAATTCTCAGCTCAGTGCCTGGCCCCTGTGACCATTCACGACAGGCAGCAATGTTATCACTTCCTTTAGGCCTTTCGGACCTGACCATCCCAGGTAACTTACACCCCTCCACTCACAGTCACCTCTTAACCTCCTTCCTAGACATTCTATATAGACCCTATTTTATTTGTGCATCTTTCAAAGTGATCTCTCTCAGGTAATAAAATGCATGCTCCTCTGTTCACTCCTAGAACAGCACCAAGCATTTAGTAGGTGCTCAAGGAACACTTGTTTAATGATGAAAGAATGAATTTCCTGATGTGAGGCAGACAATGGAGCTCCACTCCTGCTATGAATCTTAGGGGACGGCAAGATCCCTTAGTCCACCCTGATTGTGCCATTCTCAGAACTTTACAAGCACCTGGGACAGTGATGAAACCCGGCCTGAGATTGCTCACTGCCTGCCTCATGCAGCCCAGTGAGAGTACGGCAGGTGGGGACAGGGGAAGCTGGATAAGTGGAGGTCTCTCTTCAGCACCGCTGGGTATGTCAGTGCCCGCCCCGCAGCTGGGTTTCTCCCAGCACTCAGGTCACACTCGTCCAGGCTACTGTGTAGGGAGAGTAAAGGACTACTTGTGTTCTGCAGTTCCAGGGCCTAAGGCAAGGCCCTGTCTCCTCTCAAGTTCTCTCTCAAATGCCAGTGGAGCTTTTGTATGCTTCAATAATCTTTTAAAGTTTGGGTATCTGTCAAAATGCAAAGCCAGGACACCATTTTTACTCCTTAGAGTAAATGTGGAGTTTAATTTACAGATCTTTTGGAATGGGGGTGAGGATCCGGAAAAAGAGAGATAGGAGAGAGCCATTGGGCAAAGCATGCAGAACTTTGCCAATTTTCTTATTTTGCCTAAGGCCTATCTTGCCCTCGGGCACCTGTAAGCAAATAGCCTCAAATGTAAAACACCTTTAGTCCTGTAGTTCAACAATTGTTTGAGAAACTTTTTGTAGCAAAACCCTAAGAGGTTACAATTTTGCAATGTTTACTGTTAATCCAAGGAAGGTAGAACTCTAGTTGGAGTTGTTTGGGACCCTGAGAGTAACTACAAGAACAATGCTTTTCATACGCCAAAAATGGTCAGTCCTCGAAGATGAGGAATAATATGATTTGATGAAGAATGAGAGAATCCTTTTGGAAAACCTTAGTTTGGCCACTGGGTTGACCATTAATTTTGGGGAAATAGAACTATACTCCAGGGTTCAAGAAATGATGAAGATGGAATCTCTAACCCAGATTTTATGAGAACAAAAAACTTATGAGAACAAAAAATTATAAAGCATGAAACAAACAAATTTAAGCAAGGAAACAAGGTGCAAGCCTGCCCTGGAGTTAGCACAAATTCCATCCCACCACTCAAGCTACAAGCTTCCCCAGCCCATCAATGATTGGTCAGAAAGTCTATCCTTATCACCAGTATTTTGGCTTCAGGATGGCCAGTTTCCTCTATATACCAGGGCTCACATCTGTGTCAGATATTTTAGAAAGATCTCCATCAAAATGATTTGAAATCAAACGGTTTTTACCTCTCAAACTCTTGTTTTCATCCATGCCAGATTACTGTGTCTATTTATATGCACATATTTATATATATGAATATTTTATTCCTGTCTTCCCTTAATTATTTATTCAATATTTAAAAATCTTTACTAGATGCTTCTAGTGCATCAGCGTGCCTTCTTTGAAGGATTCAACCCACATTTGGATGTATAAGGATGTAGAAGAATCCCTTGGTTTTATAGTCCTTTCATACACAAATACCTATCCGTGTACACCTGTGGCCTTTAAGCCTCCTCATGTTCATAGATCACAATGGAGGAATTTATGATTTGCATCTCCTAACCATGCAAGTGTCTTCCTTCTAGCTAGCATCTGGAATGAGAAAAATGGATGGAATTCCTATTTTTTCATGTTCTCTTAGGGAATATGAAGGGAAATGGTGGAAATGAAGGCTTAGAAATTCTGTATCTCAATATATAAAACTTGTCCACCATCGGTACTCTCAGTCTTGGGGCATGGAAGGGACCTGGCCAGAGTGGCCCCAGCTACCAGGAAGGAATGGAAGAAGCTCTCAACAGCTCTTGTTGTCAAGATCTAAGGAGTGAATTTGTTCTCCATCTGTGATAAAATAAGGTCTCATTTCAGGTTCATGGTTTCTTTAAAATATGAACAAGGTGAGCTTTAGAAGATTCAGGATTTTTTCTCCCTCTGAGCCTTCCCAAGCTGCACACTGTCTTTAAGAATCAGGTCAAGAATGACCTCCTTCCCGTATAACTGACCTCATGGGACTCCATCTATTTTGCAGTCCCTCCAATGGGCACCGTGTGGACCAGCTTCATGCATTTTCTGCAAGCAGCTGTGGATTGTCTTCCAGCTATATCAGCTGTAGATGCTATTTTGTGTGTGAGTCAAAGAATCTTGAGGACAAATAATCCTTTTCAGTTATTGATTGTCATAATAATTCACACAACTTTTTATGTTTAAAAACACATGGTATGAATAAGAGGGAAATAAAGTTGTGTCCTCTATCCAAATACCATCCCTCTGACTTGCCCTGAGGATACCTGAAATTTCTACCAGTAGTCAGTCATTAAGAGATTTCTGATTTAAGGCATTGATCTGTATTGGGAGAAAGGACTTAATTGTGAACTAATATATTCAATCAGTTAATCACTCAAAGATTTCTACTGTGCACTTACTGTACAAGGCACACTGCTGGGCAGACATGGGGTGTGGTACAAAGTGGAGTAGACATTGCCTTTGCAATCCAGGAGTCTGGTTGTCATCACTCATTCTCACTAGTATCTGGTTCTCCTCACCTCGGGGGTGGGGAGACACGTGGTAGAGCTGGTTGCATTTGCTGTGTCCTTGTGTTGGGCGCAGGGCATATGATGAGTTTGTTAATGAGTTGTGGCAAAAAGTTCTGTGTGTTACTTCCAGGCTGGAGCATTTACATGCTGGTGTGAGACCCTCTTCATGACTGGTGACCAGCAAAGTGTGAGGTGGTGGCTGCTCCATTAACCTGGCCCCCAAGTGACGGCCATTAGCTGAACCCCTCAGCTGATGGATAAGGGGCATGAGGGAGACAAAAGCCTTTCCTGTCGAAAAACTTGGGGACATCAGTGGCAGCATAGCCTCGCCTCTTTTGACTGATGCAGGAAGCTTATCCTTGTAAGACAGGAACAAAACGTGTGCATAAATGACTGTAATACAAGCAAGAAAGTTCTAAGGGAGATATAGCAAAATTCTTATGGAGAGAGATGCCTCAATGTGTAGAATATCAGTGAAGGTCCAATGAAAGAAGTTACAAGTGGGCTAGGACAAGCTTAGAGAAAAACAGTGATTCAGACAAGAGCATTCCAGAAACTGCTTGAGCCCAGGTCTGGAGGGAGAGAGAGTTAACATTCATAGAATGTTCATAGAGAATAATTCAGATTGAATCACAATTACACTACTAATAACAAGCTGCCATTTATTGCATGTGCTCACCATGTGCCTGGTTATGTGCCAAGTGGTTTGTGTGCATTACTGCCACCAACCTTCACAATGTCCCTGGAGGTAGGTACTACCTCCATCCTAATTCTGTGGTTGAGGAAACTGAGGCTTGGGGAGGTCTAGTGAGGTGCTCGAGGTCCCACAGCCAGCTGGCCTCACTGCAGAGACTCAAATCACAGCCTGACCCCATTGGCCCTGGTCTCAACCACAGTGCGGTTCTGCTTCTGAAAGCAGGCATCTTAGCAGTTGTTGAATGGAGGGGGAATCTAGGGTTATGTGTTATTAGCAAGATTCAATTTATCTGTTAATGCAGCTGCGCCACTGCTACTGCGCAGGAAACGAGCCTTTCCAGGATGGGACCCACGGAGGTGAGCTGTGATGGGGAGAAGCCAGGTATAGAGCCAAAGCTTGGGCCCATTAGGGGGTGCCGTGTGCCTTCAGACTACAAGGTTGTGGTTGGCCCTCATTTTCCAAGATCCTCCTGAGGTCTTTGAATTCTAGAGGACACTGCAGGAAACAGCTCTGACTCCAGGTGTCTTGAAAACTGAGTTCCTTGTCACTGACCCTCACTCTACCCTGGTCCTCCCTTTACTTTTATTACCATCTCCCCTCCCATCTACTGGTTTTGGATATGAAATTTCCATGAGACATTTGACCCTTCAGTTTGGGTTTTAAAAGGCAGCCAGAAGTAATTTCCAGCTGCAATTTTTGAACCAACTCCAGCTAGACAGATGTAACTCCTCTTCCGGGTCTCCTCATCTACCCCAGAATAACTCACCACCATCAATTTCACCTCCACAATTTGGCTTATGTTCTTTTCTCTGCAGACTTGAATCATCCTTTTTTGTTAATGCAGCTTGCAACTCTGAACCCTACAGCACCTCTCATTTCTGGGCCAAACAATCTCCTCTCCTTCAAATAGACCCTAAGCTCATTGAGGGCAGGCACTGTGCCTTCTGCTTCACTTACAGCACTTCATACAGTCCTGGGGATGGGTCAAGGGCTCAGTGAAGGCCTCGGCTGCCCCAAGTGCATTTATTTCCATCCTTTCTGATGTCATGGACTGACATCTTCTTCTTATTTTTCTGTGTAACCACTAAAACACCCTAACATCTGAATCAGCTCATTTGAACCCTAGTTTCTTTGAAACCATTTATTTTGAAGGCTTTTAAGTCAGTTATGGGTCCGGATTACAGCTTCATAGTTTTCTAGCTAAGGTATCTTGGGGGAGTCACTTGAGCAGTCACCTCAGTTCTCTTCATCTGCAAAATGGGAAGATAGTGATGGCAACCATGTACTATTATGTGAGGACGGATGATATACAAAATATCCCGCACAGGGTACAGATCAGATACTTTGTGGGTTTTTAATCCCCCACTCTTCCTCTCTTACACTTTCAAGGCTCCCTGGAAACAACCTGTTTCTTCCTCATCCACTAAATCCACCTCTCCTTGCCCCTACTGAGTTCCTTTTTTTTTTTTTCAGCCTGTTTAAACCCAGTGTCTCAGTACCCTGGGAAGAGGGGTCTGAATGTGTTGCTAAGGAAGGTCATGACCACAGGCAAACAGCTCAGTGAGGAGCCAGCAGCAGCCCAGCTCCATCAGTGAGCGGCCCAGGATTCCTGCACACTCAGAAGTGTTATCAAGTTGCAGGGAATTTGGTAGCGCTAATCAAACATTTGCTGTGCACCACCTGGAACTGGTGTGTACTTTAAGCTAATGTCTGGCTTCAGATTGGATGCTGGTGATTAGAGCAGTAAATTAGCCCCACTTCGTGGTTGCAGGTTTTCTTGGCCCACTTAGCGCATCAGAGCAGATTTCAGAGTGCAGATGTTTTTCTGCTTTCCTTTTCATCTCTAAGGAGAACAATTACAATATCCTGATGTTCTCCTGCCATCCAATTATTCCCATTTTGCTTCTGTGCTTTAGCTCACTGATCACAAAAGGCAGGTGAAGCTTGCCCTGGTCATCTTTGCTGGAAGGTGCCATCATTGTGGTAACCAGCATGTGGTTTTCAGCTGAGTGAGACCACAGTTGAGGTCTCGCTCAAGTCATAAGGGAGCTTTCACCTTTAATTGAGGATAACTGGCCATTTGGGTTTACCCCACATGCCCATCTCTCCCCAACATGCACAAGTACACATACTCTCCTGGGTCCTCAGTTTCCTTGTGGTTTTCCACTTGAACGTGAGATGCAAGACAGATCACCATAGGGCCCATGGCTGGGCAGCTGAGGAGTAGAGAGACAGAGCACCTTGCGGGGGCAGTTGGCTACATACCACCCAGCAGAGGGCAGCAGTGCCTAAGAGTCGATCCTAAATCCATCGCTTTATTCAGAGACAGGCCAAGGCAGTGGGGGTGACTTTGGGGCATTCCCATGGAAGTGGGGGATGTTTCCTTTGTGAAGGCTGTGGGCCGATTCCCACTGAGGATCATAGAAAATCCTAGAGCCACAAAGCCCTTTAGAGAGCAAAGGTTCCAATCCCTTCACTTTACAGCAGGAAGGTTTGTTCCTGAATTCCCAGGCTGGTCGTGGGTGGGTCCATGCTGCTCTTCATTTTGAAGGTGAAATCAGCTGCTGGAGGTGGAGCCAGCATGTCACAGTCAGCAGAAGAGAGAGTCTATGAGGCTCCCTCAAGCTCTTACTCCTCCTCTTGTGCAGTGGGTCAGGGCTCAGTGGTTTAAGAGGAAAGGCAAAGGCTTCTGGACTCAGCTCTCTCATTTTCAAGCAAATGTAATTTACATCCAGTCTCTACTTCTCTGTGTAGTGCCTATGCTAGTGCATCTTGTATATAAGAGAAATTCTTTTCCACCTCTACTCAACCCAGAAACTTTCCTTGGCTCTCTAAACTTGTTCATTTTCTGGTGATTTACCCTTGATATTCGTCCTTCTCCTCAAATCCATCCTGCAAACGAAACTCAGATTAACCTCATTCACCCTTCTCATCTCATCTCACTGTCAGATGTCCCTTGGGAGCTGCAGGGAAGAGATGGGTCCAGAAGTGGAGAAAATAAGCCCGGGAATGCAGAGCCCAGGGCAGCCACCCAAGGATATTTTTCAGATTGTTCTTCTGTAACCTCCAGCAGGGATAATGATTTAGACGGTTTGAATTATGGGACAACTTGGGGTAAGATTAAGCCTGGGTTGAGGGTCTAAATTGGATCAAGAGCATCATGAGGGTTTGAATACCTGGAGGCCCATGAAAGGAGTCCCAGGAGGGTGGGGAGAAGTAGAGAAGGCAAGGGAGGTGGGAGTATAACAAATATAAATCTTTCCCATACCAAAGTTTTGTCTAGGGCCATAAGGGAAGCTATAGAAAAGAGTCCTGCACTGGCTGTGTAGTTTTACTACAACTCTCAGCCTCTGGGATTCTATGAACTGGATGGAGTTTTGAATCACCGTCGCCTAAAGTAGCTTCTGTATGGTCATTGTGTTTTACACCTGGAGCTGAGCTGGTTTAATATACAGTGGGCCAGCTTCTTCTATTTTCAACAGACAGTTTGCACAGAACCTCCCAGGTACTTCTGGGAGCTGCATGGGATTATGGGAAAAGCAATAAACTTGGAATCAGAAGACCTGGGTCTTGGTCTTACTTTTCTCAATAATCCATCGTGTGATCTTGGGCAAGTCACTTTCCCTCTCTAGTTTTTAATTTGCTTTTCTGTCCAATATAGGCATTGGAATACATCCGGTAAGGCAAATGTGTAGCACAAATGGAGCTAGGCAGTCCACGCCCATAGCACATAGTGCTAATAGATCATTTTTCCTACTGAACTAGACTCAGAATCCTTTTCAACACAGCATTTGAAACAGCTATTATCAACCAAATAGAGCTCTTTCTTGAGACCAAACTGTTGCCATCACTTGTTTAGACAATTTTAAAGGTTCTTGCAGTTCTAAACTAAACTCTTCCTCTGCCAAATATTACACAAGACTGACATAGCCATAGAAAAAATTGATATCTAGCAGCTCTTTTCAAAAGAGCTGCATGAAGTATAAAAAGGAACATCTGAAAATATTGGTGTCATTTAATCGATTAGAAGTCTTTAAGAAGTGCCTACCACGTGCCTAGAACTTTCATAAGTTCTTTACAGAGAGATTAGACCTAAAATACAAATATTTCAGGGACTAATGACATCTGACTTAAACTCACTCCAAACCATACGGGCATATAGTTTTTTCTAATAATGCAAGGTAGGTAATCATTTAGTCTCCACGTAGCAAAAGTGGGGTGAAGAGAGTTAAGTACTGTGAAGAATCTGGGAGACATAATATGGTAGCTAGGTGTTTTGCAGACCAAGCCATATAGATTAACTCTAGCAAAAATGCCTTTTGCATGAAGTCTTCCCTTATAGCTTCAGGTAGAATGAAATCCCACTGTCCTTGACACCCATTGTACTACTCAATACGTTCTACCATGTACTATCTTTCCCTTAAAAGTACAAGCTCTTTGAAGGTAGAGCTTGTGATTAATTCTTCCCTATATCCCCAGCATTGAGCACAAGTATTACTCCCAAATGTTACTTGAATTGAGTTGAAATCACAATTTTTGTCTCCAGCCAGTCTGTCCCTCAAGGAGTTTATAGTCCATATTATTAGATCCCTAAAAGCTATGTCCAAGACACACTGAAGAAGAAAAAATAAAATATTGACTCAAATGCTGAAGCCCTCAATTGGTTCAGGTCAGGATCTAAAAGCAAAGGAAATAGATCAGATCCAGCCCTGTGTCTTCGTGGCTTATGCAGTTTTAGATGACCCCAATCAAGAGACCATAGAAAACTAAACTCATGAGGTCTTTCACTTCCTGATCCTTAACTTCCTCAACTATAAAGTAAGAGGCTTGGTCAAGAATATGTCTTGTCTCATCAAATGATGAGATAAAACATGAGACAAAACATCAAATGATGTTTTGATTTGAAGAGTGCAATTATTTATTAAACAACTATATGCCAAACATCACTATCCAACTGCACTACATGGTAAGATGAACTCAGGCCTGCTGGGTTCTGCCCCACCAGAGAGATCAGCTCCAGCTGGTGGATGAGATAATTCACTGTCCAATAAAAGTACAGAAACTGGCTGGCTTCATCTATGGAGGGAGGTTGATCAGAAGAGTTCAAGAGCACCTTCCTCAGAGGACTCAAGCTATAAAGCTATAGGTAAGATTTCTCTTCTGAGGGGGTGAAGGCCTAACAAAGCCCAAGAAAACTCAAGAATGTCTACAGGTCATAGATCCAGGAGCCCAGAGCTGAGCAAGGCAGCCCCATAGCTATCAAACAACTGTAGAGTTGACAAAGCATTTCCACAAATGTGAGCACTTTTGATCCTTGACCACAATGGTAAGAGTTGTTATTTCTGTTTTCTAGATGAGGTAACTGATATTCAAGGAGGTTAACAAATAGTTAAATTAATTTTGAGAAAGAAAAAAAGAGCAGTCTCTGACATCTGAAAGCTAGCCTGGCACTCACAGCTAGGTCATGCTATTCTCCTGATGGACATAAATGATCTCACAGAATACTAACCTCATACAAGTTTATTCTGAGACCATGATAAAATGAGACAAAGCAAGGGTACTTTAAATTTTATCTAAACACTGACAAAAACAAGGCCACCATGCCACCCACAAATACTAAAAACCCACTTAAAATGAGTGACTTCTACTTCTTTACCAGTTACAGATTTTTCCTTGTTCTCACTGTACATGAGATTTATTAAGATACCCAATCATAGACTTTTCCCCACTTTCTGATAGCATCCAATCTAGAGCAAACCTTCATTTCCTTAAACCCTGTCTCAAATCACCCAACCTAGCCTGAAATTCTACAATCGGTTCTTTCCAGCACCCTTTTCCTGAGATGACAGTGCTTCGTCATGATGCGCATTCTTCCTTGCTGCAAAGAGTAATAACCCCAACATGTACAACTACAGGTGTGTTCCTGGTAGTCTTTGGCTGGAGGATATTAAAAATTTCCATAAGGTTAAATGGGCTGCCATGGTCACACAGTTAGTGAGGACTGGTCTTATTCTTTCCTGGGCACTACACCACTGAACAAGGTTAACCCTGCTGCCACCATAGGAGAGAGGCCTGGAGATTATAGTGACAGCCATCAGGAGATAGTTGCAAGGCACTGGGGATTTACTAGAGAATGAATCATCTTAATACTTCCATTTGAGTCTATATTTCAGTTTTTCAAATCCCTTTCAAATCTAACTATCTTGTTTGAACCTTATATTACTCTAGTGAAGAACATGGGATGGGCATTACTGTGTCATTTGGCAGGTGAGATGGAAAGTGATTTGCATACGATCTCCTGGCTAGTTAGTGGAGAGCTCCTCCTTTCCTTATCTACCACAGTACTCCTACAAGTCAAATGGAGTACTTGCTTAACATTCTTTTTGGCCATGGTCAAGTCCTGTGATAAATGAAAAATCAGAGGATGAGAGACTTGGTGGGGAAGATTTTATCTAAAATGGGCATGAAATTTTAACATAATCATACACTTAGTGTAAGCAAATAATTATGAAGCATCAGTAAAATTTGGCATGCTCATAGGCCTCTTTAAGAGATGGATGGGGCTCAGATTACAGAAGGTAACAGTTTGGATAAAGCGTAAATAAGGTATTTTGTTCAGGTCTGGGAGTCACATTTTAGAGGATCAGTGGGTAGCACGTTTGTAGCACATTCAGAGGAGACTGTGCTTTGTGAAGAATGGCTTTGAAACCAGGTCACAGGAAGAATGGTTGAGGCAATGGTGGCAGGGAATGGAGAATAGTTACATGGTGGAGACATGATTGTTGTCTTCAGACATGGGAAGGCCATCACATGGAAGAGAAAATAGATTTTCACTATGTTACTTTGGAGGCAGAATTAAGACCAGTGGGTGGAATTTATAAGAAGCCAGCTTTTGGCTCAATATAGGAAGTGCCTTTTTAACATGGAGAGCTGTCCAACAATGTAGATGTCAGCAAGCTTACTATTCTTGAGGGAATTTAAGTAGAACCCGGAGGACTTTTGTCAAGGACACTTGAGAACAGATCCTGTACTGGGTGGAAGTTTGTATTCTGTGACACCTATGGTTATTCCATCTCTAATGTGCCCATCTGGGTTATTCTAGGCACTAGATGGGATGAGGGTGGGGTGGAGAATTCAAGGATTAACATGATGTAGTCACTTTTCTATCTTGTGTTTTTATGTGAAAATTCATTACCTTGGATTTTAATTTGATTAGCTCTTTGCTCAGGTATCATCTCCCCATCAGATTCATTTGATAAAAATGTATTGCACACTGATGTTTTCCAGGCTCTATGGATACCTTGGTAAAAAAAAGAACAGGCATGGAACCTCTTCTCCTAGATTTTCATCAAGATCTTAAACTTGAAAGCCATAACTCTATTATTATCTACCTTTTTACCTCCCAAAGAGCATCAGTAAAATGTCAGCCCATAAATGTGGCTGCATATGCAAGAATAAATAAGAACTCAGGACAATTGATGTCCAACTCCAGACACTTGCTGAATCACCTACTTCTATCATGTTGTCTCAGAGTTTTAAAGGAAAAACTACTTCCAGAAGTCTTTGAAGTCAGTTTTCACTAGACATAGGGGATGGCAATCCAAGTTCAAGTCTAAATGTTAACTCTGTTGTAGCTCACAGATTCTTCTCAAGAAGTAGTTCTCCAAAGATTTTACTTTGGAGATGAGGAATAAAGGAAGCTGTCATCAGACCCCTTTATCAGTAATTCAGTTCAGTTCTGTTCTATTCAATTCACTTTTAATGAGAGCCCTTAAGGCAATGTGTTAAATACTCCAGAGAATTCAGAAACAAATAAGACCTAGACCCTAGTCTTAGGAACTTACTGTCTGGTTTGGAACCCGCAGATAAATAACTGTAAATTCAAAGTAAATTATCTAAGTGACTTAGGAGAGAAACAAAGAGATAGAGATTATAGTAGTTTCTGTGTTCAAGAAGGGAATGGCAATTTCACAGCAATTTTGAAGGATACATACACTTTTATGGTACTTGTGCGGGGAGAACATTTCAGGAAGATGCATGAGCTTGAGAAAACCACAAAGATTGGAATTTGTGGGATGTCTTTGGAAAACAGTCAAGATCTCTGCAATTGGGAAGTTGAGTAGTCAATGATGGGAAGTAAAACAGAAGATGGGGCCACAGAAGACAGAGGCTTGGATCCCCAGACCAAGGGTTTCTTTCAAGTTCTGTAGGTAAAGGAGAATTGTGGAAAGCTTTCATCCAGTGAAGAGAAATAATCAGAGCCATAGCATAGAAAAGGTGCATCTGGCAGTTTTGTATGGATTGAAAGTGAGAGTGACAGGGCAGGTGTCTAAGAGGGAGAGAAGCGCCAAACAAAAGGACTGGAACGTGAAATGGAAAGACAAGGAGGAATCTGAGATACTAAAGAGGGAGAATCTACAAAGCTTAAGCTTTGGAATAAATGTGGCTGGGGAAGGAAAGGGGGAGAAGGGAGAAATGGTGGGGGGAAAAGAGCTAGGTTAAGAGTAAATAGGAAGGGCCGGGTTTTAGACAGTGGTTTTGAGGTGTTGCTAGGACTCCAGGCTGAGAGTTTAGTTGGTGGTTGGAAGCCAATGTCCAAAGCTTGGGAGAGGACTTGGGATTAGTTTCAGGAATTTGCAAGTCACCTGTGTAGAAGCCAATGTTATATGAAAAGATGTAATCATCAAGGGATTAAAGGTAGGGGTTCTCAGTGGTTTGGGGGAATATCTGTGTTTAGGGAAGAGAAGGCAGTAAAAAAAGACAGACAGTGAGGTTTGTGATGAAGAAGTTGAGCAGACAACAGTAACCAGAGGAGGCATTTCAAGAAAGGCAGGCTGGTGGTCAATAGATTCAACTAGAAATAGCTTTGAGGTTTGGCAATTACAGATATTTTGGAATCCTTTAGAAAGTAGCATCAGCACATAGTGGAGGAAGCAGCCAGACTGTATGGGGTTGTTTGTGCTGTGGAACCAATGATGTGACCCACATTTCCAAGGGGTTAGGAGGTGAAGGAACATTTTGAGAGGATAACATCAATGACACAATTTTTTATTAAAATAGGACCCATTTTTAGGAAGCTAAAGAGAAGCTAAAGGTGTGAGCAAGAGAGAAGAACAAAAATCTAGTTGTAATTGTCTCTTACTGAATGGATGTTCAGAAGTCAGGTATGAGGCTGCCATCCCCCTTCCACAAATAATGCCTAGCCCCAAAACCGTGCCATGGGTGGCTCACTCATCCTCTCCTCTTGGGATGCTCCCACCCTGTGCCCACCCAACTACTGCCATTGAGAACTGTCTTTAAACGTCCTACCGGGCAGTGATCTCTCTTTTCTCTGCATCATCTATAGCCAGCCAGTTTAGCCTGAAAAGATTTTCTTCACCGAATGAGTTTTTCTTTCCAACTAGACTCATGAGAGCTAGGGGCAGGTTCATACTTCCCATCCAAGTACTAACCAGGCCCGACCCTGCTTAGCTTCTGAGATCAGATGAGATCGGGCGTGTTCAGGGTGGTTCGTCCATAGACTTTCCCTTGATTCTTAGTAACTCTTTGCAGAATGTGAGCACACAGCAGGTGCTCAATAATATCTTAGAGTCATAGAGTTGAGAAAGTTGAGAAAGTGCAACTACCTCATTTTCCTGATGCGTAAATTGAAGTCTGCAGAGGTTTTTAGGACTTCATTTACTCATTCCATCTGAGCATTTATTTGTGGCAGAGACTGTGCAAGGTACTCAGGGCTTCAGGAGACAAAGAGATTCACAATGTAGTCTGGAAGAGAGACATGTAAACAGCTTGGCAAAGTATAAATTGTACAAAGGAAAAGGGTGGTTTGTACAAGCTGAAGCAGGAGGAGGGGCTGTTAATTCAATCTGAGTAGTGAGGTCAAGCCCAGAAAAAGTATCAGAGAGGACGAGCTGTTTGCCCTGTTCCTTAAAGAAAGATGGAGAACTTAAGTCTTGTTAGTGTCCCTGCCTGGCTGTAGCCCAAATCTCCCAGAACCACACTGTCACTCTTCCATCTTGGGCATTGGTTAACTGCCTGATTGAGCAACCAGTGGCTCTGTCCCCGGCCACAGTTTCCCACCCTGCTCTGGCCAAGTATGTGAACATGCACTGCTGCTTGTAGATATTTGGGTGACAGAAGGAGTTCTTAGGGAAGGGGAGAAGCATAATGGCAGTGGTGAGACTGCCTAAGATTGGATGGAGAGCATGGGATAAAAGGGAAAGTGTTAAGGAAATGTGATCATGGATTGCTCACAGAGCCTGTCCTGCACTCCCCCGGTGCTGGTGGTTCAGTAGCATTATCTTTTTAAATGAGTGTGTGTGTTTTCAAGAGTCTCTCTACTTCAAAAACAAAGGGCTCAGCCTTACCCAAGGATTGTATCTTTTGGTTAACTCACAAATGGCATCTGTTTGGGACCAGATACTTTTGGTCTGAGTTCCCCAGTCCTCTGTCCTGCAGTCCTAGAAGCTGGTTCTCTAGGTTAGAAGTCCAGATCAGCAAGAGGACTTCAAACAAGAGAAAGGGAAGGCAGGGGAGGGAGAGCTAGAGACAATTCCACATGGAAGGCTGCATTTTAGCAGCAAAAGCCTGATCAGCAGGAGATGATGTTGATTAGGTGTTGGCATCTCAGGGAGGGCTGAGGTTGGGAGTCTGCCACTGGCTTGTGACCACTAACAGCACAGGAACCCCATGTAGGGGCTGCCACATGTCTCTGGACTTCTAACTCCTCATCCTTAATGTGAGAGGTAGGTGGGGGTAGGGATGGAACAACCTCTGAGATCCCTTCCAACTCTGGTGGTCTCTAGGTTTCTAATCAGAACCCCAAGAAGAAAGCAGCTTGTCAATCTCATCTCAAGAGGAGTCAGAAAATATTTGGCTCTGGCTCTTTAGCATGGGAAGTGGTGGCCCACAGACATCACAGTTGAGATATTAATAGAGTATTCCAAATGTTATATTTGCATAGATGCACCACTCATTATGCAGATTGCCAATTATGAACTATTTGTTCTTTCTCTCAGGAGAGAAGTTGTTTATTTGCAAACTGCACGAGGTGACTTTGGGCAGCACGGAGACAAGGCTCACCCAGGAGGTCTCTGCACAGGGCTCTCTGCTATGACCTCCACTTGACAGGTTCTTAAAGAGCCAGGTGAAAGTCGCCAATGAGTGCCAGGTAGTGAGGTGATGAGAAGGAAACCAGTGACAGGATTTAAAGAGAAGGACCGAAATGAGAAGGTCTTGAGATTAGAGTGATTAAATGTCTAATGTGAAAGAGAAATAGTTTTGCTCTAAGTTAGGCACAATCCAAAATGTGCTCAGACATTTTGAGCTGCAGTACTTCTGGCCGAGCCAGGCAAGGATCAGGTCCCTTTCTCGCAATTAAAAAACCCCAAATTTTACAGTTACCTGCCACTTATTGAGCACTAATCTGTAGGGACACTGTCTTAAGTCCTTTACTTGGGTTAGCTCATTGAACTGCGTAGCTATTAGGAGATAGTGAAGCTTAGAGAATTTACATTTGCTCCCATGCTGACCTAGTATTTGATCACAGGCTGTCTGATCCTTGAGCCTGTACACTTAACCGCTACACTCTACTCTTCCTTGCACACAGTAATTTGATCATGGGCCATTTTTCTCAGGGCCGTATGTAAACCCAAGACAGAATTCTGAGGGCGTGTAGAAATACGAGCATCAGATACATACCCCAATTGTCCTCTATTAGACTCCAGGGTTTCACCTAAGCCTCTAAATCTGAGAGTCGCCTGGAATTGGCTCCAGAGGGAGCATGCAGGTAATTAATGAGTTTTTAAGAGGGGAAATGAGGGAGGGATGGAAGAACTGTTTGCCATGAAGAAAAAGAGGAGGCTGAGAAGGTGGCTATAGCTAATGTTGGAATGGATAAAATCATAGAGTCTTGGAAGAAGAAGAAATCTTGGAAGTCACCTCATCTAATGTCATACCTGGTGCAGGAACTAAAGAGCTCTGAGCTAAATAATGTAAATGTGTGAAGATGGTGGGAAAAGCTGTTTTCTCCCTGTAAGAAGACAGGGCAAGTGGAAGTCATTAAGTCTTCACTGACTGTATGTGTATGTGCCTAGACCTGGGCAGGATGTCATAGGGCATACACAGAAATAAACCTGTTTTGAGGGATGAGCTGGTTTAGTTGAGTTTCAAGACCGCAAAATGAAATAGACTTCAAAAGACCATCTACTAGTGACAGAAGTGTGGTCTGGAGCTGTCTAAGCTCCAGACCACACTTCTACCAGCTTCTGTCTAAGCTGGTAGCCACTGGCCACATGTGTCTATAGAGCATTTGAAATCTGACCAGTCCAAATTGTGCTGTAAATTTAGAGCTACATACAGTATTTCAAAGATTAGATTCAATAAATTATATTGTTAAATTTAATTTTATCTTTTTTTAAAACTTTCTTATATGTGGCTACTAGAAAATTTTAAATGGTGGCTCCAATTATATTTCTATTGGACAGTGCTGATCTAGATTAGATCCCAGCTGTCTAGGGTATAGTCAGTCCATGGATAATTAGTACAGGCCTCAGCTGGGAGCTTGTCAGAAATGCAGGCCCCACCCTGGGCTCTGGGCCCACTGAATCAAAATTTGCATGTTAATAGAAGCCCTACTTGATTCATAGCCACACTAGAGTTTGAGAAGCACTAGGTGTTACCAGTGTTCCATGTTTCCTTTGTGGGTTGATCTTTTCTAGTCTTTATACTTCAACAATGTCAGTTCTGACACAAACTACCTCAATGACCAAGAACAAGGTCCATCCTGAGTCTATACCTTAGATTTCCCATCTGTAACAAAAAATCAACTGCACTAGATGTTCTTAAAATCACCTCCAGCCCTGTCTATAATTGTAATGTAGAAATTTTGTTATTTGGTAGAAGTTAATTGTTCACTATAACATTTAATTTTAGAATCTCTAGTTCCCAAAGTCTTATCTAAGAAGATAACACTCTTCCAATCTTTTCAAGAACATTTCTTAACTGTGTATCAGATAACCCCGCCTCATGACCTTTTGAAAGCCTTATTCCAGTATTCATGCTCATCAGTGAATTTACTTGTAAAGCGAGCAGTGAAGAGTTTAATATTTGGAATATATGTATTGAGTAAAGAAAACAGTCAGACACAAGGGAATCCATTATTTACAACTGGACATCTTCTCTGGGCTAGATGTGCAAAATGGGCATTCATCAATTCTCCTCAGAAGATAGATAGTAAGCAAACATTACGGGAAGCAGAAAAGCATGAAGATAAAGAGTAGAGCATCTCAAGTTAGAAGGACTGAGATTTGTATCCAGGCTCTGCCTATATGTGTAATTACAGTTAAGTCATTTGACCTAGCTAAGCCTCAGTTTGTTTCTCTGAAAAGGATGAAATAATGTCACGGTTTATTCACTCATTAAGTTGCATAAGGATTAAAGTAGTTTAGTATAGTTTTAGTGTTTAATAAATACTAGTTATTATTATTTTTATTAATAGTTGAGACTAATATAAAGTGTGGCTAAGTAGGATGTGTGTGAAAAGAGCCATAGGACAGGGTCTACTAATTATAGTTGAACATCACATCAGAGAGGTGGAATTTGAAGTCATCATTCAAGTACTATAAGATTTGGAGAGATGGGTGAAAGGTGGTGTATGAAAGTCGTAGGCAAGTTTGAAGAGAGTCTAGTTTGGTGAACTGAAGTGTATAGGGGGAATTATGGTTGTAAAGGCAGGTTGGGTCATCCTTGGTTGTGGAAACATGTAGAAGAGGTATTTAAGAGCTACGGGATTAAAAACTGGAGGTTAACAATGAGAAAATGGGTGTCTACACTGCCCAGCCAGGGTGTAGAATCCCTTTACCTTTTCAGGTTTTGTTTTGCTTCAGGGACAACAACTTATTCCATCAACCCCATCTCTCTGGCCTGTCTTCCCCCAACCCAGCCACTGGCAATCAGTTCTCACTCACATGCTGACATTTCCTTGACACTCATTTCATGCTATTTCTTTATGGGGGCATCTGGGCTGACAATGCAAAGAGACTTTTCCCACATAATTGAAAGGAATTTCTGATTATGCGCAGAGATGTCAGCCACCATGAGGTCTTGCACTGTTTCCATCCAGCCTCCTGTGATGATGGTGATCTGGTCTCCCCCTCCCTCCTCCTCCCTGCTTTCTCCCTGGGAACTTTTTGCTTCCTTCTGGGAGTAATTTCTCAAGATACTATGCTGTTTCCAAGCTTCCCTCTCTCCAGCCAGATTGATGGGTCCCGCGCAAAGCGTGCTGTTTTTTGGGGCCGGCTTGTGAGTGCTGCTAGTGCACAGCCCTGCAAACACCTCGTAGGTGGCTACTCTGTCATTTCCATATCTGGAACCCTGTGCCTGATGGGAAAATGTTGAGAGAACACACATATATTTTGGGTCTTTCTTTATAGAAGTTCTTTTGAATATGCAGAACAAAGTGAGGGCTGCATTTATCTCTGACCTTTTCTGGCTCTTTTCTTGCATCTGTTAAGGGAAAAATAGGCCTCCAAGCTCACCAGCCTCCTCTCCCTGGGAGCAAATGATAGAGTTGCCTGCCCTCCCTTCCTCACCAGCCCTCATTCTTGGGGCCTGCTGGAGTCTTTCCCCGTGGCTGATTCTTGGGGAGTGGTTGAGGTGGGAGCTCTCCCATGTGTTCAGCCTTTAAATCCCTTTTCCATGAAGGCAATTGACTCCCTTGCTATCCCCTGTGTGTTTCCTAGCAGAGTCCCCTTTGATTTGAGGAAAGAATGTGTGTCAGGAATAGGGAAGGAAAAGATGGAGAAAACATCAGTCCACTCCCTACAGAAAAGTCAGAGAAAATGGCTTTGCCTAGAGCCTTGGCTGTTCTCAGTCCATGGAGTTTTACCAAGGGTTTGGTGTGATCCAGGGGTGTCTCTTGGAGAAAGATCTACCAGTACACATTTTTGCCATTTCTTATCACTTCCAAGGGGAACAACTATCACATAATAGAAAGAATGCTGGACTTGTTATCAGGAGTCTTGGATATGATTCTGCCCAGACTTTTTACAAGGTTACGCACTAGACTGTAAGCTTCACAAAGAATGCCAGTGTCTTCTCAGCTTCCCCTGGTATCTTAGAGCTTAGCCCTGTGCCTGCTGCATTGGAGGTATTTAATCATGAAAACATGATCTAGAGCAAGTTTGTATATAAGATATATGAACACACACAAACACACACTCTCAGCTCTGCTTGTACTATTAGAATAGATTAAATAAAAGAACTGTGAAAAATGCACTATAATAATGATTCTAACATGAAACATATATATATATATATATATATATATATATATGTAAAATTAATCTTAGCTTATCCGTCACTGGAACCCTATCCTTCAGTCAATTCATCCATATAAAAATACTCACCTTGGATCCTTGAGATTTCACCATTAAATGTATGATATCTCTTTGGATTAAGCCTTATGTTTTCCTAATGACCTCCTTTAAAATGCAAATGCACCTGAGTTTGGTGTCACATTAAATCATATATATGAACTAGTTTGAAAAAATGACTTCCTGAGATCAACAGAAGAGAACAAGTACCCTCGTGGTTGAGCCCCAGGGAGGACTGGGAAAGTAGAAGGATCCTGGAAGAGAAAGCTGAAGATTGTCTTCATCAGAGATTAAATTGCCCCCATCTTTCTGCTCTATGCATTCAGGCCTAATTCCTTCTCATATGGTAGGAAGGAGGGGAGGGGATGCAAGAGGGAAAGGTGAGCAGTGATAGCATTCCTTTATTTGTTTTTACCATGTTGACTGAGACCCACACAGGACAAGCGCCACCACCTCACAGAGCATCTTAGCCTCTCTCGACTGAGCTGGTTGCAGTCATTCCTTCAATTCAGGAACCCACATTATAAGATCCTAATAGCCCAAGTTGTTGCTCAGCTTCTTCTTAGCTGAAGATGATTGGAACTCATCACTTCTTAAGGCCTGCCATTCTACTTTTAAGTGGCCAAAAATTTTAGGAGAAATTTAATTTAATTGGATGATCAAAATCTTTGGTATTTATTGGCTATTCATGTTATTTGGAACCTTTCGATATCCAGTAGGACCAATTTCTCACTGGTGTGAGAGGAACAAGGAGTGAAGCCAAATCAAAGCAAAATTGTGAGGAAGCTGACATTGGTCTTAAACCCCTTCCACTTGCTCTTTATACCTCTCCTTTGTCTACATGACCTTTCCTCTCTGACCTCAGCACTGGAGGCCCCAAACCTTCTTGGGTTTGACACTTGCGTAGTTTCATGTATTGTTAAATGGAGATAATAAACCCGACTTTCCAACTGCTTAACAAGGGAAACAACATTATAAAAGTCATGTGCCTAATGTGACAGAAAATATGCTATGGGTCCGCCCCTCAGTCTTGCCATAGACACAGTCATCATCTCCACCCACATCTCAGTCTGACTCCTCATGGCTGAGACCCAGAAAAAGCTAACAATGAATATAAGGGATCAAGGTTTCTTAGCTCTTGGTAAGCAAGGATACAGCTATAATCTTAATTATTCTCTTTTCCCTCCCACCCTCCCAACGGCAACAAAACTCAACAGAAACAAGCCAAAGTATTCAATCAAAGGCAATGCATAACTATATGTGTGGGGATAGTACTCTTTTGGAAGGCCTTACTCATTAGCACTGCATATAAGACCTGCAAAAATCCTTCAGTGCCTTTTACTCAAGTTAAGGGTTTGGGTTAGTGCAGAGTGTGTCTCTCTATCTCTTCCAAGTTAAATTTGCTGGAAGGATGTATCTGTTGCCCCTGACCTCCCAGGTCCCCACCATAGGAATGAAGAATGACGGTGCACAGAGCACCAAGGGGACATGAAGGATCACAGCCACCTAGATATTTCCGATCCAAGGTGTCAACCAGTGAGCTCAAGATTTGCCACTGGTTAATCAAAAAGAGCATTAAGCTTTTAGTGTCTCTTTCTCTAGATAAAGACCTGCCACTTTGCTCTGACTACAATTCTTCAACTGGGGAGCCAGAAGTAAGTTGAGCCAAGAGAGCCTCTGATAGCAAGGTAAGAAGTGGCCCTGGGAAAAGAGAAAGCTGATGAACCAGCTAAATGAAAAAAAAAAAAAAAAAGGCTCTGATTTGTAGCTTTGCTGGTTTCCTTGGTGTATATACTTTCATTATGTCCAACTTCAAGCTACCAAAGTGAAGTTACTAAAACTGAAGTTGGAGAGAGATGAACATGTCTCTTGGTATGAGACAGCTCTAGCATACCACTGGGAGGGTGACTTTTGCAAGGTCACAGGGTAACTAAAATGTCAAACCACAGGGTGGTGACATGATGTTCCAGCCTGCTTGCTCACTGATTGGTCATTTTGTCATTTAAAATGGAAATAATGTAATTGTTTTCTTTTTTAAATTATTTATTTATTTATTAATTTTTTTTTCAAAGAAAGACAGACTGCCACATGCAGCATGTCATTTGGATGTGCCTGGAGTCTTGGAAGCTTGACTACCTACATTCTCCTGCAAAAGGACTTTAAGGGCTTGTTGGAGGTTCTAGCCAGGGAGCACAGCTATTTGTCTACCTTTGACCGAAGAACGGTCCTCCTCTATCAGGGAATGTCAGCCTCTTTGACGGAGCATGCAGCTTCAGAAGGGACACACATAGAGCAGTGAGGGAGGGAGAAGACACCACCTAGACAACCAGATCAACCGAATCAACCCTGATGATCCATGGGGTGACAGGTGTTGCAGCCAGATCGCCCTCACATCCAAGGATGCTAATTCTTCACATGCAGTTTCCGTGTCAGATTCAGCTAGTTTCTGAGACCCCCCAAAATCAAAAAGAAGAATATATTGAAGGAAGGGGCCTCATTCTTCCCATAACCTATAGAAAACTTTGTTTTATCTTACATTTGTGAAATCTTGCTAATTTTCCCCAAACACATAAGCCACCATCTTGCTCTGGGACCTCAGTCAAGTCACTTTCCTTTCCTGGGTTGTTGTTTTTACATCTATAAAATAAGGAGGGTGAATTACAAAATCTCCCAAGTCCCTCATAGCTCTAACATTCCTCTAATCCAAAACTGAAAACACCAAAGCTATGAATCCAAGATATAAAACACAAGTAAAAATTTCCAAAGAAACACCCTTTATCATTTACTTGCTGTTGGATGACCAGTTTCTTGCCCCTCCACCAAATGGAACTGTGATTCTGACAGATTTTACTCCTTCTCCTCACGCAGGGCCTCAGCATGCTGTGTGAATTGAAAGGATATCAGCAAGTCCCAGCCTTTGTCCTTCAACTGCCCTCCCACTGGCCTGGTACTTGACCTGACAGTCTACCTTTGCATGTGAACTCTGTTCCATTCTTCCCATTCTGAAGTGCACAGGCCACTCTGATGAAGCAGATGGAATCTCTCAGTAGCCACGAATGTTTTTGTACTGATAAATGTTCCACCAGGTACCAGCTGAGCCAATTCTCTCAATAATGAGAGAGACACACCAGGTACATATGTGTGGAGGTGGGAAAGTAGGAGACAAACATTCAGTCTCAGTTTCTGTGGGGTGGAGGTATATCCTGGGCAGAAGGCTGCAGCTAGTTACCCTGGGCAGCCAGAGGCCAGCTCGTGGGCAGCTTCTGAGGAACAGGAGAGAGGAAGGCACTACAGGAAGAAAAAGGATCTTGAAGAGAAAGGTAGAAAGTGACAGACAGCTCTCTAGCTCACAGCTTGCTGACATCTGCCTTGTGTATTTCAGCTGTCTTTGCTGTAGATGGGGTGGTGTCAGAGGGGTCCTCAGCATGAGTTACGTCAGTGCCTTTGTCCCTATGAGGAAGTCAAAAGTGCCTTCTCCACCTGGTAACACCTGGATGGACAGAGCTGAGTCTGGCCTCATCACAAACCTTTTCTGCAGCTGATCCCTATCCCCCATCCCTGAACATGCTGGGGAAGAGGATGAAGGGGAGGAGAACAAATGTGGAAGGAGGCCAAGAGAGAGGCCCGGGGTGAAGTGGAGGACTAGTCCCAGAAAGGACAATGTGACAGTGGTGACTGCCATGGCTACCGAGTGTAGGGAGCCAGAGGGGCTTGGCTGAGGAAGCCGAGGTCCCAGGTTCAGATTCTTGATATGGGAGACAGCTGTGCTATGCTCCCTCCTGCAGCTCACACTCTGCTTCACGGTAAGTCCTTTGGAAAGGAAACACTAAACAAGGTAGTTATGCTCACTCTACCCCTGCTGCTGGAATTTTCTGATTACAAAACTAAGTTTATTGAAGTTGGCTTCTTTTTTTTTTTTGGTGCCTTTGTTTTGCTTGGGTGTATTCACTTTGTCTGCTTATGGGATAACCTAGTCCCATCTGTAGCCCTAAACTGGCTAATTGGATGATTTATGTGTGTGGCATGCACAAGAGAGAGTCCCTTCACAGTCTTGGAAAAACAATTAAAAGCAGCAATAATAGTAGTAATAATAATAATAATAGCTAACACGTATAGTGCTTATTTTAAGCCAGGTGAGGGAGCTGTGATTTGAACCTAACCCTTCTGCCTCCAGAGTCAGTGATCATAACCACCAAAAGACAGGTGTCTCCTCTTCACCAAGAGTGTCACCAGGTGAGATGGGGGAAGAGGACTGAGGTAGGAGCTACCAGTGACCTGGACCCAACAACGTCTTGGATCCTCTGTTTCTTCTTTAAATAATGAAGACCATCAAGACCAAGAAGGTTCATGGTCACATCTTCCGTTTTGTGTTTGGTGTCCTTTAAGATCCACGAGAGGAGGGATGCACACTGTTTAGCACATAAAGTAAGAAGTGCTTATAATGACCATTTTCTAGGCAAGATTAATGAGATTACTCCAGGGGAATGAGCTCCCAAGGCCATAGCTAGAAAAAGGCAGAATTGGGACCTGCACCTGGAATTTCTAACTCTAACTCTATAAAGCTGGGGTGCTAGAGGAAAGCATAGGTTTTGCATGGTCCTCTGAGCTAGGAAGCCCATGAGCCCCACTGGGGCCACCAGGGTTTGAGGGGCAGGGAGGGGAGAGCAGGAGGGAGGGGGAAGGAGGGAAGGCCTCCACACACCTCATCCAATCAGAGACGGCCCTGACTTATTTACCTGCCTGTGGTTTCATTTGGAGAGGAGTCTGTGGCCTGAAACAGCTTGTGATTCACTGTTCCAGTTCTGTCACTCTTCACATCTGGGCTACAACTGGGCTTCAGATCACTGCCACTAAGAGCAAAGATGTGACTGGAGATGGTGCTTTAGTTCTCCTCAGTAAAAGTTCGCTAGCGAGGCTCCGTGAGTGAATTCTTATTCCTAAGAGACAACCCATTCCCACTCCTGGAAAAACAACTCAAGACAACGTTGATAATAAAAATGAACAAAACACGTCATGCTTGCTAGATGCCAAGCACTATTCTAAGTTGTGCGCTGCCTGATCTATGCCCCTTATAAAAACCCGCAGTTCTTCTTTACAATGAGAGACCATCGACTTCTTTCCAGAAGAAAACGGTTTTCTCTCTTATTGTAATCGCTCTGTTATTAACACATTCACTCCCATTCCATATATGTACGACTATCGTACACATTTGTATACACACATATATACATATGGGAACACAACATGTCTGTAAATGTTCATACATAAATTAATTTTTCTTATAATTTATCCACCTTCAGCGTAGTACTACCAAAAAGCAACTCTCTTGCTCTTCTTTCATTTTTACTCCCACAATGATCAAAATAAGTAAACCAACCAACCATCGGGAAGAGCATTTACGCACAATGTGGTAGAATTCTGAATTGTTGTGAGAGTTGGCAGAGCTGAATTCCAGGCTTAGCTTGGGTTAGTCATGTGTCTATTCAAATAATGTTTATTAATTAGGTCCTAAGCATAAGGAATTGTGGGGCATACCAGAAGTATACGGTGCAGTCCCAGACCCCGGGAATCAGCCAGCTAGACAGAGAATAAAATGGGAGGAAGGGCCGGCCAGTGAGAGCTGTGATGAGTACTGGGGAAGGCTTTAGGAGGTACTGGTGTTTGAAATGGGTCTGGAAAAATGGGCGCAAATATTTATTTTTCCATAGCCTCTCTTGGCAAAGTGAGGGGACTGAGTTGTGATGATGAGGAAGGCCATTCTTGGGAGACAGGGAGCTGGGGTTCCAGGGAGCAGGCTGCAGACCCTGACCCGTCCGCACCTTTTCCATTAAAGGAGCAGTGAGGTGACGTCCCATGGCCCCCAGCCCCAGCGTGACACCCCAGGAAGTGGTCCATGCCCAGGTAGCTCCTGTCCCTGACAGCTCCCCAGGCAGCACAGTCCCCTCCTGTCAGCGCCACCTGGCAGAGACCCAATGCACTGCTTTTGTCTTAATCCATGTCATTCAGGAGCAAACCTCTGAATTTCCCCATCTTCCACTTCTCAGCACAGCCTTATTGACATTCTGCAAACTTTCCTGGCCCTCTTCTTTTCCAATTCTGTGAGAAGACATTTCAATGAGTCTGAGCTGGGACCATTTAGTGCTGAGGCTGGGATCTCTATTCACAGCCGGGTCGGTTCTCACAAGATTTGAGTCAGGAGGCTAAGCTGTTCAGATCCCCCATGGCATTGTCTCCAAGTTTCTCGGGGCCGGGCTGCCAAGTTCAGGCGAGGTGCTGATCTCCCGGCTTTCACAGACCTACTTATTAGCAGCTTTCTTTCTTTCTTTTTCTTTTTCTTTTCTTTTTTTTTTTTTCCCCCTTCCAGGCCCATAGATACAATTATTAGAAATTCCTGGTTTTGTGCCCATATTGAAAGAAGGCCTGAATGGGTATGCTAAGGACCCGAAAGTGAGCCGCTCTGCCTAACTCCAGCTTAGACGGTTAATTAGATTTGGATGGTTTCAGAGGAGCAGCTGGAGCTTTCAGAAAATGGAAGCGATAAAAAGGAACTATTCAAGGTATCTTGGAGGGGCCCTAGAAAACAACATCACTGTGGAATGGGGTTTGGGAAACAACAGTCTTGATTGGGGGGAGGGGTGGGGAGAGGGGGGCAGGCGACGGAGACAGGAATTGCTGTGAGAGGCAGAAAAGTGCCAGGCCTGGCTGGATTCCCTTCATATGGATGCTGTAGCTCTGTTCCCTGTAGCAGCTCTGTCCGCAGCTGGACGGCAGCTCTAGCACAGCCCTCTCGCATATGCTTGAGGCAGGTAAACTGGGGAAGACGTGAGTTAAATATTTTTCTTGGAGTTCAAGGCCTCTCTCATTTGGCTGCAACTATCAAAAATTTGTCAGAAAAAACAAGTTTCTTCAGTGCTGGCTTTGCACACAGGCAGAGCGGGTGATGACCCGCCTGCTGAGTGTGTCTGCAGGAGAGCAACGCTCTCCCTGCTTTGGACAGAATTGGGCCCTACCTGGAAGTGGTTGATGCTCAGAATTCTCGGATGTCCCTGGTTTTTCACTGTCATCTTTTAAACTTGTTAAATATGCAAAGACTGGAAGGAGAGTGAGTCTCCACGGCCACCCTCTAACAGTGTGACTGGGCAGGTCACTCTGCCTGTCTGTAGTCACAGGGGATTTCTTCATCTGAGACCAGGGACATGGGGTGGAGGCCCTCTCCCACATTCAGTTATTCACTCGTGATAACGAAGGACACTTATGAGAAGTTTAGGGAGGGGGGCAGTGCAGGAGGGCTTGAAGTCTGTGAGGGCCGGGGAAGGCAGCAGGAAAGACAACTTGCTCAGTTCCACGGGTCAGGGAAGGGCAACTGGTAGCCACAGTCTCCCAGCTCCAATTCTACTGCCCAGTGGCCAGCGGTCTGAAGCAGTTCTGGGGACAGCGGTCAAGGGGTGCTCCTGCAGAGGTGGGCGTGAGCAGTGCATTTTGTTCCAGGAAGCAGTTAGGAAAATTTGTTGTAACCTAGTAGTTTATTTTCTAATTACTGGAAGACTTTCAACAAAATCCTGCATAGAATCCTAGACTATGAACCTGGGAGAAACAGAGCAGCCCCGGTTGGAGGGGGAGGGCTGCCAGGGCCATGCTTGGCTTGCTCCTGAGACGGCCCCTTGGGTCCAGGCACAGAGCCCTGGGCCCTTTGCTGCTTTAGAGACTCTACATACAGCAAAGCAGCTTCTGCCAAACCCAGACGTTTTAACCTGTCCCATCTGTTTCTTATATTAGGGTCTGTCTGAGATTCCATCAGACAGAATTGTCGAGGTGCCCCCTCCTTCCTTCCTGATTCAGATGGAGTCAGTGTGTGACAGACCGCCTGGTTGTAGAGGTGGGAGCTGTGTGGGGCCAAAATGTGGTTATTAATATCAGCGTGTCCACAGGCTGCCAAGGCCCGGAGAGAGTCATGGTTTCAGGTAATTGCTCGTTCATTCCTTTAGCAAAAACACTTTCTTATGCTGAAAACTGGGCAGCACTGTGTCCTGTGGCCCCTGGGGGCGAATGAGACACAATCCCTTCTATAAAGGGGTTTATAGTCTAATAAGGGATGGAAACCACACACACAATGACTACATCCAGGGCAACGTCATCAGCACTGCATCAAGAGGACACTAAATGCGACCAGAGGGAGAGGGCTTTCATCTCAGTGATCTGACAGGACTGACACAGTGTGTTCTTCAGGGGAGGAGAACAAGCAGTGATGGGCGTGGTGTTTGCTGTCCATTGTACTCTGTTTTGACTTTTTTAAGGTTTAAATACTCAGAGGCAGGAAATGAATAGAGAAAGAGAAGTGAAGAAACTGGGGGTGGCAGGGAGAGAGAGAGAGACAGGAAGAGAGAGAGAGAGGAGATTCGTGCTGCTTTGGACAAGCTTTCAACATGTGACACAGTAAAACCACCCTTTTCTGTTCAGAACCCTGATATTTTTAGATACTGTCTGCTCCCAGTTCTTGTCTTTTCATTGTCTGTGTGCCCTTTCTCTCTGTGGCATGTTTTTAGACTGTTGGCTTCTAAAAGACAAGAATAGTGGGCACGTATCTTAATAAATCAGTTTACAATGCAAGTATTTCCCTTTCTTGGAAACCAGATCACCAGGTGGAGAGCCTTTAGGAGAACAGAGCCCACACTGAGTATCCCCTCTCTCTATTACCTGGCAGGAGAGTGAGGACTGAGAAAGGACATCCAAGACACGGCCCCGTCCTCAGAAATGGACTGTGTGGAGACCTGAGACAAACCTGTCGGAAGCTTTTAGGAAACAGTGACTCCCAAACTCTGGGATGTTGCCTATGAATCTAACTGGCTTTGATGATTTGAGAGGCTTGAGGAGATTTTGAGAGGTGAAGGGAGGTGAGGTAGGTTCTGTAGAGGAATTAGGAGAGATAGGAATTGAATGAGTGGTTATTCAGTGCCTACACGTTCGTCCTAGATACTGTGGGGGACATGAAGAAGTAGAAAACCCCGGAGCCACTTTCTGGTTTTCAGGGGGTGGTGTAATATACCCAGGAAGCCTTCATTGCCACTTGAAGAGTGTACACAGGTACACTGTCATGTCCTGTGGTTCCAACAAGGGCAGGGCAGAGAAAGGAGAGCGCTCTGTGGGCTGGGCTGGCCTTCCGGAAGGAAGCGCACTTTGATGATGAAGGGGAGTCCGGGAAAGTGAAAACTCTATGGAGGAGGGTGGAGGTCGAGGGCAGCCCGGGCATCTGGGTTAAAATGAAGGCATCTCCGACAGGCGTGGAGGGTCTGGGATAGCGAAGAGTGTGAGAGGAATCTGCGCAAAGATTCTGAGTAGAGATTGCATGTGCATTTGGAGAGAGGGGGCCTTGAATTCCAAGCAAAAAGATGTGAACTTTCTCCTGCAGGCAGGGAACACTCTTTTTCAGACCAGGAAGCTGAGCCCCTATCATTTCATCAGTTGGAGAGAACCCCTTGCCGGTGGTCGTGGCAGGAACCCACGCCAGGACATTCTGCCGCATTCGGCGGCACAGACAGAAGGCGCTGGAAGCGCTCGCCTGCCGTAATTGGCTCTCTCTAGGCTGCTGCCTTATGAGAAGAGGCGATGCTCCCTCCTCTGCACACAGTGATTGCTGGCCCAAAATAGCCCTGCACCTGCTCTGAGATGCCTGTGAGATAATTTCAGCTTCCAAGGAAACTGCCCTGATTGGTGTTGATTTTTCATGACCTCCCTTCAGGCGAACACCTGGAGATAAGCACCTGATCACAGAGACGCATTCCAGAGAGCCGAGGGCACGGAGGTGTGCACCCCAGCCTGTCCAGGAGCCTCTCTCCTTATCTCCCCTAGGGCAAGGAGGCCCAGATTCTGGGACCTCTGCCCCACATGGACCTGCTCCAAAGGGTTAGACATTAACTGGCTGATGCAGGGTGCAGGGAAGGCCGGGGAGTGGGAGCCGGGGTCACTGCCTGGGGAGCCCCTTTGGAAGCAGTGCTAGAAGCAGGGCCTGCTGCCTTCTGTCTCTGATTCACAGTCTGACTCTGACCAATCTTTCCAGCTTATCTCCACCTCTGCCCACTCACCCATTTCAGCTCAAACCGGCTCTATAAGAGGGCCTTCTGTTAGCTCATACCTGGAGTCCTGGTCTGCCCACCTTCCAGCTCGGACAGCACTTTTCCATAGATCCCACTGTGGCCATCCGCGTGCAGAAAGATCTTGGGAGGCATCACAGAGGGACCAGAGCAGCAGCACCACGTTTATGACACGTGACTGATGCTGCTACACTTAAGACACAGAAGAGTGGCTTCCTGTGTGTTATCTCATCTGATTTCCTCCAAATCTCCAGGTGGCTGGTGAAGGAGTCCTTTGTGTCTGCTTTTCAGATGTTTGTTAACTTGCCCAAGGTCTCATAATTAGAAGTGTCAGAAGTTGGGTTTGGACCTAGTATTCGAAGTTCACACTTTTTTTCTCTGTTGTGCCATCTTGGTCATACATTATAAATTAAATTATGGGTTACTTGAAGAAAGAAAGGTTGCTTGAACCAAGTCAAGTGTTATGACAGTGTTTCATTATGTTCCTCTGGTGGGCCACTGGGTCTCTGGGGATTCTCACCAATGTTCACAGATTCATTGGAACCCAGACCCAGGCAGGCACTCCTCCAAGAAGGAACAACCCCGCCAGAGTGTCCTGTGGCGGTGGTGAGGCTTTGGCCCGGGAGACCCAATCATTCATTGCACTCAGTCTCTCTGGCAAAATTTGGGAGATTTAACGTGAAATCCTCATTTTGGCAATTCACTGGGACAAAGGATAGACAACTAATCTCTCTCTCTGTCTGTCTCTTTCTCTCTCTCTCTCCTTCAGAGAGGTTATTTTTAATTTTTTCTTAAACTGAAGATATGCACAATCAACTGCCTTGACTGGGGAATTACATGGCCCTCACCTGCTCATCTGTACTGATTCATGAACTTTGCTGTATCTCCAAGGAGACTTTTTATTTTTCTTTTGCACTGTGATTACCAAAGCTTTGTCTGAGAGCTGGGGGCTTTCTAGAAGTCTTGTGAGAAGCGGCAGGGTCTGACCTTTCACCAAGGTGTATAAACAGCTTCTTCCCCAGGGGTCCTGTTAGCCCCCAAGCCAGTCTCTTCCTTGGCCACCTGAGAACATGGGCCCAGGAGTTTCACTCTCGTCAGGGCACCTGCGGTTTCTCCTCACTCCCGCTATGTAGCTGCAGAGGAGGTGGGGTGAAGGAGGGGAGAACCCAGATCCGCTGCCTTATTTTTCTTTCCTCTTCTAATTCCACCACATTTCCCCGCCAAGCTCTGTTTCCTTACCGTGTCCCAAGAGCAGCAGCAAAAAACTGTGTCCCAAGCCACTTCCTCAGGAGAGAAGGTCTGATACTGAGAGAAGAGGAAACCTATCCTTCCTGGCCTTGACCCTCAGCTGCTCCACCAGGCTCCCCTCCTAACTGCAGCATTCCCTCTCCTCACACCTGCAGACCCAGCCTCTCCAACAGCCTGAACTGTAGCCCCTGCATTTCTAGAATTAAGCAAATAACCAAAATCCACAGGCTGGTGAAGGCTGCTCCATCACCCCTCTGCTGCGTTCCAGTGCTTGGTGTGCTGTCGCGGTTAGGTGGCCCCAAGGCCGGCCCCGACCTCTGCTTTCTAAAATGGATGGCTAATCATTCCAATCACTTAGGGAACTATAAAAAGGATTTGCCCCAGACACCACGCAGAGATTCTGATTCAGCAGGTCTGTAATTTTGTTAAAGTTGCCAGGCTAATTCCTGCACAGCCAGCCAGGTTTGAGGAGCCCGGATCCAGACCCCTCACTATTAAACTGCTTTCAATTCATCTCTCAGCCTCTTTGCACCCAGACATTTTCTTTCCTCCAGCTATAGCCTTAGGGGGAGCCAGCTTTCTGATCTCAGATTTGACCACTTTCCATACCAATTAGTGGTATACTATCACATTCTAGAGAAATTCTGTAAATAGGATAAAAGTCTGTTGAATGGGCTTTGCTGTTTAACCAGCAACCCTATACAGTGATGATTATTGAGAGTATAATAATCACGGTCATAACAGTCACCTATAATAGGAAACGAAGTTGTTCAATACTCGTTACCTCATTTAGCCCTAATAAAAGCTATAAAATCCACCAGTGTCATTGCTACTGCACAGGTTTATAAATGGAGACGTGGAGAAGACAAGGGCCGCATGCGAGGAGCCCCATACCCTATCTTCCTGGGCGTTTTGAGCACTGAAGATCACAGCAAGCTGAGCACAGCTGTGACATGTCCACAGAGCCCTCACCGCCTCCCATCAAAGCCATCACAAAACCCCTTGGGTGCTCACAACAGTTCTGGACCACTTCCTATCCCAGCTATAGGCAGTCTCCACCTTCTCATCTGCTCTGGCTCCTGCAGTCAGCTCCTCCCTAGCACCCTGGTTGATATTTACTCCCCTTAGGTCTCCTTTATTCTTGCTCCATTGGGTGGTAAGCCTGCCCCTACTGTTCCCCAGCAGCCCAACCTGGCCAGCTCTTTGGTCAGCCCACCCAGAGCCCTGAGATTGAGTAGGAGCATTCAGACAATAATGCTTAGAGGTTTGGGGCCCAGGTATTCTGTCTGAAGCCAGGTAAGCCTTGTGGAGGCCCTGACTATGTGAGCATGGCTCAGGAGTCTTTGTGCTTCTTATGCAAAAATACCTTCCCTCTCCAACCTACCCTGGCAGCCAAAAAAAGATGGTCTCTTACTCCTGTGTGAGATTTGAGTCATTGTCAGCATCATAAAAGCTGTCTTTTGTTAAATACCTACTGTGTTCCAGGTCCCGTGCTTGTGTACTTTGTCTCCCTGCAAGGGAGGCATGTGATTTTGTATAGGCCAGAGCATTTGGACTTGGAGAGATTAATACAGAAGTCCAGGAGCTTCTCTCTGCCCCAGACCATAGAGCTGGGAGGTAAAGGAGCCCTGTCTCCATGTCGCAAATGCAGGTCAGCCTCAAGTGTTTCTTCCGTAATATTGTCTTTCTTCAGCTCCATCAAGTTATGATCTATTTAAGATAGCATACATTAAAAAAAAAAAAAACACCATGGGAGTGATCAGTCACTGACAACCTTAAGTGAGTTTTTCAGTTGATGCTTCCCAGTACACTCAGCTGAAAATCCTTTGGAGTTTTGAGATGGGGTAACCAGAGGTAATTGGGAGGTTGTGACACTTTGCGGAACAGCAAACCCAGCAGAGCACATGGAGAGAGAAGGCTTGGGTGGGCAGCATGCCACGCTGAATTATGGAAACTTCATCCCCTTCCTAATTTCACCTTGTCTGGCCATTTCCATGAAAGTCTTCTTTTACAAAAGCAGTTGCCTTACCAAAGCAGTTGCTTTACTAAGGCATTGACAAGCTGACCCTACCAGATAACCAAGAGCCATCACCCTGGGGATGGCGCTCTGATTCACTAGCTATGACTCAGGTATGGTATCCCTCTGAGATCTGAGGACATGCTTACATTTGTCTGCTCCATTGAACTGGGAACCTGCACACGTCAAAACTATCTTTGACATGGCTTTTCTCTACTGTTGGCAACATCCTAGATATTACTCAAGATGGTTGAGTGCTGAGTGCAGGAATGAATCACAGCTACATCTGCCACCAGCTCAGAAACTAGTCCATCCTATTTCTCAAGTTTCCTCAAAAATCAGACTAATTCTGATGCCTAGAAGCTCTGTTGATTGATTTACTGGGGATTTTTGAAGACTATTGATTACATAAATAGAATGTTAACATGTTGGACTGGTGAGCCAGAGAATATCAATAGCTTAGATAAGCTTGAATCAGCGACTTCTACTGGTTATAGCATAGGTAATTTGTCTTTATTTTTACTTAGTATTGATGTTAAAGAGAACAATTATTCATTCACTTTATAGCTTACCTCAACCCCTTCAAAAAATTACCTTAAGCACCTTCAGTATTTTGGAGATAAAGCCAAGAGTTTTGCCTCTTTTTCATAATGGAGGGAGACCAATTGAGCACAAATAATTCTTATCATCTCTACCTGGTATGCCTTTCTTGGTAGAGCCCCCATTCATCCTGTTAAAAATCTTTTTAATCTCAGAAAGGAGAAAACAATTAGCAACTCATTTAATCTGTCTAACATAAATCTCTAAGGTTTAAGAATAAAGCCAGCCTAAACAGCTATACATACACTAATACAAAACATTGGAAAATCCAGGGGTCTGTATTTAATCTTGGAAGGTGGCAAGAAGAAAACCACTAGTCACAACATTTACCCAAGCCTGACATACTCAGACTCTCAAATATATCCATCTTCTTGGTACCCAGTCCCAGGATTCCTCCACACTAATGTGTGTTCTTCTTCCCATCCTGTTGAGGCTTAATAATGTGAAAGAAAGGAAAACCATTCATGGTCCAAGGTCACTGGGGATAATTCATGTATGGATAATTATGAGATGACTGCAATTTTAACCTGTAAATTCTGCCTGGGTCTGCAGGAGAATTATGCTGAAATAGGTCATATGGACCCCAGTCATAAATATTTTCTGTAACACAATTGACCTATAAAATTAATACTAAGCTTCTCATCTTCCAAAGAACTATACAAAATCAGAACTGTAATATTTACAGAGATCCCAGGTTCCCAAATTTCATCAGTTTACCCCCATTCCTTCCTGGTATCCCTGGTCACTAATCATGAACTGAACTTTCTACCATTGTGGATGCACAAAATTGCTGGTGTTTCCTAGAGTTTTCTTTCAGTTCCTTGTATATGTAGTCCTTCCTCTTGCTTTTATTTATGTTGTTTTCTCTTCCTGGAATAATTGATTCCCCTGCTCCTAACCTCTTGACCCTCTTCCCTGCCACCCCCTTTCACCTTGTTACCATCTCCAACCTTGGGTCTCAGTTCAACTATCCCTCCCTCAGGGAAGCCTGTTCTGTCACCACTGCAGCCTAGCTCTGGGCTCTCTCTTACCTGCTCTCAGCACTCCCTGTATTTTTCTTTTGTCATTTATAAATAAATATCCAAGACATTACTTGGCTAATATCTATCTCCCCAGATAGGCTGTAAGCTCTGTGAGGGCAGAGACATCTGTCTTTGCAGGTCATTGTAGCCGTAGCACTTAGCCCCAGTGCCTAGATCCTCAGTAAACTTTTGGAAGACTGAAAAATAGGAAGAATGAAAAGACAAAAGAGAAAAAATTAAAGGCATCGCCTATAAAATTTGGTCTACTTCTTGTGCCTGTCCCTTCTCTTTGGGGGATGAATGAAAATGTTGTGAACTATTTTCTCTCTACTTAAAAGAAGAAAGTTTGCTCTTTGGACAGAGAATTATAAGAAATAATGGGTGTGTGTAGGGGTGTGAGGGCAGGTTGAGTGTATATTGTTCCTTCTCTAGAAGTATCTTCCCCATGTCTTCTTGGGCAATTCAACTTTTAGTTAGGACCTAACTCAGTTCTTATGTTTCTTTGAAGTCTTCCCTGGTAACTACAGTCCTTACCAATGTATACTTTCTGCAGACTCCTAAAGCACATACTTTTCACACCAGAGAACTTGGGGCTTGAATGGGTCAGTCTTATGCCCTATCCAGTGCAGCAACTCCTCCACTACAGCTTGTCCATGAGTTCCTCATATACATCACCTTCTTTTGCCAGATGACTCTGTTTAATGGATTGAGGTTTCCTTACGTTGACCTAACATTGGTCTCCCTGATGATCCCATGCTTCAGTCCCATTCATGTTCCTCAGAACCTCCACAGTATATCCACTCCTCCTTTCCCATCACAGTTCTTCCCATATTTGGATACATTAGCCACATCTGCTCCTCTCCTTACATCTCCTGCCCATCCTCCTCCTCCTTCACAGTTCCATGTTCAAGGTGTGTAGCATCTCCTCATGTAGAGTCTAAGCTCCTGGAGGGAACAATTTTCCTTCTGCCTCTTTTATATATTTTTGAAACCCAATACTTGGCTGGAAATACAGTGGACCTTCATTGCTGAATGAAAAGTGTATCAGTGTAGTGGTGAAAGTCTATTGCAGGGGGAAAATGGAGATTATATGGGCTGGAGACTCAGGAAGGATGGGATTTGCCTCTTCCCATGGCTGGCAGAGTTAAACTGATCAATGTCAAGAGTTTCCAACACTTCAGATTAGGCACTTTTCTTCCAGTAAAGAAATACAAAATGGGGCTTCCCTGGTGGTGCAGTTGTTGAGAATCCACCTGCCAATGCAGGGGACACGGGTTCGAGCCCTGGTCTGGGAAGATTCCACATGCCACGGAGCAACTAGGCCCGTGAGCCACAACTACTGAGCCTGCGCGTCTGGAGCCTGTGCTCCGCAACAAGAGAGGCCGCGATAGTGAGAGGCCCGCGCACCGCGATGAAGAGTGGCCCCCGCTTGCCGCAACTAGAGAAAGCCCTTGCACAGAAACGAAGACCCAACACAGCCAAAAATAAAAAAATAAAATAAAATAAAAGAAATACAGGTAGGTGAAGAGAAGATTATTTTTCCAGCAATTGGTATCAGAATAAAAGACCAAAGGAAACTCTCAATAGAAAGCTATAGGAACTGAGAAGACAAAGACAATTAAACATAGAGGAAAACCTCAAGAAAGAAGGAGAATAAAAGAGATGGTGTGGAATTCGGAGGGTGGCCTGGCTAAGAGTGCGATTTCTCTAGAATCCTCTGCCCCAGCCCTGGAGGATGCATTAGGTTTAATGCAGAAAAATGACTGACAAATTACTAGGTCACTGAGTGTGAAATTTATATTTTTTGCTCCTTGCTTTCTCCCATCCTATAATTGTATTGACCTAAACAGTAAAAATATTGCTATTGTCTTCTTTATTGTGGCACCTCTGAAAAGGGAACTGCTGTGTCTTGGTAGATTTTTTTCCTGGATAAATCTTTTTCTTGTGATAAATAAATCTCCTAACAGGGTCTTATTTAAATAACACTGTGCAGGGAGTGAGGCAGAAATCAAAAGATGAACCATTAAGCCTAGTAGTAATAGGAAGTGGCGGGCGTCACCGGCATGGCTGCATCCCGAGAAGCCACATCAATTAGGTATCTAATGTGTGACCCATCACATAAACCAGTCCAGCCACACGCCCCTTGTGCTCCCACTATCGATTGTGGCCCAGATATTGGGAATTAAACTGAGCCTCCTAATTATCAAGCACACAGAGAGAACGGTCGGTGCTGGTCCTGCTGTTGGGAGACTGAACTGCGGCCTCTTCCCGAGGAATTCCCCTCACAGTGATGAATGTGCCCTCCCTCTGACCTTGAGCTGTGAGTGTGTTTGCTTTATAATCAATCCTCTCTGAGTCATGGGGGGTGGGGGGTGGGAATCAGAGAAATCTGAAATAGCAACTGTTCCATGCATTTCAGTGACACAAGTGATTCTTGGGCTTTATCCAGGTTGGTTTTAGCAACATTTACTCTCTTTGGAGAAAATACTCTAAATCCATTTCTTATACATTTCTCTGGCTGTTATGGTCACCTCAGGTCATAGGGCTCTCTCCCTGCCCTGAGCTCTTAGCATATTTTCCACTCCCCGGTCTCTGTTCAAGGGCGTGTGTTTTGTCTTTTCAGCTCTTTTGTTCCTTAGGGCAAGTGCTGTAACCTATTTGCTTTTGTCTTAAATCTTCTTTTGTGCATATGGTTGGATACACAGTAGATGCCCAATGAACAGTTGATAATATCACTTCTTTTCAGTACTTCTGATTTCTTATACTACTTTAAGCAGTCATTGTTTCCTAACACTGATAAATTTAGATGTTGCTTTTTGCCAAATTACCTAAGCACATAAAATACCTACAGATGGCTGGCTTCAGGTCTCCTGGCATTTTCATTTAGCTAAGTTATGCCTAGTTAGTTCTCTTAATCTTCTTCTATGTTCCACTTCTTGCCTTTTAATTTTTTACAATCTAGAGATGACAGCACCTTGGATAATTCCAGGGAAACATTTGGGGAAATGCCCAGGAGAGGAGAGTGCTGTAACCAAAAGAGTTTATGTTTGTGAAGTCTCCCCCTCCTCACTGCATTCACTGCACAGTGTATCAGCATTGAAATGCCCAGTGCAACCTGTGGACAACTGTTGGTGCCTGTCTCTGCTTGACCTTTGCTGTGTTCTGGAATGGGTGTGCTGGTCTACCGCCAAGGGGGTCCAGTGATATTTCCATCCACCCCAGGAGGAGACTGAAATGTGGCCAGCCAATCAAAACACAGAATGGGGTAAAAGGGGATTGTTAGCAGCCTTTTTCAAGCAACAGAATCGGTTTCTATCCCTGCAACATGGTCAGTGGTCCCAATATGCCACTTTTGGTATATGGCAATGTTCTCACATGACTGCAAAGAATAATAAATCTGCCTTGGAACCTATATATGTGCTCCCCGTTATGTGGCTTTGCTCCCATTTTATATCACTCTCAGGCTGAATAATGTGTTTTTGATCAAAGGAAGCTTCCCAGTGAACTGATATTCCTTCCAAATATGATCTTTGTCCAATGGACAAGGAACATGAAGCACCTTTTAAAAACAAGAAAGCAAGATGAGCATAGAGGAACTGGGTAGGACACAGTGAAACCCCATTATAAACTACCTCAGTATAGCATGGGTTTTATCGTAAGTCCAACAATTTCTCTTGAGTCAACAACAGGAGGCCAGCAGAAGCCTGAGGCCAGTCAGAACCTCTGACACTAGCATTCGAACCACTCGCTGCTGAATTCAAAGCAAGGGGCTAAAAGCATCCTGTGACTAGCCATGTAAAAGGAAGGTAGAGCCACGCAACTGGTCTGAATGCAAAGAAAACAGGAGACAGAATGTTATAGGAAACAGATGCCTCAGTTTAATTTCTAGAGCCTGGGCTACCCGTCTTTGCTTTTTTACTTCCTGCAGTGTGATTCTGGGCAAGCCACTCAGCCTCTCTGGGCCTCAGCTTCTTTATAAATTGGAGCAAATCATTACTGTCCATTCCATCCATCTCCTAGATTGGCTATAGAATTGCAGCATTTCGGAACTGAAAATCTAACATTCTTCTGTTACAGATGACACAGTTGAGGCCCAGAGTTGTCAAGGGTGAATATAGAATTGGAGCTTTAGGAGGAACAGTAACGACCATGATAATAATCACAGCCATGAGGTGCTTGAGCAAGAAGTAACCTTGGGACTGATCTGGTACAATATCTTTATTTTTTAATGAGGAAACTAAGCCCAGAGAAAGAGAAGAATAAAGGGATTAGTGGGAGAACTGTAGGAAATACAAATCACAATAAATGTGTAAATAGAAATTCAACTTATTATCAGAGAAGTGCAAAGTAAACTATAGTGAGATGAATTTTCTCACTCATAATATTTGCAAACATTTTAAAGTCTGACAATTCCAAGTGTTGGCAAGAACTCATATCAATGGGAACATTCATTTATTGATAATGAGAATGTAAATTGTTACCCCCAGTTTGGAGAGCAGCTTGTCATTACCTAATAAAATTGAAGATGCACATTTCCTATATTCCTACAATTCTTCTTATAAGTATTTTCCCTAGATTAACACTCATAGCAAGGTCAAAGAGACACATACATGAATTGTTGCATAGTATAAAACCAGAAATAATGCACAGGTCTATCACAGGAGGTTGAGTAAATCAACTGGAATGGTCCTACAATGGAATGATATGGAGGAATGCAAACAAATGAGCTAGATGATTCACATGGATCAATCTCAGAAATTAAATCCAGAAGAGACAGTTGGTTGGAGTGGTTTGCCTGAGAACTAGAAACAGCAGGGTAACAACAAAGAGGAAACAGAGCTAAGTTTTTGTGGAGAAGCAGAGGGCATTATGTGCATGATGTGATGTGATACGGGCTTTTTTCCTGAATGCCTGTCCATCGGATGCCTGAAGTGTCATCATTAGAGTGCAGAGATTCTGCCTTTTTAAATCTCCCTGTCTCTGGCATATCAGAATTCCTAGCATAAAGTAAATTCTCAATAACATGTTTTTAAATGAATGAATAAAAGCAAGAACCAATTCTATCCTTCCTTCTAGGAAGAAGCACAGAGTAGATACAGCATGTTCTTTGGAGTTATTCTCATTGCATTCACTTCCTGGCCATTTCTCAATCTCTCTGGGTTTTCACAGAGTGGAACTGCTTACTGGCCCCATTCTATTGACATCATTTCTGGAACTTGAATCTTCCCCTTGCATCCAAATGGGATGCATCTGCTTGTCAGGACTCTTCTAGACATCAGCTGATGTACCTCTTCATCTGGCTGTTTGTATCCTTTATAATAAACTGGTAATTGTAAATACAGAAGTTTCCTGACTTTTACACGTTGTTCTAGTGAATTAGCAAAGCCTGAGAGGATTGTGGGAAGCCCCATAATTATAACCAGCCAGAAGTGCTCGGAGACACCCAGGACTTGTGGCTGGTGTCTGAAGTGGGGGCAGTCTCGTGAGACTGAGCCCTTAACCTGTTGGGTCCGTGCTAACTCTGGGCAGTTAGTATCCGAATTGAATTGAATTGTTGGACACAAACTTGGAATCAGAGACTTGATGTTGGAGTGCATATGGGTTAAGTCATATCTATCTTAATGATTGATCAGCGTATATTTATTTAGTGAAGAATATATGTAGGGGACTCTGCCAAGTACTATGGGGAATAATAATAATAATAATAATAATAATAATAATAATAATAATAACAACAACAAAGATAGTGACAAATTTTGATTAAAGAATTACACAGAGAGCTTTCACATACTTTGACCCCTTTCATCCTAAGGACTACATTGGAATATTACAGCTTATGAAACATACTGGGCCAGCAAATTGTAGCCTTTCATGCACAAATTTCAACATGAATCTTTGCTTTCTTAGCAGAGGACACCCTTATAGGATGCCCCTACCCCCACCCTGGGAACTACAGTTTCAGGATGCCTGAGGGTCCGTGTAATTAGATATTGCTGTCACACAAAACCTAGTCTTGTCATCACATCACAAATTGTCCCTTCCGGATCCTCCATGCAGTTTGTACAACAGTGGTTTTAGATTTTTCTGATCTCATGGTAACTAGAATTTGAGAAACCCTTTGAATACCCAGAAGGAATCACAGGGCCACAATCTGTGGGTCAGGGACTCAGGAACCCTTTCAAAGACCTCATAATGGCTCAAGAGAATCCTTCCAGGAGAAATTAAATCATAGCATTTTATTTTTATCAGATACTTACTATCATTTTCCCCCTCCCTTTGCTGCCATGAAAATTGAGAAACTGGGAATCCAATTACAAAGGCGAGATAAAAAGGAAAGATAGTAAAACATTTTAATTGGATAGAAGAGACACTGAAGCGTGTTCTGCTCTGTGCTGCAAACGCTCCATGTGTCACAGCAGCAGAGTGGGGGTCACCGAAGACAGAAAGAGTCAGGTGACACGGGAGAAACAGGAATGGCCATGGAGTGTTCCAATCAGTAAAGGAACAACCATTGCATCCCCCTAGCCTCCTGGCATTATTGATTCCCTTTGGACCACATACTGACAGGTAGAATGTAACCCAAATAAAAAAGACCCACTTCCTCTGTGGGGCTCATTTTAAATGTGGATTCTCAGAGCAGGGAGAGAGACATCAATAAAGAAACTTTGATAAAGGAAGGTAGCTTTGGGAGGCTTTCCTTGAGTTGGGTCAGGGCTTTGCTTATGAGAAAAAGCAAAAAGAATCCAAGACAAAAGTTTTCAGCAGCACTGAAGGAAAATACCCAATAGGGCTCTTTCACACTGGAGTGGTAATGTTGCCCCACCACTGGGCTTACTACCCATGCAGCTCAGACCTAGGTTCTGTGTCCAATTTTCTGGCCTCCAGCTACTGCCAGACTTGGTAACCCATCAGGGCTTCAGAGATCAGGGGCAATGCTGAAGGGCTTGTGAGTCAGGTTTCAAAGAAAGACCAATTAAAGCATGATTTAGTGGCCTTTGGCTACATCAGAAGGTTGGTAGATGGAGGTGTTCCTGCTCTAGAACTAGTTCAATATCTAGAAATAGGTTAGAAGTTCTATACTTCTCTCAAGGACAAAGCTTGATCATCGGAGAATCACCACTCACTGGAATGTATTGTCATGGGAAGGTCTTTGAAATTAGGGTCAATTCTTGATTGCCTTTCTGTATCCTGTTCTCACCAAGCCCAGTCCAGTTTGCCTCCTACGTATGTCATGAATAATTGCTTCTCTCCATCTTAATCATCAGCACTCTGGTGAAAACACGCACCATTTTCTATAGGACGTTAGCAGTAATCTTCTCTTGGGCTCCTCACATTCATTCTGCTCTCAGAAGTGTCCTCCACATTTCAGCCAAAGTGATCTCAAAATGGAAATCTGATCATGCCCCTTTGTTCTCAAATTAACACTCTATAAGGTGGAGCATGGATTGATCTTCATTCACTTCTCTGACCTTGATTTTAAACCACACTCTTCTTTACCCTCCACCCGACCACATGACCTGCCGTCCCTCTCCCTGATGTGTCTGCAACCCAGAACTCTCTTCTTCTGGTTCCCTCCTTCTTATCTTTCAGATCTCAGCTTAATCTCCCTTTATCCAGCAAAGTCTCACCTGATCACCCTAACCTCATAGCACCAGCAACTGTTCATCCTTGCATTCCTTTATTCCCTTCTTTTTTAATACTTTGGGTAACAGTCACTTCTTGTTATTTGCAATGTAAGGTTTCCGTGAGCAATGAATTAGTGTATACTGAACTGTTGCTTCTAGGGAAAAATACAGGGTTAGTTTTCTGCGCTCTGGTCAAAACATTTCAGACAATGAATCAATACATAATCTTGTTTTATGTGTGCTTCTGTTTAAAGAAACCTTATTTAGTATATATTGTTGATTAATTAATATAGAACTCATGGCCAGCAGCACTATAACTCCGGCCTAAATGAAACTTATAAAGCACATGTATTTTCTCCGTAAGGCACATCACAACCTTCCTGCACTTCGGAACACTAGACAGCACTTCAGCACTAGGCTTGAGGCCATTTAAAACAGCAAATTCACCAACAAAAAGCACAAAAGTGCAAGAAACAAGACACCAAATAGACGGCAGAAGACACTTGTTTATGATATGAGAGCTAAAACAAGAAGGCAATGCATCGTCTTATTCAAACTCAGGTGGGAAAGTACATGTCTAGAGACTTGAATTTTTTGCTGCTCTGTGCAAGTCTGTGAATGACTTCAAAAGTGTCATGAGTGTTGATTTTGGTTTTACAAATACATTTTAGCAAGTAGGCAACTTCACAAGTATGGAATTAACAAATAATGAGGATCAACTGTGTTTTATCCTTCACTGGATTGTGAACTATACAAAGACTGTCAGATGCTTTTTGCTTTCCATCTGACTCACAGTCCCTAACAGTGCCTGGGAAGTGGTTGGTGTGCAATGAATAGATGTTCAGAAAATGAGTAAATGTGAGAGTTGACCGAGGCTGGATGCTGAAAAAGATAGCAGACTTGGTCAGTTGCCTATCTATTTAAAGAATTAACCACCCGTGGGGCCTCTGTCTGGGGGGAACTCTGGGCTGGATGGCAGGGAGGGTGCCTCAGAACAGTTATTCTCATGATCTCCAGCATCCACATCAAAGGTTGTTGTGGGACTGTCCTACCTGAGATTTAATCCTTTATTGACTACATGTGTCCACAGCATGGACCACTCCCTGGGATCCTAGGTTGTGAGGGTTGGCCTCACCCAGATCCATGCTATGATTTTCTCAAAGTGGAGTGCATAAAGGGCCAGAGCAGAGATGAGAACCCACGGTTTCTGACCCCCACACAAGTGCACTTTTCCCCACACCACAGAACCCCCTCTTCAAACAGCACAGTGTTTGTGGTTACAGCTTGTATTTCATCACTCTACCAATTATTGCCGAGGAAGGACACTTCCAATTCAGAATCTGTCCCTCCAAAAGGCCGAGAAAGTTTATTCTAATTTTTACCACCTAGTTGCTTTAGGACCCAAAACTCACAAATATACCTTGAGTTACCTCCCTGGGTGGTACTGCCATCAGCCATTCTACGGTGGATCTTGGGGACTTGAACCTAGGTGAAAATATTCTACCTTCATAACCAGGATAAGCAATTCTCTGACTTTCAGGGAATTTCTCACCTCATTTTATTTTCACAAACTCTGGGATGAAAGTAGAGTAGATACTTGTACCTTCATTTATGGATGAACAGGTCCTGTTATCTCCCACACACTTCTGAGAGCAACTAGGAGGATTGAAATAGCATGTGAAAAAGCCCTTCATCAGCACAGAGTATTTTCTCAAAAAATACGTGCTAATCTGAGTTTTAGGGCCAGAGATGTAATTGCCTAAATTCACATTAGCAAAATAGTGAAGGAGGTGGTTTCCTTACTACTGTGTAATTGCTTTGGACAAACCAAAATTTGGGGATATAGAAGATGTTCCAGAAATGCTGCTCTGAGAAAGTAGGCCACAACGTTGGCTACAGATAAATAGGTCTGAGATAATTAATCAAAGTACAGTCAGAGGGAGTTTCTTTCCCAGAGAGCCCCTCTCACCTACAAAGTCACCCAAAGGAAACTTTGCTGTGCCTAAGTGAGCCAAAGCAGAGGTGTCTGACAGACGAGTCTTCATATGATGCAGCTTTTCATCATGTCTCCTCCAGGCTTTAATGCAATGACCATAGCTAAGTTGCCCATATGTCTTGGTTTGCCTGGGACAGTACCAGTTTATATCTGTTGTCCTAGAGTTATTATTAATAGTGTCCCTTTTTACTCTCCAAAAGGTCCCCCTTTGGATGATAAATTATATGGTCACCCTATCCACAGACTACCACATCAAACCTGCTCAGCCTGCAATGCAATGCATCACCAATCTGCTAAAAACCTGCCTGCACAACCTGCTCTCTCCTTTTTTCTCAACATCTGTTGGTCAGCTGATGATCCTTCCCTGTCCACAATTCATGCCATGTCCTTTTCCATCCATTTATATTATCTGTAATTTACTTCAAAATTCATTAGCATAGACAACATATTGGGCAAGTGGGTGTTAATTTTAATCTATACCCTAGAGGGGATTAACATTTGTATTTCCTTAATCAGTGATACATACTCCAGAGGTGGTTAGTTAGCATTTGAAAGACTCCAATCAGAAACCATAACTCCAGAGCCATCTACTGCAGATTTTTAGCTTTCTTTATTTCTGGTTATGACCAGTGGCTTTGTTAATTAGAATAATGGATGTTAGAAACCACTTTTTTCACTGACAGCTAGAAATATGGGATTTTTTTGCACTGTTCTACAGACAGTCCTGCCCTTGCACAAATAAGGTACAATAATCTAGCAAGAGCAATTTTCTCTTCACTTTGGAATGGTGTCCCCAGGGTCTGGAATCCAAATGGGTCCTGTGTCTTTGCTTATTAGACTGGAAGGTTACTGGAATCCTGCCACCAGAACACTGCTGCATCTGTTTCAGTACAAGTTTTCATACAAGGACAGAGGGACGGGACCCATGATGCTTACAGCACAGGTTGTGTGGTTGTTTTCATACCTACCTGCTAATAAACTTGTGTGTGCATGACAGAGTTGAGCACTCCATGGAAGCCTGACTACCTGGTAAATTATATCTTGGAAGCAAATTAGTAGGGAAACAGAACACTCTCCCACTTCTAACTTTGGAAGCTACCAGTACTTACCAAAAATAACTTAATAATTGGCATGGATCAGTTTGCAAAAAGTTTCACGCCCGATCGCATGTTGTTTTTCCCTACTAGATTGCCCCTTCTTCCCATCCCTTGTTCCAATTTGTTCCCATCCTTCAAAGCCCAGTTCAAGTGCCCCTCATAGCCAAAGGGTCTTCTGACTATTCCAGTCTTTTTGGAATTCTGTCTGAACTCTTATACCACTTAGAGTTGGACACACACAACCTAATAAATGCTTTATTATTATTATTTATTTCTCTATTTTTGTATACACACTTTTAAAAAACAGGACATTTATAAATGTCCTGGGCATGGAGATGTATCCTCCTTCCCTTGGAGACCCTTTAATGTCTGACCCAAAGGTAAGCTCATATTATAGGCTCAGTAAATACTTGCTGACCAGTCAACTTACTTAAAGACCTAAACCAACAAGCCTTGAGCCTCCTGTATTTGGATTGTGAGGCAACGTGGAGGCCAGCTGATGAAGGACTCTGAATTCCAGGCTATGGGTTTAGATTTGGTGGTGGGGAAAACTGGAAGCCATCATAGGTGGTTATTGTTACATTTCCATGTGAAATATGGGGCCAACAGAACAGTCCCAGAACATCTGTCCAGGCTGGAGGCCAACACACATCCTCCAGATGTTACTCAGGGATTTATGAATTCATTCTTCCTGCTCAGTTGGCAAGGAGGTAACAGGGATGGAGTCAAGATCCAAGGGGAAAACTGATGAAATAAAAGAGACATTATAAGGCACACCTTCCGAGAGCAGTCGATTTATAGGTTCTAAACATTGCACTATAAATATCAGCATTTTAGAATCTCAGAGTGAGAAAGGGCCCTGAGAGATCATCTTGCCCCACCCCCTGCCCAATGCAGAATTATTAGCTACGGCAGGCAGGCCGCTGTTAATACGGGTCCCCTGCTGCTTCCTCTGGAAAACTCTGCTTTTCAGAGGTTTCTCTCTCACTTTTATACCCAGTTAGGCTACTGCCCAGAGGAAATTTTCACAGTGCAAATACCTTTTTGTTTTCTTTTGGGTTCGCTTCTTTTAAATTTGTTTTCCTTGCAACACAAAAGCAGGCTGTCCAGGTGGTGTATGTTGTATCTATTTTGCTACCCCCACTTTTCTAATTAATTGTTCCATTTTCAAAGCTGAAACTGGCAGGCACTTACTCCTTTAGAGTCACTCTATCCTTGCCAAAAACAGCCATGTTAAAAAAACAATTTTATGACTAGGTTTTCCAAAGTTACAGCCTCTCTCATTCCAACCAGCTTGGCAAGAAGGAGGCCAAAACACAGATTAAGCCATTTTCTCCTCGTTATCGCCCCATTAAGCTTGCAAAGATGCTGTTGAAGCCCAGAGCTTCATCTACCTGTTCTGGCCAGGGAACTGGGAGAATTTAGCACCTTCCTCTGAAAGGAGCCATTTATTCAATGAGTCAGGGGGAGGCTCCTCCTGTCCTGGCTGGAAGAGGCAGTCCTGCAGTACAACCTTGGCTGCTCAGAATCCTTGGAGGATTCTGGTGAGGCAAGTTTTCTAGGTAGCTCAGGATGACTTCTTTAGACTTCAAAATTCAAAATAATTCTAGTTACATTTGGAAGAAATTTCTACAAAGTATATTCTGCATTTCCACATCTTCTTCAGTAGAGAATCCTAATGATCACTTGATCTTTTCTTGATTGCTGAAGGTCATCTTTCCTGACACCAATCCTCCTGGCTTAAATGAATGATATCAGTTGGGCAATGCTGATGGTTACACTCAGAATGCAAGAGATTTTGGATTCTTATATCTGAATATAATAGTTTTTTATGCTGCCTTCCTTTACCATAATCAGTGAATCTACCTTCAACGTGATGTCCTCAAAAGGACATCTAATTTACACACACAACAACATGGATGGATCTCAAAATAATTACGCTGAGTGAAGAAGTTGCACAAAAACCAACCAACCAACCAAAAAAAATATGGATCCACATTGTATAATTCCACTTATGTAATACTCTATAGAATGCAAAGTAATCTATAGTGATGAAAGCAAACCGGTGGTTGCATGGAGTCAGGGTGGGGGGGGGAAGGAGTGATTACAAAGGGGCATAAGGTAACTTTTGGGGGTGATGGGTATATTCGCCATCTTGATTGTGGTGATGGTTTCAAGGGTGTACGTACTTGTCAAAACTTATCAAATTGTATACTTCAAAAAAGGGTCATTTATTTTATATCAATTATACCTTGATAAAACTATTTAAGTAAGTAAACAAATAAATGAATAAATAAAAGCTATATACTCATTCACTCAAAGTCTCGTGGGAGCACTTGAATGTGAAGGCAGGAGGTGAGCCCTGTGTGAGAAGAGAGAGGCAGAGGGAGGAGGAGGGCAGAACGCAGGGCTCTCTGAGCAGACCCCTCAGCGAGCAGTGGGGAGAAGCACCTGGTCTGTGGTGTGTGGATCTCACCATTTACCGGAGCCTAACTCTGCCACAGGCAGGCAGTCATCTCTTCGTGGTATTAACTCTTTTACTCCTCACAAAGACTTCATGAGGTGGAGGTGTACATTTTTTTAACCTATTTTATAGATAAAAGAAAAGAGAGATCAAGGCAAAGTGGGTTCCTAATGTGAGAGGTCACCTAAAATGGACATCCTAAAGATGGTTTCCAAAGGACCAAGACAGACACACAGAGGTAAGTACATTTATGTGATATTAGGACCAAAATGCTTAAAGACTTTATTTCTTCTTCTTCAGTAGGTGTAATGGGAATTTGGTAACTACCCCTACAGTGAAAGAAGTTTCAAGAAGTTAAAAAAAAAGTAATATACAGGGAAGTCCTCAAGGACATAGAAGATGTAACTACTACATGCCACCCCCCAAATATTCGCTATGTGCCCTAGTTCTACTGGCTGTTGTTTAAAATGTCTTTAACAAAGGATTAACAAAAAGTTCTCATCCAATAGGCAAAGCAAAATGCAATTGCTTTTTGGGTTCCTAATATGCAAATTTACATTTACAGTAAAGGGCAATGACTGTGATTCAATTTTTATATTAGCTCTTCTATTGTATCACTGATTAAATACAAATCCTGAAGCAAACAATTCAGCATTGACCAGGACTCAAGGGACAGAAGCAAGGGAAGAGGATGCAAAAAAAAAAAAAAACCCAGAAATATTCCTTTGACCTTAAATTATTAGTTTTTGTAAGAAGAAACTGAGACTAATTGTAGAACTTGCTATGTATCTTTGTAGTGTATCATATACCACCAGGTGCAATAAACTATATATAGTTCTCAGTTTAAAACTGGGCTCAGTCAATCTCAACAGTCACTTTTATCAAGTTAAAGAACCATTTCAAAATATTGTTATGAATAGCTGTCAGTGCTGGGTGACCTAGTGTGTAGCTCAGTGCCTGGCACCCAATAAACACTTATTAAATTAATGAATGAAGTCGAGATCCTGTTGCCCAGAATAAGCATAATCGGTCAAGCATTACTCTTTTTTATTTTTTAACAAGGTGTGTTAAGGACTGATGCAGTACAGGTTGCATAGCTCATTTAGAAGCAGAGCAGGAGTTTATTCCCCTTTGAACTTCCCACTGTCCCTAGCTTGGTGTGGAGCTCCTTGTGCGTCTTCAATAAAGATTCATGGCTGAGGTGATTGCAATTTACTGACTCCATGATTCTTTTCAAGACCAGCGCTGAGACAGATCTTCCCTTATGTCCTGTGTGTATTATAGAATATGAATTACACTGTCAATACAAAATAAATGGCATTAAACTATGCATTGGATTTTAAGAAAGTGCCTTAAAAATGCCTTTCAGATAGTCAGTCGCCCCTGTATTGTGCCTCATTCCCAACTACCTCTTTCCTACTTCAGAGACTCCTATATATTCACTCTTAGAGAGGTTCAGTTACTGAGTCTATAGCAGGATGCAGTCACTCCTACAAATAAGGATTTTTTCCCTCTCTATCTAAATATTTTCATCTCTTAGTTCCAGACCACTTCGCTTGATCCTCTGAGAAGGCAAATAATTTCTTCCATCAATGAATATGATTCCCCAGAAGATATTGATACATTTGGGAGTATAATTTGGCCAGGGAAGAAGATAACCTGAAACCACAAACCGCTCTAAACACTCTATTATTAACAAAGAGAGTAAAGCTGAATTGAGTTGGAGAAAACCATTGCTGAATGATAAATTGCCAGACCCTGTGTAGCTCAGGAGGTTGCAGCCCATTCACCCCAGCTGCATTATTATGAATTCTTGAGGAAAGAACTCTAAAATGGAAAGTCTACAGTCAGGATTTGAATGGCTGCATTTGCTCCCTAAGGTGGCCTGAGTCTTGAGAAACAGGGCTGGGAAATTCACTCCACACATCTCCCTGTACCTGACCCTTCATGTTATTCTCCTCATGCAAAAGCGCATCAGCCAAAGTGCTGCCAGTACTTTTATTCCAGTTTAAGCTGTGGATTTAGTGTAGAAGCCACAATTCCAGAGACTTATCTGCAGACCAGCATAGCAGTTGTCAGGCTGGGTAAAGGCTTTGACTCAACCTAGCAATTTTTTTATACCTCTTTGGGCTTTTTCCTCCTTGAGTTATAGTTATGTATTTGTCTTATTTCCTCCCTTCTGATATCTTGGAAGCCCCTTGAGAGAATATTCTCCAGCATTCATCCAGGTTTTGATTGCCAGTGGACACATTATATATTTGAAACATGGAATTGACTTCCAGGGAGAAACCTAGCAGTATGAAAACAAAGTAACTCCACCATATCTGTTGATGGAATGTCATAGCTGCCCTTCACTTCAGAGAAGTTTTAGAAAAAGAGGAGAGAGTAGACATGGATTTCCAAGGGGCAAGGATTTAGCCTCTACAAGTAGCCAAGTTCCTCAGATCCACCCAGCTGCCCTCCATGGGCAGAGATGATGCACATCACTGTTAACCCCACCTACCATCTGTACAGAGGAAGTTCTGAATATGGGCTGATCATCAATGACTAGAAGAGATCACTTCATATTTACACATAAAGATATGGTATCTGCTTTAAAATATTCCAGAAAAACAAGACTTTGTTTGTTTTTGTGGTTTTGGTGGTGGTGGGGAAATAGATGAAAAGAGAATGCCAGAATGTGGACAGTTGTTCAAGGTGGGTGATGGTATGGGAATATATTATTCTATTTTTGTGTATATTTGAAAGATTAAATAATTTTTTTAAATTTTAGGTGAAAAGTAAGAAAAGAAAAAGTTACTTCACCACTACCCTTAGAAACTGGCTGAGGGAGGGAAGAGCAGCTTTCTTCTGCTTGTTAGAATTTTTATGTCATCTTAAAATGATTTTAGATGTGTTTAAGAGGATGTTACAGGAGGCTTTATTTTAGGTCTTACTTCACTAGGGCCCCAAATCTGAGAACAAAGGGAGTCAGTATCCATGTATTCTAAAAAGGGTTGCCTGTATGTCTGTGCAGTAGTTGCTCGGAAGGTGGCTATTGTGGGTTGGATTGTATCCTCCAAAAAGATATGTTGAAGCCCTGACCCCAAGTACCTGTGGATGCAACCTTATTTAGAAATAAGTTCTTTGAAGATGTAACTTAGTTAAGGAGAGGCCATACTAGATTAGGGTGGGGGACCCTAAATCCACTGACTGGGGTCCTTACAAGAAGAGGAGATGAAACACAGAGACAGGCACAGAGGGAAGACCATGTGAAGACAGAAGCAGAAACTGGAGTGATGCATCCACAAGCCAAGGAATATCAAGGATTGCTGGCAACAACCAGAATCCAGGAGAGAGGCCTGGGACAGATTCTCCCTCAGAGTGTCCAGAAGGAACCAACTCCAATGACCCCATGACTTCAGACTTCTATTCTTCAGAACCATGAGAGACTAGATTTCTGTTGTTTCAAGCCACCCAGTGGTAATTTGTTATGGTGGCTCTAGGAAACTAACATAGTGGCCAAACACTAATTCTGCTGCCCATAGCCCATGACTCCTTCCTCTACCATATAAGATGGGGCTTTATGAGAGAGAAGGCTGGTGAGAATGGATTTCCGTAAAGAGAGTTTCAGGGATCTGTGACTCCTCCCCCTCAACTCCCCACTTTCAACTAGGTCAGAGAGCTTCCAGAAGCTGCCAGGGAGCTCGATTTGTATCCCCTGGATTTTGGACGACCCAGAGCCTGGTACCTGATTCCCTTCTGAAGATGTCCAAAAACTGCAGCAGCCTATGATGGCTGAGGAAGGAGTGGGGACTGTGTTGGCTTCCAGGTATTTCCTGTGGGTTAGAGGAAAGGCCAGTGGATTCTGCAGAAGATGGCTCAGCATAAACCCTTTTGAAAGGACCTTGCTCAAGAACTTTGTCTGCCAGGATGAGAAAGACACACAGAAAGATTTGACATGAGCTTTACCACCAGCAGGAAAAGCCCAAGTTGTTCAGATAGAGGAGGCATCATGGTGCCTAGAAACAAGTCAGGGTTGGACCTCAGAGGAGAT